>NC_056726.1:1607641658-1607961658 GCF_019279795.1 Protopterus annectens | reverse complement strand
TGAAGTGATATCAGTACATTTGAATATTAAGTGTGCCACATGACTTGCTCACATATTTTTCTTTTTCTTCCTTCCAGGGTGATGATACATCAGAGAAACCCACCGTATACAGCATACACACACACATAATGCTAACACCTAGGGCTAACACATACACACACACATTGCAGCAACGTTGCCCCATCTTGTATTGCTGTCCCTCACTAACACACACACACACACATACATGTCGATTGGATGTGTCAATGGCAGACTCTGGCAAACCAAGTACACACCCTGTGCATATGATGAAACTGTGCCACCTCCTGCCATCTGTAACATTGATGCTGGAACAGGATAGCATGGTACTGATGCACAGGGTGACTACATAGCACTGTAGTATTATTATCATGTTGTTAACAATACAGTGTAATGATATTGTTGTGGGTAGATTCGAGCATGCATGATGCATTATATATGTTTGTCATTGCAGTTTTGTATACACCAGTGTTAATTCCCAAAGTGTACTGTCTGCACATGTGCCACATGGCTGTTGTGTGTACCTGTGCCTGCATGTGTTGGGGTGTGGACAGTACATGTGTGATGTTTGCATCACTGATTTGCAGGTGTACATTTGTGAACATGGTCAGCATGGAGCATGACATGGTTTGACAATATGCTGTGGGTGATACGGTTTCCACATGTCAATGGTTTGCATTCTGGTAATATATACAGCTTACATAGCCTGACATTCAGTGGTCATTACATGGTGTGTCCTCAACTGATACACAGACGTAGGAACCTGGTGTCAGTGATATCCCTGCAGTACTACACTATACCAGTAGCCATTGTTACTGAGCCCCACACATCCCTGGGAACAATACCCTTTGGCATATAGCAGTCTCATGTACATGCAAACACACTATGGATATGTCCATCCATGACTGCAAATACATACAGTGGCCTACAGTGCATTCTACACATGACACACCTAACCACCACAAGGGTATCATACGGACAGATACCTGTTGTCCAAGCCATGGTATATTGCTGTAACGCTACTGTGGCATTGTCATCGGCATGTAGTTAACATGGTATTCCAACAGTACCATGTAGGTGGTAGCACCCATCATGTAGAAAGGGTAATGGTGTGTACATGTGGACAGGTGTTATCTTGTCTATCCTGTGATATTCACATTTCCAAAGGTATTCTGCAGTCCCTCTATCACCTAAGCAAAAAGGTGCCTGTATGCATATCGGCAACAGTTGCCATACACCTATACTGGATGGCCATCACTCACAGACTTTGCTGTGTTTTAACATGTCTGACATATACTGTAGACATGAACCATCACCCACATTAATCTATCAAAGCTTTCATGGGTGTGTGTCACATAGTTGGCCTAGGACACAGATCACTACAGTAGCTTGCATTGTCACCAACATACATGTATGGCTTAAGGTCTGGTAAGCTGCGGCACATGGCGGCAAAGGTAACAACTGTATTCATATGGGGCAGGCTTCACACATAGGAACTATTATAGGTCACAGGTACATATCTGTATGTGGCAAACACATACCTGATGTGTGCATGGCAATTACTGTTATAATAATATGTCATACAATAATGAAAGAAAAACACACAAACACATTCACAAACTGTGTGACAAACACACACATGGCATTTGTAGGATTCAAACCCCTATCTAACTAGGTTATGGCACATGAGAGAGATGCATTAGATAAGCATGCTATTCGCATTACTGGATGATTTTTCTTCTCCTGCTGTATTTATAGGGTGCTGACATCATCAGTGTTTCCAAAGAAGAATGTACATCTTTTAGTGTGTTAACCCAGTCTTCAAAATGGCCATTCCTTTCACAAAAAATTGCAGACATACACACACCCCCCACACACAGCGTTTGCAAGATTCAAACCCCTACCTAACTATGTTATGATATTTGAGACAGCCGCATTAGCACAGTGCGCTATTCACATTACTGGATGATTTCCATTCTCCTGCTGTATTTGTAGGGTGCTGACATCATCAGTCTCTCCAAAGAAGAATGTACATCTTTAACTATCCCTCAGTATGGGGGATAACAATATCTGGGCATTCACAGAAACCTAGTTCAGGGTCACATATGCACACTGGCACTGCCAGGTTATGTTCTATACCATGCTTCATGACCACAGGACTTGTGACACAGAACACAAGTAGGGGGTGTATCCATATACATCACAGATACACACACCTCTGGGTTGGTCCCACTGCACTAAGCATGACAGGCCATACATATACACCTACCATTGTGCAAAACTGCCTTTTGGTTTGGTGTGTAGTTCAGGCCACCCACCCATACCCAGTAACCACACTTGGCTTTCCTGGGAACAGTGTCGGATATGAAGGTCTTCACACACACCATTATAGTGGTTGACTTCAGGTACACAAATATTGACTGGGGATACTACTCAAGCCCTCAACATCACCCTACAGCCACTACAATTTGTGAATCCATGTGCTATGGCACAACCAGTCACCACACCCACTAGGGGGGATACATATTGGACCTGATCATCACCAACATGGGGACTCTATGTTCCACACCAGAGGTAGAACTGTCATTGTTAAGATCAGACCCTGATCAACTTTCCCTGGACATCCATATCCCGTCCCCACACCCAGCCAAGGAAATCACTCTAAAGAATTTCTCAAAAGCAGACTTTGCACTTGTGAAGACTGGGGTGGAATACTTCAGAGGCCCCATGCTGGAGGATAATACAGACCAATCTGCAGAATTCTTTACAAATGCATTGTATGAGCAGCTGCAGGTATACATTGATCATGCTATCCCACATAAAACCATGACTCCTCCTAAACAGGAGACCTGTCTGGTTGACCCCAGCCATATATAAGCTGTACAACAGAAGGAGGAAGCTACTACATAACAGAGCAATATCCCACAGACCCAGATAGATCATAACCTCTCCTTTGCTAATCACATTAACAGAGAGTCATTGCTAAGAACTTTGTATAGCCCTCCTTCTCACATGGGTGTTTGCATGTAGATCATGTGAGGTCATTGTGGCCCTCTACTACTCATTCATCAGGACCATGTTTGACTACAATGCCCCTTTTGGGGTGTACCATACCCAACACCTGTGGCAACTACAGTGAATACAACAGTACCTCCCCAAGAGAATCATGGGCTACACACAGATGTCCTATGCAGCTCAGCTAAAGGATCTCCAGCTCTACTAAATTGCTTAACGCCTACTCAGAGGTAATCTATGCCTGACGTACACAGCCATTTCAAACCCAGAAGTAATGGACATGCTCCACCTCATAACATCCAAGACCCTTACAGCTACACACTCCAGGGACGTAAACCTCAGCACAAACATAAATAGGACATGCTGCAGGGACAGATTCATTACTCACAGGCTCCCCTCACTCTGGAATTGAATCCCAATTAAAGTTAGACATAGCCCCTCACCAACCCTCTTCCAGCAAAATACAGCCGCATGGATGGGAACTTGCAAATTCACCCCTGGGATCTCCACTGTGTCCCTGCTTGACAGAGGCACAGCAGAGTAACTTTAAAGGGTGCCTTCTGTGACCTACTTTACAGAGGCACAGTAGGCTACTCTACTGGGGAGGCAGACGCCAAATACACTCTGCCTAGGCTTATGAATTCCCCAGGTCAGACAGTCTAGTATTCACTTCTGCACCTATGTTTATGTTTGGGATGCACAATATTTGTTGCTGCTACTGTTTGCAGGTCTTTATTGCCGTAGCTTTCACAGTTTCTGTGAACAACGTGTGGTAACATGTTTGATCATGACAGGGTTCTGGTATATTAATATATGTGTCTGTTGTCATTTAACTGTGTGCACAGGGTGGATTTCTGGATTGTGGGAGGTTCCTGGCTTAACACATACAACTGCCAGATATGTGTGACTGACTGCTATACTCAGACATGGCCTAAGTGTGTGAGCATGCCCAGTTCAGGCTTTCCATGGTTTGTTGCCTGACATGTGTCTCATTTATCCAAGTGTGTGAGCATGCTCAGTGTGACCTTTCCATATGTTGTGATCTGAAGTCCACTACATTTGTGGTTGTGTGTGAACATGACCAATATTGACATTAATACTGTGTGTGTTGGAAGTCATGTTGTGTTCTTACTGCCAGACACCTTTGTGTCATAACTCAACAGGGATTATGCTGTGCTTGCAGGGTTTCCATGGGATAGTTTGCAAAGACTTGGCAACATTCTCTCATACTGGCTGAACACTGCAATACTGTCATGGTGTAGTGGTTCAGTATTTTCATTATGGTGCACAGTATCATGGGTTTAAGTCCCATCACTGCTGTAAATGCTCATACTGAGCAGACCAGACTAGTTAAGGGCCAGTTGGGCAACTATGAGCATGTTGCATTTTGTTCAGCTATGGCGTACTTAAACCAGGCTTGTCCAACATTGCTGTGTATTCACCAGCTTGGGTGGACATTGGCAAACATTACTCCACAGTGACCACAGTTGTACTACTTGGTGTGTGTGATTCTGTTCATAGGTTCATACTAAGCTACCTGCCCTAGGGCATTTGTAATCCTAGCCAGAGTGTGTTTGGCTTTCAACACACATTGTAAGTGGAGTTTGCCATTACATTTTTCATGGTTAGTATACTGTGCCTCTGGCTAACAGTGACATAGAAGTGATACCCAGGGTAAACCTACAATCTCCCATCCACTCATCAGGATTCCTCTTGAAGAGAGTCAATGAGGGACTCTGGCTAACCTGGAGTGGGAGTTTACTCAAGAGTGGGGGGAGCCTCTGGGTTATGGATCTGTCACTCCAGCATGTCCTATTTATTTCAGTCCTGAGGTTCAGGTCTCTTGAGCGCATAGCTTGATGGGATTCTGATTTTCCAAGGTGCAGCATGTCCATTGATTCCAGGTTGGACATGGCTTTATACATCTGGCACAGATCGCCTCTGGTCAGGCAGTATGCCACTGAGTGGAGCTGCAGTTTCATTAACTGGGCAGTGACTGGCATGTGTTTGAGCCCTTTGATCCTCCTGGTGAGGTACTTTTGTGGTCTTTCCAGCTGCTGCAGGTGTCTGAAAAGGTACATCACACAAGGGGCATTGTACTCAATTATGGGCCTGATGAGGGATGAGTTAAGAGGCACAATGACCTCCACTGATGTAGATGTGATTACCTTCATGATTAGGTGGGCTATATGAAATGTTTCTCTGAACACTTTGGCCACATGGTTGTCGAATGTGAGATTGCTATTGACTTGGGTCCCCAGGTCCCTTATCACTTCTTCCATACTTAATGGGTTACCACATATGTAGTAATTTGTGGGCACTTAGTTTTTGACAAAGGGGAGGATTATACGCTGTTTTGTGTTTAGCTTGAGGACATGGCTCTGGCACCAGTTGTCTGTTTCTATGAGGCCCTTTTGTAGGATGCTTGTGTCAGCTGGAGGGTTGATTATGGTGCCCAGTTTGCAGTCATCTACAAACTTGTTCACCAACTGTCCTTCTGTGTTGGCCTGTACCTCTGAGAAATATATACCAAACAAGGGAGGTCCCAGGACTGATCCTTGTGGGATGCCACTTGTAGCTGGTTTGTGGTCTGACATGGCTCCAGCATTTCAGACCATGTGGGTTCTGTCCTTGAGCCAGTTTGCAACCCATCTAGTGACATAGGGGTTTCTATTGAAGCTGGTGATCTTATCTATGATGACCAAGTGGGGTACTGTATGGAAGGCTTTTGCAAGGTCCAGGTAGGCTGTGTGGACCACCATCCCCTCGTCAATGGACTTGGTGACTGTTTCAAATGACTCAATCAGGTTTAAGAGGCAGGATCTGCCCTTAACAAAGCCAAAATGGGTAGGATCCAGTGGCTGTGTGTCCCCAATATGTTTATTTCTGAGGTCCATGATGATCCTTTCCATAGCTTTGCAGACCAACCTAGTCAGGCTTCTGGGGCGATTGTTTGCAGTATCCGTTGAGGCACCACTTTTGTGGAGAGGGTCCACTGTTGCTGTACACTGCTCTTTGGGTACATATCATGTGTTAAGGCTGACATTGAACAGTGGTTTTATGTGTGTGTTCAATTCTTCTTGGGGTTCATGTTGGACACAGCCCAGGACACCGTCTGGTCCCATTGATGCTGTGTGTTTTTTGCTTTGGAGAGGCTGGCTGTTACCTGCGCATCTGCGATGTCAGGGGGCCTTCACTCTGCTGGGATAGATATTTGCACTTTTGGTGGGGAGGGGGGGGGAGAAGTTTGCACTGAACCTGTCAGCTTGGATGTTGGCAATGTCTGTGGGTTTGTTGTATTGTTTGTCATTTTGGACTAATTCTGAACATACCTGGGGATTCCCACACAGGTTCCTTCAATAAGTAAAGAATGCCTTGTGATTATACTTGGTGTCCTGTATGATTTTTATCTCACAGATGGCCTTAGACAATTTTATGTGTGGACATTGTTTTTCAATAATACTGGTCAGAGATGGCTTCCCTTTTTGTGATTTGGATCTATCATATAGTAGCTTCCTCCTTGTATTGTATGGTTTGTTTATGGCTGGGGTCCACCAAACAGGATGCCTGCCTTTGGAGAATTGGGTCGTGATTTTATTTGGGATTGCATGATCCATGCATTCCTGACGGTGTTCATAGAATGCGTTTATAAAGGGTTATGAGGTCTGGGCCGTATTTTCCACAGACACAGGGGCTGTGAAGGATTCCACCTCAGTTTTGAGGTGTGTGACATATGCTTTAGTGAACATTTTGCACTGTGGTTTTCTGGCCATGGGCTGGGGTGGGGATGTGAATATCCAGTGAGATTACTATCTGGTGTGATCGTACCAGTGAGGGATACACTTCTGGCCCTGGGCATAGTGTCCCCATGTTGGTGATGATCAGGTCCAGTATGTTTTCCCCTCATGTGGGAGTGGTAGCAAGTTGTTCCATAGCATTTTGGTTTATAAATTCTGGGAACCTTTGGCCTAGGGTGTTGGAGCTAGGGTAATGCTCCCAGTGTATGTTTGGGTAGTTGAAGCCACCCAATATAATGGTGTTTGGGGAGATCTTAATATTTTCATGTGTTCTCCAGTCAGCCAAGTGTGGTGGGTGGTCTGTAGTAGGCTATGAACTGGAAGGCGGTTTTACCCACTGTTGGTTACACATGGGTAGTCTCTGATGCTTCATGTTATGCCACCAACCTGGGGGGTGTGGGTATCTTTGACAAATATTGATACTCACCCTCCTTTTGTAGTTTGTTCCATGTTTTGCAGCTGTAAAGCATGGTATGAGGTTTACCTGTGAATGCTAGGGTGCTCTTGGGAGCCTTGAACCAGGTTTATGTTACTTTATAGATATCAACATTCTCCATGCTGAGGAGTGTTTGGAGTGCGTGCATCTTGCAGTTTAGACTTCTGGCATTGAGTAGCATTATTTATACTTTCTTATCCCTTGTGATACCTATGGAGGTGGGTTTGTGTTTTGAGCCTTACCTAGAAAAGGCAATATGGGGGTGGCAACAGCCTTTGGCAATATCCAATAGGCCACAGGTGATAGGTGAAATCCATCCCTAGCAAAGCATCATGTCTTGTCGAGCATCTCATCCCAGGCTGACAGGCATTGAATCCCCTTTCACTGACACCAATACTTAAGCCAATTGTTGTAATTGATCATCTTGTCTTCATATTGTGGCCTCATGTCTGGTGAGGGTAGGATGCTACTGAAGGTCATCATGTTTGCATATACAACATGGTGGTAAATGTTGTTTAGCACTACCTTACATTGCTTAACACATGGCAATCAAGCCTCAGGTGGTGCTGCAGGGCTGCCTATGTTGGATGCGCATACTGCACTCCCTATACATGTTTGGCAACAGGTAGTGTCAAGTTAGGCATCCCTTTTACTATATGTGCAAGTCAGAGAGACGTATCATTTCCAGGGTTCCTACTGAGCCAGTGTATGTGCTATGCGTTGCCTCTTTGCCAAGGCCAAGGCATACTAGGCACGCCTCCCTCTGCCTACTGGGGCAGGCTCAGGTTGTTCCTCCTCCGAGTCACGCTCTGCCTGTGATGGCCTTGGCACTGGTGGGGGGCTGTTTGGCCCAGGCCTATGCTGGTCCTGTTGCAGTTGTTTTTGCAGGATCATATTATGTAGCATAGCACATACCATGACAATTTGGGTACATGTAGTTGGTGAGTATTGCAAGGCTCCACCAGATGTGTCCAGGCACCGGAACCGTGACTTGAGCAACCCAAACACACGCTCGATTACATTTCATGTGTGTGTGTGTGTGTGTGCCTCATTATGGCGTTCTTGTTCATGTGTGTGTGCATTTCTGATGGGTGTCATCAGCCACGGCTCCAGTGCATAGCCAGCATCCCCCACTAAGTGACCATGTAGGATGTCCCCATTGGCAAATGTCTGGTACAGCTGCGTCAGATGCCAGATATGGGAATCATGGTAGCTTCCAGGGCAACCAGCACACACATTCAGTATTATGCCCTGGGCATCACACATGACCTGGCAGTTGATGGAGGGGAAGCCCTTGCGGTTAATGTAGGCCCTACCCTGCTCACCGGCTGGTGCTTTGATGCGTATATGCGTGCAGTCTATTGCACCCACTACTTCAGGGTATTCTGCTATTTGCTGGAAGAGACACATATTGCTGGCCAATACCTCACGGGAATTGGGGAAATATACATGATCACTGACATGTGCTGACATGGCATCCAGGAACTGGTGCAGTACCCTGCATGCTGATTCCTGTGATATCCCCATCATATCAATAGTTGGTCTCTGAAAGGTACCTGTTGCTAGTATTCTTAGGCCAACACATACCTTGGTTTCCACTGGGATGGGTTCCCCTCTGTTGATTCTGTGTGTGAGGCGTGGCCTGCACAGGTCCACAATTTGCTGCAGGAGGTCTCTGTCTACTCTATAGTGCTCCACTATCTCCAGCTCATGTAACCCCTGGTAGGTGACCCTGGGCCTGTACACTCTTCTCTGTCTCCTCACTGTGGGTTGTCCGGCAGCATTTGCACTGTCACCACCCTCAGCATGTTGCATATTTCGTCTTATAACAGCAATGGCAGCCCCTAGCATTTTTTGTCTGAGTGAAGCTTTTTCAGTTTTCACTTCTAGTAGCATACTCCAGTGTTTCAGTGTCTCTTGTGAGAAACAAACTGCACTGTTGTTTGCAGAGTTTTAAGTGCTGGGCTGGGCTAGGCTAATACTCTGCCTGTGTTATTGCCTGATTTGGATTGTTTTCACCTGCTAGCTCTACTAGTATCACCTGGTAGCTTCCTGCTATTTGTTGTGCTTCCTTTTTCCTTTCTGTTTCCTCAGGGGGAGTGACGCGCATACAAGCGCAAACACGCTCACAGCAGCTCACACATGCGCATACATGCTTAGACGGACTAAAACTTGATTATTCGGGCTAAAACGCACACACACCAGCGCAAACAAGTTTACAGGTCTTCCAACAGCCTTATGCATGCTTACTCCAGCTTAAATGCATGCACTCATGCTTCCACGTGCGCACTCTGTCTTACTCAAGTTTACAGGCGCACACACACGCGTATACCTGCTCAGCAAGAAACTTTGGTGTTATCCACAGTATACACCTTCCATTTCTTGGCTTTCCCTGGCCTACCTGTTGACACACCTCTTTCCATGATGTCTAACTGACACCTAACAGATGCCACTGTCCTCCAATGAGCTACACTACTTTCATACATACCCCCTTGTGATGTCACCTATCTCCTACTCTGTTCCTCTCCATATCCTACTCCTACACTCCACTGACTGTGCTCATTTGCTATGTAAAAGTGCAATTCACTATCCTAACACTCATTTACATAGGATTGCCTACTAATGCTTGGTTACATGTCTTAGACTGGGCTTCTCCCCTTAGCAACCCCTACTCGGTGGCCATGTTGTCTTCAGCCTGCTATTCCCTTACATTGAAATTTGACAATTTTCATAAATTCCATGTTTGTGGCTTTTATTGCCTTATTTTATGATTTTTATAGTGCACCCCATTTGCGCAGCGCTGCGCTATACTTAAACATCGGAAATCGCCGAAATAAAATTATTTTTATTTTAATTTTGCATCAGGGAAACTTTCCAATGGCCATATATTTGGCCATTGGCATGCTTCCTCAACCATATGCAACCTTTATTTGGAGCTGACAAGGCCCCATTGTGCTATTTGCAGAACGATACTCAGTTGTCAACTGAGTACATTTCTGCAGCTAACAAGTCTCCTACTCGGACAGGTTTCTGCTTCCTGGATCGCAAATTTACCTCATTTGCATGCCTTTCGGCTGCAAGTGAGGTAATTTGCATATCACAGCCCTCTCCGTGTAGGAGACGTGTTAGGAGTTCTCTTACACGCCCCTACAGGCTGTTCGTGGATTGCTCGTCGGACATGATGGCTGCATGGAGTCTTACTCTACTCGTAGACTCCGTGCAAGCCATCGTGAATCCGGCCCATTATTTCATGGAATTTAGCATTTTAAGCCTTTACACTTGTTCATCACCATACAATTGTCCGTTTCATATGGTATAAGCTTGTTTTATGGACTCTTTTGTACCTAGCATCAGTTTTGATTTTGTGTGTGTGTGTGTGTGTGTGTGTGTGTGTGTGTGTGTGTGTGTGTGTGTGTGTGTGTGTATGTGTGTGTGTGTGTGTGTGTGTGTGTGTGTGTGCGTGTGCGTGCGTGTGTGTGTGTGTGTGTGTGTGTGTGTGTGTGTGTGTGTGTGTGTGTGTGTGTGTGTGTGTGTGTGTGTGTGTGTGTGTGATGAATACTGTTTTTTTTTATTGGAGAACCATAAATTAGTGAATCAGACTCTCATTCTTATACTTTCTTCTATTTTTCTCCTGCCTTTCAAAACTCTTTATGTAAACTCAGTTGAGAAAACCAAGCATTTTTTAATTGAGGCTCCCTGATAGTGGAACTCTACACACTTTCTCATCACCTCTCACTCCCAAGTGCCAATGGTTTGTCAAAATCTAAGATTTTTCTGCATTAGGTTCTATTTGAATATTTTCAGATGCACACTAAGAAAGGCTACAAGCAGACTTCACCTTAATATCTTGCTTTCTACATTGTTTCCAGTTATTTGAATGCCACTGCAGATTTCTAGACGAACTTGTAAAACTGTGAAAACTGTCATCATTGTATTGCACAATGCTTGTCGACATGCTTTGTTTGGTATTTTCCAGTTTGTAGCTGACAACAAATACACTTTACAATTAAATATACTGTGTCATCATAGTCCTCTGTAGTCTATAGGTGCTAGAAACAAATTATTACCACTGGCATTTTGCAAAAAATATCAGTGTTGTACTGCATAATAAAACATAACACAGTGGATGATTTTATATACCAGCATCATTATCTCTAGCAGAGCACAGAAAAGCACAAAACAATGCTGTTCTGACCTTCCTTTGGTGTGATTTTATTTTATAATTTCATCTCCCTAGAATGCCTTATGACTGAAAACACAATGATTCATTTCCCATAACATTTTTCCTATAACTGATCTAGTCAGCCTACTAACATCAAATAATATTATAAATATGTCTACGGTTAGTAACCAGGCATAGAATGCAAAGCCTGAACAGTCATTTAAGTGTAATCTTGAAATAAACTGTCAACATAAGATGATCTGAGAGGATAAAATAATATAAAACAGAAGCTATGTGCCAGTTTAAGGTTTAGCAGAAAAAAAGTATTTTTAACTTTTTTGAGAAAAACTATATAACTCACAGAATGCCTGGGCTATGACGGTTGCACAGCTCTCTCTTTTTTCTCTATTCGCCCTCAAGGTAGTTATTATTTGCCCCAGGATTCAATAAACTCTGTGTAGGCCATGTGTGGAGTTTACATGTATGCGCAGTGGTGCACAACGAGCAGCACACACACCACCGTCCAATGCATATTCATGCTGTATCTAAGCAATGTTCCGTGGCTGCCAACCACGTAATGCATAGGACATTTATTAGAGATCTGACATACAGTTGGGGTAGGGTGCATTTTCTGAAGCTGTGCAAAATGATTTGCCGGAATATGAGTATAATCTCAGCAGGGGCCTCCAGCACATAGGACACAGGTAAATGCTCATGGAAGCATTAAAAAAAACAACCACAGTCATGGGCAATATAAAAATAATACCATCAGTAATGCCATGTCTTTGACATAACATATATGATTTAGAGTGATAAGAGATCATTCTGCACAAACACACTTGAAAAACTATTATGATACATCCACACTCTATGAGGGCAACCACCCACAGTGTCCTGGCACTAGAACATCTGCTGGAGGTGTTAGGTAGGACACTGGTATACCTGTATGTGACATTATGAGCAATACAGTCTAGTTGACTGGTTTGCATGAAATAAATATATATATATATATATATATATATATATATATATATATATATATATATATATATATATATATAAGGCACAATCCACAGTGTCATGAATGATATCCATGCCATTAATGTGGTCAAACACCTATGTTATGTAGTGTGTGCATCAGCAGAACAAGTAGCACACATGCATCTGGTGTAACAACTTGATTGGTGATCTGCACCATCAGACAGCCATATATATATATATATATATATATATATATATATATATATATATATATATATATGCCACAAAAAGAATACCTAGGTATGGTCAATAAGCTGTGTGACAGCTCACTGTGACAAAGATGGTACACTTCATTTACACATCACTGGAAGATGTGTAGAGAGGTACATGAAGAAAGGTGCATTATACTCAGTTATTGATGTGATGAAGCCTGGGAATTATGATGGTATTATGGCCACTGATGTGGATGTCCTTCATATACTCAGTACTTGTGTTACATACAAGGGAGTGGTCAGCATTGTGACAACATGGTGGTGGTTGTTGCACTTATCATCTACCCCAGGACACAGGTCACATACCTATTTGTCTGATTATAGGGTGTGATGTCCATATTATACTTGGGTCGTGTGTTTGTTTTCTTGACTTAATAAATCTCCCCATTGTTTCTTGTCATTGCAGGTGTTGTCATGGCTGTGGCAGCAATCTTTGGTATATGTTGATATCATCTGTATTATACTAATTTCACAACTGGAGTCAATGATTGCCCACAGTCTGTAGCCCTTCAGGCAGCTGTTGGTACACAGGATGTGTATGTCATCTGTGATGTCCATCACTTAAATAATGGATAGGAAAGGGCCATGCAAACGTCCCTGATGTACAGACCTGATCACTGGACCTGAGATATAGATCACTCCACACATTTCCAACTTAGTGAGATGCCATGTATGTGATACACTGGTCTACCACTTGGTGATATGGCTGTTTATGGCCACATATAACAATGTAGATTGAATACCTCAGTGTGGATTTGTGTCAAATGCCTTGACCTAGTCAAGTTTTACAAGATGATAGTGTTGTCATCATGCATGCCCTTAATGATCTCTTTGAGGACATCTATCAGATATAGCACACATGATGTAGCATTAACAACTGACACAGGACTGTTGCACACAGCTGGAATATTACTAGTGTCCATTTAGAAGAGGTCCAGGATGATATGTTAGTCTATCTCATAGATGAGAAGAGCCAGGATGTCTTTATACATGCATGCATCAGATGCTGCCCACCCAACTCAGATGGATGCATGTTGATGTTCTCCCATCTACTAGAACATAGCCCATGTGGAGGGTGTTTTGAAGTGTGTATTCAACAGTATCAGGAAGGTAGATGTACTGAGTCATAGGAAGGTAGATGTACTGAGTCGTATCATAAGCAATCTGTGATGTTGTCACAGCCCATTGATTCTGTGTGATAGGTCTGGATGAAGCTAAAACACTGCACACTGCCTGTCATGATCTGGCCTAGGGTTTGGACACAATCCCCTATGTAGGTATCATTGAGAAACTCTCCCTGCTGGGGACTAAGCCTTACATCACTAGATGAGTAAGCAATTGTCTCACTGACAGAAAACATACTGTGAACGTTGGTGAATCAACCTGTACCAGTAGAGCTGTCACCACTGGCAAACCCCAGGGATCTGTGCTTGGTCCTTTACTGTTTTGACTCTATTTCTTGGGAGCTGAGACTAAAGTATATTGCCTTTGGCTTATGTTTGCTGATTCTTGCATATTGAGTGCAATCATTGAGTCCACCAGTGATGATGACATACTACATAAGGAGCTAACACAGACAAATGATTGGTGAGAAATCTACACAATCTACAAATAAATGCAGAAATGTGTCTTTATTTTGTCCTGAAAAGTGTAAGTTCATGTTAATTACAGCATTGACAACAGTCCTGCTATGCTGAAACCCAGTGATTCAGGCACTGGAAACACATGTAGATAGCAATCTGAACTTCAACCAACAAGTGTCCACACTGGGATTGAAAGCCTTAGTTGTGCACACAACACATCACATCATCATATTCAGATCTTAGGATTGTATGACAGAACTGTACTCAAACCTCATCAGAACACTAATAAAGTACAGTGCTCTCTTTTGCATATACCTCACCAGACACATGCAGCAGCTGAAGAGACCACAGGGCTTCCTCATCAAGAAAACACAGGGCCTGCAAACCATGACATGATGTATGTGGATAGATTGAAAGCCAAGTCATTGTAATCTGTATTTTATAGGATGAGTTGACTTCTGCCTGGCCTCCATGCCAGGCACGACACTGCCCTGGTGGGAATAGTGCATCTCCACAAAACTGGTACAGCTGATGATATTAGCAGTGTCTGGTGAGGAGAATATGGTAATAACAGTGTCCCACATACTGGTGTAAAAGGCTCTATGTAATGTCAAGCACTAGCACACACACACACACACACACACACACACACACACACACACACACACACACACACACACACACACACAGCTATGTGCAGTGAGAATAGAACCTATACCTACCTAAGTATACAGACTACAGACCTCTGTATTTAATGCAGGAACTACAGCTGAAATCTGACTTGGAGTATCTCAGACAACACTTTATAGCTGATGACATCAGAAGTGTCTGTTGAGGAGAATATGGTAATAATGGTGTCCCACATGCTGGTGTAAAAAAACTCTCTGTAATGTCAAGGAAGAGTGCCCCCCCATACACACACACAGTTGTGTGCAGTGAGAATAGAACCCATACCTATCTAAGTACATAGATTATAGACCTCTGTATTTAACACAAGGGCCACAACTCAAGTCTGACTTGGAATGTCTCAGACAACAATTTATAGCTGATGATGCTTAGTGGGAGGATGGCATAATGGTTAAGGTGTTTACCTTACCATCACAAGGTGCAGGGTTTGATTCTCACAATGGGTAATTGGCTAGGCTTAAAATGGCCCATAAGGGCAGTTAGCCTACTACTAAACTATGAACCTGTGAATCTATGACTTCAGCAGTGTCTGCTATGGGAACATAGTAATAATGGTGTCACACATGCTGGTGTAAAATACTCTCTGTAATGTCAAGCAATAGTGCCCTCCCCACACACATACTCACTCACACACACAAAGTTGACTGTAATGAGAACAGAACCCCTACCTAAGTACATAAACTTCAGAACTCAGTACTGTACGCAAGCACTTCATCACAAATCTGACTTGCAGTGTCTCAGACAACACTTTATAGCTGATAACATCAGCAGTGTCTGTTGAGGAGAACATGGTAATAGTGTCCCACATGGTGTAAAAGGCTCTATGTAATGTCAAGCAAGAGCACACTCACACACACACACACACACACACACACACACACACACACACACACACACACACACACACACACACACACACACACACACACACACACACATACACACACACACACTTGACTGCAGTGAGAAATGAACCCCTACCTATCTAAGTACACAGATTAAAGAACTCAGTACTTCACGCAAATTCCACAACATAGGTCTGACTTTTACAAAAATGCAGATCAACTTATATTAGATTACATCAGCAGCCCATGTGGAAGAGATGATGTTGGAAGGCCTGCATGAAATGGATGTGTAGGCATGTGCAAGTATCAAAATACTGTCAGTCCATGGCACTGGAACATTAACTGTAGGATATACATTTCTACTGTTCTGTCTATACATACAGACACACATAGCTGACTGCAGTGAGAGTAAAACCCCTACCTACCTAAGTACACAGACTATAGAACTCAGTACTTTACGCACAAGTCTGACATTTACAAGAGTGAAGGTCAACTTATAGTGGATAACATCAGCAGGTCATGTGAGAGAGCAGATGTTGGGAGGCCTGCATAAGTTCATAACTTCATAAGTTCATAGGAGGTTACTAGCCTAATGGCCCTAGGGTGCTTACAAGCCTAGATGTATAAAAACACATGTACCCTTATTGAGCATAGTTAGATGGTCATTGTTAGCAGAGCAATTTTTAGAGCAGCACCAACTGGCCCTGTCCATGCAGGCCATAGGTGCCACCCCAGCTTCACATGCAGTCGGAACTTATTACAGAGTAGTGTCAATCACTGGGTGAAATATGTATCTCTCCAGCATGTTCTGTTTATGTCACAAGCTAGGAGGAGAACCCTGGAGCAAGTTATTCTTGTCCCATCTGATTTGCAGATGTCCAGCATTTCCAGTACAGCAGGGCCTGAGATTGCTCTGTTGGTCAGGTATAGGTCACCTCTCAGCAGCCTGCATGACACTGAGTACAGTGACAGGTCTATAAGTCTTTCCATGTATGCCATGTTTTGGAGGCCCTGGATTCTCCCAGTCACAAATCTCTGTGTTTTATCCAATTGCTGCAGGTGTCTGGTGAGGTACAGACAGAAGGGAGCATTGTACTCAATTAGTGGTCTGATAAGGGTAGAGTACAACTATGATCTCCCTGGTCCTGGATGTGATGGCCATATGTATGATGTACACAATGCAGAATGTGTGTCTCACCACTATGGAAACATAGTAATTAAAGTGTAGATTTTTATCAACATGTGTTTCTATGTCTCAGAACACTGTGTTCAAGCTTAAAGGGGTGCTACGTATATCATAATTAGCAGGAGTACTTCATTGCCAAAGGGGACAATGATGCATTGTTTGCATTAAGGTTCACTCCATGAGTTTGGCACCAATCATTTTTGTGTGCTAGCCGCTTCTGTAACATGTTACCATCACTAGGGGACTGTATATGAGTCGTCCATTTAACAGTCATCTGCAAACGTGTTAAAGCACAGGCCATCCACCAGTGCCCAGGCTTCAGAGAAATAGTTTACAAACAGTTGAGGACCCAGCACAGATCCTTGTGGTATTCCACTGGTAAGTGGGGTAGTGGTGGAGGTGCAGTCCCCAACTTTGACAGCGTGTGTGTGTGTGTGTGTGTGTGTGTGTGTGTGTGTGTGTGTGTGTGTTTTCTGTCAGTCAGCTGGCTATCCAGCTAGTACTGTATAAGATTTTCACTATGAGACATGAAAGGGAGATATAGTGTCAAAGGCCTTGGGTAACTCAACATATGTGGTATGTGGTGTTATCTGTCATCCAGGTCTTTGGGGTCAGTATCAAATAAGTCCACTAGGTTTAATAAGCAAGAGCTACCCTTGACAAAAACAAAATGAGTCTGGTCAAGTGTGCTGAAGTTCTTGATAAAGCCTGGTATTAGCCAGGCGAAAGCGCTTGTTTTAAATTTGACTGCTAGTTGTTTTTACTGTTGTCACGTCTATTAAAGACTGTTTGGAGAAAACTTCATTGGTTGGTCGTCTTTGCTGTGGTTTATACTACTTCTTGTGCTGAAGTGCACCTATGCCCCTGTGGATAAGGTCCATGCTGATTCCTTTCCCAGCTTTCCAGATAAGGCTTTTAGGCTTATGGGTCAATAGTTGTTGCTCTGCATGTTACCAGATTGGTGTGAATTTCATATCACACAACACTGGATATTACTTTCTGTAGTGTAGGTGATATATATGTGGAAAAAGTACTGAGACACAGGCTGCAGTGCTTGGGGGGAGCCAACACGTGACTATTTTGTAAATATGTGACACATTGTTAGATAGGGCCATCATTTTGCTATGTTTCTACATGTAATTTATATCATAGACAGAAAATGATCAGTAAACAGCAGTAATACATACTAACATGTACTGTTCTGAGCAGTGGGTTTGCACGATGATTGGCAAAGTGTTCATGCATCTGAGATGCACATTTCTGATACTATTCATGTCTGCATATAGCAGTAGCTAATCAGTACACAAATGTGAGACACATTGATAAAGTCTGAGAGATAGTGCTAACTAAATGAAATGCACCTGCTACTTAACTTCCAGTGTGGCAACATATGTTAATGCATTGATACATGCATTAACATATGTTAATGCATTGATACATGCCTTTTTGAGCTCAGATGATACTGGGTTTGAATCCAGATGCATCTAATGCTTTAAATACTTTTCAATAAACATTGATAATGCAATGGCATGTGTAACTGTGTGTTGGCATAGAGCAGCGGGGTTACGCGGCATTGCACGAAGGTAACTACAGCAATTTGCCACTGCTCACCTTTGCTGCTCTTTGGTGTGTGATGTTCACCTCTGTGCAAACATGGAGGCCATAAAGTGAAGGGATCCATTGTTTTTTCTGTTACATATGCGTGTTGTGTATGATTCTATCTTTTTACCAAATTAAAGTAGTGAAAATGGGGTAAATAGGAACGTGGTGAAATGGGGAGCAAGCAGGGAGAATAACAAAAGGAAAGCAGTACAGGAATGTGCAGGAGGGAGGTAGGAAAAAACATAGCTATCCATTTCTTTAACAGTGTGAACTTAAAGTATGTGCAGAATATTAACTGAATTTGGACTGTCACCTCGAGAGTTGGACTAAATCAAGTGTGTCAAGATGACATGTATGTGAAATGGAGAGCTATGTATGGGATGATTTTTTTTTTTTTTTTGTAGGACAGGTGCCCATTTATTTTTATTTGAGAGAGAGGGAAATGTTGCAGAAGGGATGTAGATATGTCTGGGTCAAGTAAGTTGGGTAGGTGAGGAAGCAATTGCAGACAGACAAAACAAACAAGCCAAAAGACAGGGATGGTGATAGACACAAAAGGTTGGAGGACACCATGATTGGGGTGAGATTGGGGACAACCCAGGCCCATGACCATCAAGGTTGGAGACAGTGAGAATTGAGTCCTCACCCACTTGTCTGTCATCACTGTCACCTTCCTCTGCTGGGGACTGGGGTGCTTGATGTCTCCTCCTCCTCCTATGGAACATGAGGGACAGCAGCCTCTCCATCTGGTGTAGGCATGTACCAATGGTGCAGTGAAAAACCTTAACGTACCATCCCTGGTAAGTGGCTGCAGGTGATGAAATTACCGCTTCTGCTACTGCTCCCAGAGGATAACACTGGACCAGCCTCTGGGGCAGGACTGCCTGAAGGCACAGGTAGTGCAGGGGCAGCAGAGGCAGTGATGCCAGGTTGATTCCAAGACATGCTGGACATCAGTGCTGGAGCCAGTGGAGTTGGGGGCAGGCTGATCCAATGGAGCTGGCCTAACTTGCTCTGCTGTGGAGCATTTAGTGATGTGGTATACATGGATGACATGGGCACATTTTGACAACACATAATAAAATTAAAGAAAAAATAAAAAAAAATAAATAAAATAAAAATAAAATAAAAATATTTAAAAAAAATTAAATAAACTAAACTAAAAAATAAAATATTAAAAAAAAAATAAAATAATAATAAAAAAATAAAAAAGAGAGAGATAAGGGTTTGGGTGAGAGAGAAAATATACAACTCTTTTATCTTAAGTTTTACATTTAAATATACCTTCTAAAAGATACACACTATATTACAGATTGCTGCAAGCACTGCTTGAAATTTGCATATATTGCACATATGTGTGTTCCAGTTATACAGATTACAGTTTATAGCTGGGCATTTGTGCCACTGGTGTAGAGTTTTTAATTTAATATAAATATAATTGAAGAAATGAAAAAAATAGGTACCAACTGCAGACCAAATGAGCGTTTTACAAAAGAACCTTTACTTTATACTGTGAGCGCTTTCATGCAGATAATCTCCGCACTTCTTCAGACAAGATTACAGACATGTGACATTCATTATATATGCTTTACATAAATGATTAACCAATTAAACAATTTAAACAATTAATCTTATAACAATCAAAATTCCCTTACTTTCATATTAAAAATTCATAAAACCAGGTTTAAAATAAACTATAAGAGAAAACAGAAAAAAGAAAGAGAATAATAATAATAATAATAATAATAAATCCAACACCTACTCCTATATGGAATATTCATCCATTTGTTAGTATTTTTCCAATAAAAAATTTCGAACGTTTCCAAATAATTTTCTGACTTATAATTGATTATTTTACATAACATTTAGAACAACTGAATAAATGTGTTATCTCAAAAGAGCTCTGAGTTTTAGAAGACATTTAATCGAACAGGTTTCATTGAGACCTGGAAAAACATATGCATTTGTCTTGAGTTGCCATAGCAACTCTTGTTCTTCTAGCAACAAATTCCAAGGACCACCTCTCAGATCTCTTTTAATTTTCTGAACCACCAAGAATAGAAATTTGTGATCTCTATTATCTGAAATATGTTTCGCTAAAGCATCGATGACATTATTTTTTGCAATAGCGTATAAGTGTTCGTATATACGTTGCCTAAGTGGGCGTTCGGTTTTGCCAAAATAAAAGGGATTACATGATTGACAAATTGCTACATAAACTACCCCATCTGTTTGACAGTTATATTTGTCATTGATGTAATATTTTTCTCCTTTGATATAAAATGTGGAACCAGTTTGAATATACTTGCAATAATTGCAATGTCCACATTTGAACATACCTTTATTCGTTTTATGTTGCTGGAAAAGACGTTCTAATAAGGTTTTAAGAGATGGTGTTCTTTTAAAGACATTCGAAATTTTTTATTGGAAAAATACTAACAAATGGATGAATATTCCATATAGGAGTAGGTGTTGGATTTATTATTATTATTATTATTCTCTTTCTTTTTTCTGTTTTCTATTATAGTTTATTTTAAACCTGGTTTTATGAATTTTTAATATGAAAGTAAGGGAATTTTGATTGTTATAAGATTAATTGTTTAATTGGTTAATCATTTATGTAAAGCATATATAATGAATGTCACATGTCTGTAATCTTGTCTGAAGAAGTGCGGAGATTATCTGCATGAAAGCGCTCACAGTATAAAGCAAAGGTTCTTTTGTAAAACGCTCATTTGGTCTGCAGTTGGTACATATTTTTTTCGTTTACTAAGTTTGTTTTTGAGTTTTGTGGTTTATGGCTGATAATAATGGTATCCAACCATCGCAGTCCTCGGAGACATTTTTATCCAACACCGATCCTGGTACGGCTACCAACGATGATACCAGTTCCGTTGGGAATTTAACGGCTCTCATACAGCGTCTCACACAACGGGTAGACGACTTGGCCACACAATTTAACAGCCGGTTTCCTGACTTAACGCCTGCGGTTCGTCCGAGAACAGGAGTCATCTTTCAGCAGATCTCTCAAACTTCGAGGTCTGCACAAGACGAAAACGGTTTAGAACAACGAGATTTAACCTTCAACACAATGGATAACATCCCTAATGCACAACCTATAAGGCAAGATTTAAGTGCAAGTAATGGTGGGGTTCCACCAAGGTCAAGAACTGATCAAAACTATAATACAAATCAGTTACGTACAAGCAACATGCATTTGTCTAACAATGGTCTTCCCCTGTTGCACGAATTTATCCAAGCTTCTGACAATATGTTTTACAACAACTCGCAAATTGGAAATCCTGAATATGATGGGCACACCAACAATAACAGTATTGTTTCCAAGTTGAAACAATTTGATGGAGCTCTATTAAAATACAAAAAGTTACAAGCGGAAACTGTGTATTTTCGCGAGTGTATTAAACATAGCATCGTACCTAAGGGGTTAAGACAATGGAAGTACCCATCTGGCGTCATAAAAGACTCAGGCTTTCACAAACAATTAATTCAGTTTTTTAACCAGCAAGGACTGAACTTTTTGGAACTTCTCATAGGCGCCTATAATAATCAAATGGTGGATCTGAAGACTCAATTGGAAATACTGGAGAAAGAGATAAAAGATGATAAAGACTTTCACAGTTATGAGTATGACTATGGTCGTATCTTTATTAGTATAAATTCTCTATTGAATAAAATAAATGAGACAAAGAAGCGGAAATTCAATAGAGATAAACTAGCCTATAATAAGAACATTGCGTATCCCGATCCACCCCTTCTGAACAACACTATGGTTCAGTCTCAACGTGCTTTGCGTCAAAATGATAACATCAGTAATGATGGTGACCAAGTCTCTGATGTTGACTTTGACGAATTCCCACAATTATTAGTAGATTTCCAACAGGAAAATGGGGATATACCTTCAGAAGTTAGAAGAAGTGAAAGGATTTATCAACAACAACGACAAAAAAATGATGCGAACGGCCAAAATCCTTCTTCTTCTTCGGGTTTTCAACAACATCGGAATTTTGCGAAATCCAATACGAACAGGAACAACAAGAGAACTCAGAACAGGAAATTTTACAACCGTCGCAAGAAATAATAACGGACTATGCGCACGGTACGCCTGTAATTGTTTACAATACCAGTAAAGACTTTAAAGTATATAACTATACGTTATTTACACCCGAAGCTGCGTTTATTGATATTCTAGCAAAGGGTTTTAATTTTGCATTACCTAGCAGCTTAAATATAGGGCGGGTGTTATGTGATCTTAAACTATATACAAGAAAACTGAATCTGAATGTTGTTTAAGGGAAGCAATGCTATTTTAAATGATGAACGGGTACCTAGTGTATATAACCCACCTCTTAATAACCACCTAGCAGCATTCGAGAAAGTTTCTGAAATACATTTGAGGGGCTTACATAATAAGCTTAAACATACTTATGAAAGGGACACTACAGTTAACGACATGATTAAATCAGTTAAAAGTCATCAGATAAAGGTTATGAAACCCGACAAAGGCGGGGGGGGCAGTCTTGATGTATGAGGAGGATTATAACAAACATATGGAATCAATGTTGTCCTCGGACAACTATGTAGGTATTTCCAGAAATGAGCTTAACCAAGCTCTCTTGAAAATTAAGAACAGTTTAAATGATTTATTTATAGAGGGAAGTATCACTTTGGATCTATACCACTATTTAGACATGGTAGCCCCCCGTACTCCTGTCATGTTCGGAGTTCCTAAACTCCATAAAGGATTGAACAATTTAGCTTTTAGACCCATTATTTATGGCAGGCAATCGATTACATATGCCTGCACAAAATGGGTAGATAATAAATTGAAAGGAATTTTGAAGACAGAGTCACAAATATGTGTTGACTCATGGCATGTATTAAAAAACCTTAATACTATTCCCTTTCACGATGACTACAAGTTTATTACTGCAGATGTCACGAACCTGTATACTGTTATTCCACAGGATATTGGCCTTGAATGGGTCAGAGAATTCCTTTTGTTTAAGCATCTTGATGGCAAGGATATTGATTTAATTATCATATTGTTGGAGCTAGTATTGAATAACAGTTATTTTTTGTTTAAAAACAAAATTTATTTGCAAAAGACCGGGGTAGCGATGGGCTCCCCATGTGGTGGCACATTCGCAAACTCAGTTATGGCGTTCTGGGAACGTACCTATTTGTTTAATCACACTTCATTTAAACAAATAGTCGTATGGTACACAAGGTACCAAGACGATATTTTTATGATTGTCAATGGTAGTAATGATCAGATAAAGAACTTAATGCAAAGTATGAACACTTTTACTGCCTTTTTGGATTTCTCTTTTGTACTGGAAGGGGAATCAATCAATTTTTTAGATATTTTGATTAGTAAAGATCCACTTAGGAAACGTTTTGTTACTAACATTTACAGAAAAGATCTGTACAGTAATTCCCTTTTACACTATACTAGTAACCATCCTTATTTTCAAAAAAGAGGCATTGTAAAGGGCCAATTAGTCCATGCCTCACGTATGTGTTCAGAGGACTATTTGTTTGATGAGGAATGTGCACTTCTCAAACAGATGTTTACAAATAGAGGGTATCCTAGTAGACTATTGGATAATGTGACGAAGGAAGTACAACAAAAACGTCACAATGGCTCTCTAGCACCACTTTTATTACATCATAATATTGACACGCAAGCACAGGATCTAAGTATAGCGTCGCCTAATGAGAGACCCGATTTAGAAGTTAATAATTTTATTAACTATAAATCCTGTCTATCTACCCAATATAATGAACACATATTGGAATTTAGAAATATTTTGAACATCAATTGGGAACTGGTTCTGCAAGATTCCCAATGTAGTGAAATTTTAGGCCCAAAACCTTTAGTGGTCTTTAAAAGAACACCATCTCTTAAAACCTTATTAGAACGTCCTTTCCAGCAACATAAAACGAATAAAGGTATGTTCAAATGTGGACATTGCAATTATTGCAAGTATATTCAAACTGGTTCCACATTTTATATCAAAGGAGAAAAATATTACATCAATGACAAATATAGCTGTCAAACAGATGGGGTAGTTTATGTAGCAATTTGTCAATCATGTAATGCCTTTTATTTTGGCAAAACCGAACACCCACTTAGGCAACGTATATACGAACACTTATACGCTATTGCAAAAAATAATGTCATCAATGCTTTAGCGAAACATATTTCAGATAATAGAGATCACAAATTTCTATTCTTGGTGGTTCAGAAAATTAAAAGAGATCTGAGAGGTGGTCCTTGGAATTTGTTGCTAGAAGAACAAGAGTTGCTATGGCAACTCAAGACAAATGCATATGTTTTTCCAGGTCTCAATGAAACCTGTTCGATTAAATGTCTTCTAAAACTCAGAGCTCTTTTGAGATAACACATTTATTCAGTTGTTCTAAATGTTATGTAAAATAATCAATTATAAGTCAGAAAATTATTTGGAAACATTCGAAATTTTTTATTGGAAAAATACTAACAAATGGATGAATATTCCATATAGGAGTAGGTGTTGGATTTATTATTATTATTATTATTATTCTCTTTCTTTTTTCTGTTTTCTCTTATAGTTTATTTTAAACCTGGTTTTATGAATTTTTAATATGAAAGTAAGGGAATTTTGATTGTTATAAGATTAATTGTTTAAATTGTTTAATTGGTTAATCATTTATGTAAAGCATATATAATGAATGTCACATGTCTGTAATCTTGTCTGAAGAAGTGCGGAGATTATCTGCATGAAAGCGCTCACAGTATAAAGTAAAGGTTCTTTTGTAAAACGCTCATTTGGTCTGCAGTTGGTACCTATTTTTTTCATTTACTAAGTTTGTTTTTGAGTTTTGTGGTTTATAATTGAAGAAATAGTACAGTACTGTATAGCTGTGAATTTTAGTATTTGAACCCACAACCTCTGACTAAAGTCTAATATTGTACTCAAACAACTGGCTTGTGCTACAGACTAATGCATGCATACTTGTTTTTACAGTTGGAATATGTATGTTCAATTTGATACAACTCTATAAAATACCAAAAAATCTATGTTTAACTTTTAATACTACAGTAACACTTCTCTTCTGCTGCATGCATACCACTTGCTTCCCTCAGTCTCTCCAATTTAGAGTCATGGGCCCGGACATTGAACTCCCAATCTCTGGTAGTTGGAGAAAGATCAGAAAAGAACATAAGAGCATTAAGCATAAGAGTCTTGGCTATATTCAGCTTTCTAAGTCTTACAAGTACTCTGTTTACTTGATACTTACACAGCTGTGGGATATCTGCAGTCCTAAATTCCACCAATCAACAGCTGAGAGTATCCCTCTTTCTTCTCTGTAAATCATTAAAATGATGTCTACATTGCTCTTCAGTGTGCAGGATACCAGTGGTACTGGATACAGCCTGGGCTAATCTAGTCCACACCTCAGACTTATACTGGGAGCCAAAATAGTCTCCCTGCAGAAGCCTATGGCTGTGGTACTTTACCAGGAGTCCAATAAATAACCTGAACTCCTGGACACCTCACCTCTGTGCCCTAAACCTGGCACCTTCCCCACTAACATCAGCCATGTCTACCAGTAGACTTAGAGCAATGAAGACTGATATTTCCCGCCAATTACAGTTTTTGCATTTACTGGGAGTGCACTCACCCAAGCAACATGTTTCTGCAATGCTAAGTGGAAAGCAGCAGTGCCAAGCAGTGAGGAATTAAATAATTGCAATTGGAAGGTTAATCTGACACTTGGCCTTAGTTTGAGGGTTGTTTACTGATGTAGCCTGAAAATACATAATTGGAAATTGGAAGGTAACTGTTAGGTGAGTAAGGTTTGCAGATATGCACTGGGAGGCATAAATGTAATGACCCAACACATTTGTTTTTACCTTTATACACTGAGAAAATTGATTTTTACACTGCAGGATTCAAACATAAGCATTAGGGAGAAAACATTTCATTCCACAGCGTTGATTTTCCATCTTTGCCACAGAACAAGTGCTGCTCAGACATAGTCAGGAATCATATATAAATACAGGTGACAGTTTGAGTGGTTAAAGATGTGTGTGACCTGACAAGGTTATTGGATATAGATCCAGTTGTGTATGTGTTGTTAGGCAAATGTGAAGCCCATGCGAGTCCAGATAGCAGAATTATACTTATAGAAATATAGTACACAGTATAGCCTCAGTCACATATCTGAAAACACAATAATGCTGTCTCATCTCTCAGACTTATAATTCATATCAGCTCCACTATCTAAAGTGTTATCAGTGAGAGGGAACATAATGGGAATTGGAACAACAGTAAACACATATGGAATATTCTATATTAGAACCCAGGGCCATGTATATGGCAGTCCTACACTTACACCTGTTGTCACAAGAAAGTTGACATAACCCTTGTCTATGTTTCAGTTCATTGCCATAAATTGTACTGTCTCAACAAGAAAAAAAAGTTGCACACACCGTACTAGAACCCAGGACCATCTGTTTCTTAGACCTACACTTACACTTCCTTCCACAGGACTAGTTACATGATATTCCATAATTTAATAATCATTCTTAAAGTCTCTGTGTTAACTACCATGCAATGCTGCTTAGTGGGTTTGCACTTTGCCCAGTAGAATTAATTGAACATATCAAGTTTCTATTTTTGTCCATTTGGGTCCTGTCTGCTTCCTGGGTGGTCTAGTTGTCCAGTTTGCACACTGCCACACTTTGTGCAAACAAGATAAGCACAGCTAAACCCACCATTCATTTCATCCATTCCCGTGATTACGCTAAGCACTGCATCAAGCAAACACTCACCCCGCCCCAAAAAAATAAAAGAAAAACAAGAAAGAAAAGGAAAAAAAGGAAAAAAGGGACAACAGATTGAAATAAGGAAAATCAATCTATGACATACACACTAGAGAATGTTGGTTCACATAAGATATGTCTACACAGATCTGGATTTGAACTCTCACTCCAATGAACCTTCAGAAACAGGATGGGTGCCACACAAACAGCACTTTAGCAAGGAACTGAAATCATTCTGCACACAACCAACTGTAACATCATCAACATATGTATGAAATCATACAACTGTTATTTGTACATTTATTATTTTTGGATGTAGTGCACAAAGTGATCACACAACCAGTTATGGTTACTTCTTGCAAATATATAGCTCTGTCTTACTGGTCTTTGTTTGCTGGTCATTCTTCACTTATCTGACCAGTAATCTGAGATATGCAGTCTGTAAGCCATTCTATATAATTGGCCTTAAAATGTGTGAGGAAATTAACTAGAAACAATATATGCAGTTGCCAACAAATAAAGGGCAGGTTGGATGTTAATGAACACAACATGCGAATTGTGTGCTGCTTACTTACATTTTCAACCTTTCACCTAACATATTGCAAATCTAACCTGACACACCCACTGGGTGTAAGGCAGCCTGCAGTGCTGTTGTGTTTTCCATCTCCCAACCAGTAATCTTTCACAGCTGCAATCCATTAAAAAACACTGAGGAAGTGCCTGCACTATGTTTACATCTCCTACATGGATCCAAGTATTTTGGATTCAGCAATTCTAATCAGTTCACACCTCATTTGCATCTTCACCATGCTAACAGCCCTGAATCTACACAAAATAAAAAGTTAACCATGTAGCCAGGCAAACTGAAGGTGAGGAGACTTGTTTATGTTTAGAAGACTGAACATACGCTATTACTTTGTGATATATTTACACAGAGGATTACTGAACTTCAGAAGGTATATTTGCATTTTGTCAGCTACATTATCATAGACAGGAACGTAATTAAGAACAATTTGAAGCAAAGGCTTTTATGCTTTTATCTGTATGCATTATTTAGAAGTGTACTGATGCCATGGGCATTTTTGTCAAGGCATTTCAGGGGTATACATGATTGTCAATACCCTAAAATGGAATGCTCTGTGATAAATATGAACAAATGTTTCAGGTTCATTTGATAGCATATTTATTATTTCAAAGATGGTTTGTTAGCAAAATGTGTCATTTGCCTGTTCTTTTTTGGGAGGAGCAAAGCTCTGTTTCTGTTATGGCACAAACAAGGGTATGTTGCTATTGTTATTCTCCTTTTTTTGCAGCTGGCTTGTTCATATTTCACATGACTTGACTGCTTTATGTTTCTCAAGTGGGTAATGTTGAGATGCTACCTTTTCTGTTTTATCTGGGAACAGTTATTTTGTAGTTATGTGTTGCATGTGTGTATTATCCTCCTGTTGCCTTTTAGGACATCTAGTAGTATGCCACCCAGCCATGTCAGTCCTCAAAGATCACCATTCACTGATGCTGAAAATCAAGTTATAGTAGATGCTTTTAGGCAACATGTTGCCTTCCTGCTTGAAAAGTTACGGGGAGATATGTCATACAGAATGGCAGATTTGGCAGCAGATTGTGGATGATGTAAATGCCATGGGAGGCCACAGCATAATATATGAAAAGGTGCACAATGGGGCCACTGACATCATCACATCTTCACAGAGAAAAGCAGCTGCAGTGGACCATGATTGGATGGGTATTGGGGGAGAGCCTGCTATGGAGCCACCACTAACACCAAATGAAGAGTTCCTGTCCACTGTCAAGGATCCAGACAGTTCTCAGGAACGTGTAGAACAGCATGTACTGGATGTCAGTGCAAGAAATTCAGGGGCAGCAAGCATGTCCCAGGAGGAGCTTCCAGGAAGGCTTTGGTAGCTCAACTGTTGAATACTGTTGCATAGTAAAACAACTGAAATTAATATGTTACTTCTGTGGCACCAGAATCTTTTTGAGGGCGGATATTGAAGACTGCTACAGTTAGCACATTCTGACTGATTAGCTGAGGTTGGAGTTGTCAGCCAAGTTCTTGTTGAAAGTATAGTTAATGGACATATAAAGGGGAAAAAGTATTACCCCCTGTGTTACTGTTAATTGCGATGATGTTGCCCTTATCTTTTGCTTAACTTCTTCTAGGTTCATCTGGCTTGCAGAGGAGAACCTATTCTGCAGATGGTAAGCCAAACATTTTTATGTCAGTATTGCTGAGCAATTTAAAGAAATATTTTAATGTGTGATGTTGATGTCAGAACTGTTGTGCGTATGCTGTACTGTCTGTAATAATGGCACCACTTTTAGTTTGTTAGCATATATTGGACTATAGCAGTGTAGGTATTCATTTTTTTCTGTTCTTGTTGCTGTTTATCACATGTGATCCTGACAGTGGAAGTTTGGGACCTCTACCACCTGATGTCAGTGTACCAGCAGACACTGATGATGATGGTGGCCAAACAGAGCCACAGTCGGGGGTGCAGACATTGAATCTGACACTGAGATTGACATACAGCCATCCCTTGCAATTCCATCAGACAAAGCCAAAAGGCCTATGCTTGTTCATTCCAGTGAGTCCTCACATATTGAACAGGTGGATGGTAAGACCATGATCAGGGAAGTATGGTTAGTGCAGCTTCAGTGCCTGTTGACTCTGGCTGTAGCCAAAGTGTGAGCAAGATGCCAAGCAGGAGGGTTGTTAGGGGTGCTCAGAGGAGGCCTGCTGTCCTTCCTTCATCTGATCCAGGTGTCTCTTCCAGTGCTACTTAACATATGTTTAGGACCATCATAGAGGCACAGGCATGTTCCCATAGGTGCTCCAGACAAATTCTCAAGGTTGTAGATATGGCACATGCTGGCATACATACCTGTTCCAATGTGTTACCAGTTCAATGGATAAGGATGAATGGCATGTTGGAATGAGGTGTGCCTGTGATGGAATGAGGGATGTCTGTGATGGAATGAGTGCTGTCTGTGATGGAACATCTGCTGGGAGGGGAACAGCATCCTCTTGGACATAGGTCAGCCACATCATCTACTATTAGACAATGTGGCCATGCCAATCACACTCCTATAGTGGCATTATTTCCATTGCTGTATCAGTGGGTGAGCTGTCAACACCCAGACATGGCAGGTCAGGTGGTCATGGTCCGTGGTATCCCTATGAAGGGTGTTTGTCCAGCAGACATTAGTCACATTCAGGTAGCAGCAGTGCATCTGACCATGGGCATGGACATGCCAGTGCAACTCCTTGAAGAGCCAGTTCAAGTTGTCAGTGATGACAATGGTGAACTGCCACCCCTACCATGCATGGCTCACACCAGTCCAACATACCAAGATGCAGAGCTACCACAGAGCTTGGCTGTGTTCATGCAGACACTCACACATCCATTTCACCCGCAGGACCCCTACAGACAGGCACACAACAGTTACATGGTTCACCCGTGCAGTTTAAAACTCATTTGTCTCACTGGGCATTTGTTGGTTTATCCAAATGTCTGCCTGCTTCTCTTTCTTACACACATTCATCAACCTTTGGTGTCAGCCTAGGATTCCTCCCCCCAAACACACACACAACACTCTGTGCAAGTGATGATGACTGTGCCATATCCCTGTTTTCTATATTTTGGATTCAGAGATCCATAAGCTTTGTGTCTGATGCTCAGGGTGCATAGCTGACTTAGTGCTTAGCATATCTGTATTTCTGGTGGTGAATTGGTAATTGTACCTTTGACTTATATTGACCTTAGAAAGTTAGACAGCTGGTAGCGTCAAACCTTCCCAATGTTATTGTGAATGATCTTGTGAGGGTTGTGAAGTCTGAAACTGTAATGTGTATCATTACTTTTTAACTTCTGTCTTTAATGATTTTCCAGTACAAACGTATGGTGCTAAACTGAGGGCATGCAGTGATCTCCATGACTTGAGAGCTATGACTGTGTGAATCTTTGATGGCTGAGGCCTACTACTTAATACTGGACACATATATGTCAAATAGGTCCCTGCTGTCACACGTTAAGGTAATTTTTGTACAATTCTCCCACCTTTTACTTGCTTACAGTACCAAGTAATGAGACACAAGGCTATGCCATTCATTTATATTATTAAACAATCCAGGTTCAGGATTTACTCTGTAAATGCAGCAGATGCCACACTTTTAGATCAGGGCTGACTCTATCTGATGCAAGCTGCACACAGCCAATACATGGGGAGGTAAAGGTTGTGAAAGTTACCTGGAATCAATGTTACTATATTTATGTGTGTATGGGGTAGGTTTTAGGCCCTTAGGTAATGAGTGAGTGAGTGCATTATGTGTTGTCTCTTAGCCAATGCAAGGGCATATTTGGCATGTCTATGTCTGCCTACACCCACAGCAGCTGGTGTTCCCCCTCTGATTCGTTATCCACGTGTGGCTTGGGTGGCCTTGGCATTAGTGGTGGGATGTGTGCTCTTCCCCTTGCAGATCCTGCTGAAGCTGTTTACTCAGGATGATGTTGTCTGGCATGGCACATACTGTGAATATTTCAGTACATGTCCATGTATTGTACTGCAGGGCTCCTCAAGATGTATCTAGGCAATGAAGCCGCAACCTCAGCAGCCCAAACACACACTCTATGATATTTCTGGTCTGAGCGTGTGCTTCATCATGGCATTCTTTAGTGGGTGTGTGTGCATTTCTGATGAGTGTCATCAGACATGGTTCCAGTGCATAACCTGCATCCCCCAGTAAATGACCCTGTGGGATATCAGTCCCTAGTGAACATCTGATACAGTTGGTAGGTATGTAAGATATGTGAGTCATGGTAACTGTCAAGATTGCCAGCACACACATTCAAGATGATTCCCTTGGCATTACCCACAACTTGGCAGTTAATAAGAGTGGAAGCCCTTTCTATTTATGTAGACCCTTCCCTGTTCCCTAGGTGGTGCCTTGATTTCTATATGTGCACAATCTATGACACCCAGTACTTCAGGGTAGTGTGCTACAGGGTAGAACTCCTGCATATTTCTGACCATGTCCTAAGGAATATGAGGAAAATATATGTGGTTACTGGCATGTTGGAACATAGCATTTTGGAACTGATGGAGGATCCTGGATGGTGATGCCTGTGACACCCCCAGCATGTCACTTGTTGGCCTCTGAAAGGTACCTGTAGCTAAGATTCTAAGTGCTGCACATACCTTTGTCTCCACTGGGATGGATTCCCCTCGGTTGGCCCTGGCTCTGAGTTGAGGACGACAGAGGTTGTAGAGTTCCTGTAGTTCATAGGTTCATAGGTTAGTACTAGGCTAACTGCCTTTGCGAGCCATTTTAAGCCTAGCCAATTATCCCTTGTGAGACTCAAACCTAGCACCTTGTGTTTGTAAGGCAAACACCTTAACCATTAGGCCACCTTCCCAACCCTTAAGTAGTACTAGGCTAACTGCCCTTGCGAGCCATTTTAAGCCTAGCCAATTATCTCCCTGTGAGATTCAAACCCTGTACCTTGTGTTTGTAAGGCAAACACCTTAACCATCCCCCCTTTAGCACTCTAGAATTTCCACATCATGTAGGTTGTGATATATTAAATGGGGTCTAGGTCTATTGGCAGCAGCAGCATAGACTTCAGCCTGTTCCACATACAAATGAATTAAAGCAACAGCAGCATTCCTTAAAATTCTTTCCATTTAGACTCTTTTCCTTGGCTGTATTCCAATAGGTTTTGGAATTCACAGGGAAAACCAGCACTGAGTCTACACAGTTGTTTTATAGCTTGTTGAATAGCTCCTCCATGTTGGATAGGTTGATTAGCTTACAGTTCAGCTGCTTATGTTGTAATATGCCAGATTGTTTACCTAACCAATGCACACACAGTAGAAACAGACATTGTAGGTTTTATTGAATTTAGCTGTTGGTCTTAATGTATCTACTTTAAGGATATTTGTCTTTTTGTTTTCTACCTGTAGACGTACAGGGACACCAAATATATCAAAAATGCAGTTAACATGCTAACATTTGCATACAGCTACAAATGTCAAAAAGTAACTTTACAAACATTCCATTTTTTGTGAAGTTCTGCTAGCCAGTGAATGTTTGAAAGGGTATTGTAATTCTGACCATTGACATATAGTTTAAATAGAATGAAAACACAAAGTATGTTACACTTTTAAAGCTCAGAAATAAAATGTTTTCAGAAAGTGGGGTGGATTATTCAGTTTTCTGAGAAAAAAGGCACATGTAACAATTAACATTTCATTTAAAATGAAAATGATGCCTGTGATTCTGCATGTCTCCTGAAAATTTACCACAGAGAATGAGTCAGAAATCATTCATTAGATGCTCATTAATCTCCTTCCACTACAAAGTCAAAAAGACAGGAAACATAGCGATCTTTAACGGAAAACCAATTAATCTAGGAAAATCAACATTCTGTCATTTCTTCTTAGTAAATAATTCTTTATGCTACCAAAGAAAATAGCTGTTTGTCTGTTTCTGGCACCGATGAAGTCATTTATACAAAAGAAATGCACTTGCTTTATCTTACTGTGAAGTTTGACAGTACAAGGAAGTGACTTTTATTGCAATATACAAAGTCTTTTTTAATCTGTCCATGGTTACATTATTCTGCAATAAATGTTTAATAATTAGTTTATATCGTATCTGCTGCACATTTCATTATTTATCATTTTTGTTGCTATGTTTCATCAAACTTGTTAAAATAAAAGGCACCAGAGAAGAGTTCTTAAGGTTTGGAGGGTTTACTTAGAAGGATGATGTCCCATATCAGCTCTCGTTGCAAGTAATAATATCACCCACAACAGGGATATTTTGTTTACTGTTTAGAACATAGGAACAGTACTTGGCAAGTGATCACAGGGACTATAAGAGGCCTAGTAATATACACATGAAACAAGACACACTAAACATTCTTGCCTCCCTTCACAAGTACTTCACACTGCCATTTCCCAAACCAAGTAGGGTACTATATAACTGGAAAATTTATGTCCACCCGTTCAATCAGCAAGACTTTGTTTGACCTGTAGTGATGATTTATTCCATATGTTGTGAATACATTGAACTAGGAACCTATCCCTCCAATGAGTCTGATTTATTTGTTGGCATAAATTTAGTTGCCTTTTATGACAGTTTTTGGAGCCACTATGTTGCAAAGAAATAAAATGTCAAATAAGTTTGGGTTTTTATGGCTTAAAAAGAGGCATAGGTCACCTCATAACATCTGTTAGGCTGTGAAGTGTAAGGACTGTTGTTCTAAACTATCAGAGCAGTTAAAGGATTTGATGCTTTTATTTTTATTTTATTTTTTTTTTAGTTAAAAATTGTTGGGGCATTTCCAGTTGAGTAATATGCCAGGATATGTACATACTAAAGGGGGAATTCTGATAAGGGAAGAGTACAGTGGTAACTTGATTTCTTTGGATCATGAAGAAGTAAGTGGGCCATACAGAAGAATTTCCTGACTATGGTGGGCACATGTTGATTGACTGAGACAGAGATGTCTGCATAAGTACCCAGGTCTCTTATGACCATATTTGTCTGAAGATGGGTACCACTTATAACGTATGAGGTAGGAATAGCCTTCCAGCCCTTCTTAGAGCAATTTAATATCACTGTATGAAAAGATAACACTAACTAGCCTGCAGTCATCAACAACTTTGGTCTGCCTTGGGAGTTTGAAAAATAAATGCCAAACTGGAGAGATTCCAGCATTGATACTTGTAGTACTCCACTAGTTACAATTTTATGTTCAGAGATGGTACCAGCAACACTTCTTCAGATCTAATGGATAGCCAGTTTGTAATCCATTGGAGAATGTAGAGGCTTACATTAAGTTTGTCTAAATTTTCAATAATACCAGAATGTTGAATAATGTCAAAAGCCTTGACTAGGTCAAGACAAGAAGTGTACACAGAGTGGCTACTGTCCACAGCCTCTGTAACCTTTTCAAAGAACTTTACTAGATTTGGGAAATAGGACCTGTCCTTTACAAAATGAATAAAATCTAGATCAGTTAACTTGCCTATGCTTGCATAAATAAATTCAGTTGTTATATATTTCATGGCTTTGCATATAACGCTGTTGAAGCTGATGAGTCTTTAGTTACCTAGGCTTTTTAAATAGGCTACTCTTGGATGGAATTTTCCAGGCATCAGTGACAAACCATTTGGATAGGTTGAATATGAACACTTTAAGAAAGGCTCAGATAAAGAATAGGTGACACCTATAAGAATGCATCTGGTATGTCCTTCTTTGGTTACAGAGGCATAGCTAGTTTAACTGGCTCCCTGTGCCAGTCCCATCATGAACTAGCACCTCAACACATCAGCTCTTCAAGTAAAGAGACCAAAAAAAAATAGTTTACTGAGTCTACTGCCAGACAAACCAGATGGCCAGAGAGACACATGCCCCATCCTACCTGCCCCAGTTCTTCAATGAAAAAAACAAAATAAATAGATATATAATTAAATAAATAAAGAGATCCACTCCTACTACTGGCACACCAAACAGGAGACCAGATAGATACATACCCCCTCCTACCTGCCCAAGCTCTTCAATGAAAAAACAAAAATAAATAAATAGATAGATAGATAGATAGATAGATAGATAGATAGATAGATAGACAGACAGACAGATAGATAGATAAAAAGATCCACTCCTTCTACTGGCACATCAAACAGGAGACCAGATAGATACACACCCCTCCTACCTGCCCAGGCTCTTCGATGGAAGAGCAAAACAAAATTAACCAAAAAAAATCAGGTACCTGGGGGTCATATATATATATATATATATATATATATATATATATATATATATATATATATATATATATATATATATATATCTAGCTTTACCAAAAGAACTATTCACTAGAGCTAGTGTTTTTAACCCACCTATGCACGCAGTAGTTAGGATTTTTGAGGATCTGGTAGAATTGGATATTAGAAATGCTGTGTCAAATACCAGCAACAAACCTAAAAATATGCCTTTAGAAAGTTTTGTACTAATAGAACAGTTGAGAAATGAGGAAATCAGAGTGATGAAACCAGACAAAGGGAGGGGGGGGGTGTTGTTTTGATGTATAAAAATGACTTTGAAGAGAGGATTTTTAATATGCTACATGATATTGAACAATATAGTACTATCTCATTGAATGAGATTAATATAGCATATGCAAAAATTAGATATTTTTTACAAGATAATTTGTTTTAAGGTGCGATAAATGAAAAATTATTTAACTATTTATTAGTGAATAAACCCTTGATACCAGTAATTTTTGGCATCCCGAAGGTTTACAAAACTCTACACCCCCTAAAATTTAGACCAATTGTGGCGGGTGCTGGGGGTATTACGGAACTGTTGGGAAAATTCATAGATTTAACTCTAAAAAATACAATAGCATCATTTAAGCATATTTGTAAAGATTCCTGGGAGTTTCTCAGGAATATTTAAAAAGAATTCTTTACGGAAACTGAATATATGGTTACTATAGATGTTGTTTAATTGTTTCCCAGCATCCCCCACATTATAGGATTAGACTGGTTTAGTCAAGTTTTAACTAAACACTCTGGTTTAAGTACAAAGATTAACAATCTACTGGTAGAATTTATGGAAATTATTTTAAATAATAATTTTATTTATTTTAACGGAGAATTCTTCAAGCAGAGGAAAGGGGTGGCAATAGGCACACCCTGCGCCTCAGCATATGCTAATATTGTTTTATTTTTTTGGGAAAATGAATACATTCTTACAACACCATGGAAAGACAATATTATCCTTTACCAGAGATACCTAGATGATATCTGTATTCTCTGGAAAGGTGGCTATGTGGATCTCCAAAAATTTTTAGCATTTATTAATAACACTACAGAATTTTTAAGATTCACATTTAACATAAGTGAAAGTAGTTTAAGTTATATGGATGTTCTACTTACAAAGAATACAGAAACCAGTACATTTCAATCATCAATATATAGAAAAAACATATTCTCAAACACATATTTGCATTACAGTAGTGGACACCCTTTCTCACAAAAGAAAGGAATTGTAAAAGGGCAGTTTATTAGGGCATCTCGAATGTGTAGCACGGATACACTATTTGAAAAAGAATCTTTGCTCCTAGTTGACTTTTTTCTTGAGAGAGGTTATCCGAAGTATTTGATTGAGGAAATGTTAACAGAAGTTAAAAGTAAAAGGGTTGACATTTTTTTTCCACTGCTAGGTGTTACTACAGAACAATGTCCCACAAGAGAAAATAACATGTCCCATATTGAACATAATAAAGCATTTATACATACTTTTAACAACGATTCACTAAAAGTGAAAAATTCTATATTAAAATATTGGCCAATTTTAAGGTCTAATGAAGAAATTATTAAAAGCTTACCTATAAGACCAACTTTTGTGAATGCCAGAAACACCAACCTTAAAAATATGTTTGAAAAACAACAAAACTTTTCAAGGAAGGTGAATTGTGGAAGAACTGGCACTTTCAAATGCAACAGTTGTAAACAATGTTCATATATAATGAATGCTGACAGTTACTTTATTAAATATAGAAAATTTAAAATTAAATCTGAAGCATATTACAACTGTGCATCTAAAGGGGTGATTTATTTACGGGTTTGTGAGATATGTGGAAGTTTTTACGTAGGTAAAACTGAAAGGACACTACGTAGAAGAATATATGAGCATTGTTATGACATATAGAAAAAGAAAGAAAATAATGCTTTTTGTAAACACCTTGCAATATGTCCCAGGATGTCTATTAAGTTTTTAGTACTTGAGCAAGTGCCCTTGAACCCGAGGGGTGGTGATTGGGAATCCATATTGGAAAAGAAAGAATTAATGTGGCAACTGAGATTGGATGCCTCTAGACCACCAGGGTTGAATGAGGCTATTAGTATTAACAGTACTTTAAAACTAAGACGAACGAAATTGTGATTCCCTAACACTGTTTCTGAGCTCGAAATTATTTTACATTTTTCAATAAGTATATATTTATTAAGTGTAATATAATATGGGACATTTTTGTTATCTGTACAGTAATGACAGACATATAAATTATTTCTATTTTTATTTTTACTTTGAATTTTATATTCATACATGGGCTACTATAAGAGCAAGATATGAGTTAAAAGTTGTAGATGTTGAAAATGTCTGCTGAACTATTATGATTCTAAAAATTATTAATAGATATGTAATTTTATATTAATCTTATTTAAGTTATATTTTGGATTTTTAACAAATTTTAATTATTTATCATCATGTTCTGCTACTGTTTACATAATTTAATATAGAAGTTCACGGTGGCTTGTGGTTATTATTATTATAGAAGATATTTATTCTGGAATACACAAATACATATATTTTTTATGATAATGTTATTATTATAACAATTTTTTAAGTTTTTTAAATGATTTATGAAATATTGTTATATTATAATCAATTTTTATGTTATATATGTGCTTTAGTGTAATACACAGTCTAATTGTTAGGTGCGTAAAATGTTGTGCTTCAATACTTGATGTTTAGCGTATGCACAGCATAATGGGGATGTACTAGGGAGTACCAATTAATGTAAGAATTGCTTAATTGGAAACAAATGAAGTAAGTTTGTGGAAGTGACGACCTAACTATATAAGCAGTGCAAAAAGAGTTAGTGATTATCTTGAAAAAGCCTGACATAGTCTCAGGCGAAAGCGCTTGTGTGGATATCACTTTATACTGTTTGTCTATACTATTCGTTGTGTCTACTTAGTAAATAAAGGAAGTTTTTGCTGATCCAGGAAGAGTTAATTGGATTCTGTTAATCTTCTGCCTGTGCTACTATATATATATATATCTATATATATATATATATATATATATATATATATATGTATATATATATATATATATATATATATATATATATATATATAAATACAGATATATGGCAGTTGGCCAGATAACCAGCAACGATGACATCTATTTGGTCGACATCATTTGTTCGACTCAAACAGATAGTCAACAGGTGTGTGAGATTAACATTCCCTGGGTAAGGGAATATTCCCTTTAACCAGGAATTATTCAGTCTCAGGGTCAGTAGATATAAATAACAGAGACTGTATGCGGGCATAGCCCCCACAGGGTGGTACTGGGGGGATTTCCACCATGCAAAAATACTTGCATTTGGTTTATTCCAATTGGGGGATTACTCCGGAGCATGCACAGAATGTGTCAAAGTTTGGTGCTTTGAGTTTGTAACGCTGCTATTTTGTATGTCAAGGTAGTTGGTCATTTGACTAGCTGCCCTACCTTCATATATAGATATATATATATATATATATATATATATATATATATATATATATAAATATATATATATATATATATATATATATATATATATATTGTCTACATATAAATATATTCTATGTATGTATATATTTTATATATATATATATATATATATATATATATATATATATATATATATATATGGGTCTAGGACACATGCTCGACTAGCATATGTCCGAATCACAAAACATCGAACACACATACACGAAAGTGCTTAACATCGAAAAGCACTTCCGTGTATGTGCAGTTCAAAAATAAATCTACATTTCTGCAGGGGGGCTTCGCCCCCTGCACCCCCATACCCCCCAACTTTAATATTCTCACTCCGAGATCGCACTACAGTGGGGAAAAGGGAATTTTCCTTTACCGACACTGTAGTCTGATCTATGAAACAGGCACAGATACACGGAAGCGCTTTCGATGTTAAGCGCTTTCGTGTATGTGTGTTCGATGTTTTGTGATTCGGACATATGCTAGTCGAGCATGTGTCTGGATCCCATATATAGGGGAAATGAATATCATTGAAGCCCCCTTTGTTTGACATCTTTTTAGTCAACAAAATTTGATTGACTACACAGATGGTTGACAGGTGTATGAGACTGCTCAATTCCCGAGGTTGGGAAAAATTCCCTGTCTCAACATTGTGTGATCTTGGAGTTAATATATATAATAAGCAGGAGTGTGGGGGCCACAGGGGAGTTTCTTCCCTGCTTATTTATTTATGTTTTTGAGTTTTCTTTTGCATGTGCCAAGATTATTGTTTGGTACATGCATAGTAGTATGAAGGTATTTACAAAGCTGACATTATCTGACTGACATTGTGAACGTCGATATTTTGGTGTTTTAATGAATTTCAGTACACCCATGGATATAGATATAGATATAGATATAGATATAGATATAGATATAGATATAGATATAGATACAGATACAGATACAGATACAGATATAGATATAGATACAAATATAGATACAGATATAGATACAGATATAGATACAGATACAGATACAGATACAGATATAGATATAGATATAGATATAGATACAGATACAGATACAGATATAGATATAGATATAGATATAGATATAGATATAGATACAGATACAGATACAGATATAGATATAGATAGATATAAATATATATATATAAATATAGATATAGATATAGATATAGATATAGATATAGATATAGATATAGATATAGATATAGATAGATATAGATATAGATACAGATATAGATATAGATATAGATAGATATAGATATAGATATAGATATAGATATAGATATAGATATAGATATAGATATAGATATGTATGGGAGCACTAAATTTGAGTGAATGTCACTTTGGCTGACAACTGTTTATTCAACAAAATTAGGTCAGCTGAGCAGATGGTCTCCAGGTTTATGAGATAACACAGTTCTCAGTGTTGGGAAATATCCCCTTTCCTGATATTCTGTGATCTCGAAGTTAGCATATATATTTTTAACAGGTGCATAGGTTTATGCGCAGAGGCTTGCCTTCTGTAGAAAAGAGTGTGTGTATGCACCTTTAAGTAGCACTTCCAGATATAAGCACGTGCATATAAATAGTGAGCATGTGCAGGCAGCAGTGCCATTTTGGGAGAACAGCCAGAGTGTTAACATGTATGAGTGTGGTAGTCCGTCTGTTTATAAGTTTATTTAACTTTAAATCACAAACCTTATTCCTGATGTGTTTGTAATAAAGCTGCTTGAACTGAACCCACAACCGCTTGTCTGTATTATCCTGACAGGATGAGCAACATGGTGTCAGAACCAGGATTAAGAGAGCAACTTCTTCAAGCCATGAGGTGCAGAGTTGAAGGTGAAGGCAGATTAAGCTGGCTGACTGAAACAGAGCTCAGACAAACAAAAAAAGGCCAGAAATGAACTTAAGGTAACAAAAAAATTGCATAAATAATTTATTTGGCAAAGAAAATGAAATGGAGGATTAGTAGGGCACAAAACACATTATTAATCAAACGAAAGACACAAAACACATTCTTAATTAAACAAAATGTTTGAAACTATGATATTTGATAAAACTAGAAGAAATATTCATATGGGGCTCAGAATTACCTTTGGTTTGCATAATGGGTATGTTTGAAATAAAACAAGCACAAGAAAAGTATAACGAGCAAGACAAGATATTAAATGGGCATAACAAGCACAATAAAAGGGCAAAATAAGCTTAAAGAGCAAGGCAACTGTATGTTTTGTAATAAAAGACTGTGTTTGGGCACAAACTACTATTTCACCTTGACTGAAGCCATTCAAAGCATAACTAGAGTTGTTCAAAGTATCTTAGTGTGTGCAAAGTGTTTGCAGAGTGTGTGCTTTATTACAATGCAATTATTTCAAAGTGTTTGCTGGGTGCAAATTACAGTTATATTGCAGAGTGCAGTCAAAATACAGCCATTTCGAAAAGTTTCTTTGTGTTGTGTGCATTTATTCTCTGAGTGCCACCATTTCAAAGTGTTTCTTACACTGTACAGAGCTATTTTGCAAAGTGCAGCTATTTTGAAAGGTTCTTGTGCTGTGTACAATTTATTTGCAAAGTGCATTCATCTTGAAGTGTTTCTTACTCTGAGCATTTTCTTTTGTGTACAGTTTCTTTGCAAAGTACAGTCATTTCAAAGTATTTCTTACACTGATGAGTGATTTCACAAAGTGCAGTGATTTCAATGTGTTCTTATGCTACAGATATTTATTTGGCAAAGTACAGTTATTTCAGAGAGGTTTTTTATGCTATTGGACATAATTACAAGTACTGGCATAAAGTAGTGGCATATATATTTATGTGTGTATATTCATACATAATTTCAAGCACCTTCATTACTATGTGTTGAGATAGCAGAGGCATTTTGCAGACCTAGTCCACTTGTGTTTGATCATAATATAGCAGAAAATTGAAGAGTATTTGAGCAGGAATAGGATATTTTCATACAATCAGCTTTTACTGACAAATATATATGTACAGGGGCAATCATTTTGCTTAACTTAGCTGAGTCAGAAGCTATTGAAAGAGAGTGTTCATTTGTGTATGCACCAGAAGTATATTCAGGAGAGGAGGAAAACTGCCATATTGCAGTATTGGCTGAATCAAGAGATGACCCTGAGTGCTTGAAACATAAATTTAGAGAAATGTACAATTCCCAGGCAAATGTTACATTAGAGAGGGACTTATTTTATACAAGGGCCAAAATCCAGGTGAAACTTTTGCAGCTTATATCACTGACTTGAGGAGTAAGGCCAAAATGTGCAGATTTGGTGACTTGAAATATGAGTTAATAAAGGACAGGTTTGTGTGTGGTGTTAATAGTGCTGCAGTGAGAAAGATTTTGCTTCATGACAGTGATTTAACATTAAGAAAAGCCATAGAGATTTGTCAAATCCATGAGCTCACAGAAAAGCACACAAGTATGCTTGCAAGTGACAAGGGCATGGTTTTAACAGCCTCTAGAACAAACATAGACAGCATGCAGCACTTGGCAAGAAGAAACAGGCCTAAGTACATGGCAGCTGCAACCCCTGTGGGTTCCCCTGGGAGGAACCATAGCTTTCTAGCAAGTTCCAAGACAAGCTCAGTAAAAATGGCATGCTTAGTGCAGTATAAGGGTGAGTTAGCAAAACCCAAGTCAAGTCTTATTGTTAACTTATAACTGTGGTGCCAGTCATGAGTCTAAAACAGAGAAGTGCTTAGCATTTGGTCAGCAATGCCACAAGTGTAAAAAATGGAATCACTTTCAAAAGTTTTGTAAATCAAGCAACCTTCATTCAGTTATTAAGAAAGGTCACTCAAAAAAGCAAATTGATCATGTAGAGAGCTGCAACCCTACTTTCTATGTAGATGGTGTATTAGTGGTCAAACCAGTGTTGGCAAAGAATGAAGTATTTTTTACTGTCCTGATCAATGGTAAACTCACAGATGTCAAAGTGGACTCTGGTTCAAAGTGTAATGTAATGTCAGCAGAAACTTTTGCTAAAGTGAGGGATGGTGAGCAAATTAATTTGGCCAATTATGCAAAGCTTGTTGGTTATGGAGGTGAAGAGATTCAAATCAAAGGCTCAGTAGTGCTTTCATGCTATTTGTCTGGGAACAGTTACAGCTTACAATATTATGTAGTCAGAAGACCTGTGCAGTCATTATTAGGTCTCAGAGACAGTTTGAGAATGAAACTGCTTTCTTTTACCAAAGAAGTCCATCATGCAAACACATGCCCCAGTTCCAGCTTCACTGGTGCTATTTTCTCAGAGTATGCTGATGGTTTTGATGACAAGCTAGGCAAACTTTCAGTTGTGTTCTCCATGAAAGTAGACCCAGAGATCAGTCCAGTGGTCAGACCAGCAAGGAGAGTTCCAATAGCTATGCAGGACAAAGTCAAGGTTTAGTTAGACAAAATGGTGCCACAAGGTATGATTTGTCCAGTCACAGAACCAACTGAGTGGGTGTCTTCCATGGTAGCTGCTCATAAGAAAAATTCAGATGAAATCAGAATATGTATTGACCCAAGAGACTTGAACAAGGCATTAAAAAGACCTCATCATCCTATGTGTACAGTTGAGGAGACTGCCACCCTCATGCCAAATGCCACTGTTTTTTTCTGTTTTAGATGCAAAGAGTTCATTTTTGGCAAGTAATGCTTGAACTCAAATGTTCACTACTGACTATATTCAGTACCCCATTTGGTAGATACAGATTCCTCAGGTGCCTTTTGCAATAATTTCTGCTAGTGAAGTCTTTCACCGTGCAGTGGAGCAAACTTTTTCAGGATACCTGTGTGCAATAATAGTTGATGATTTACTGGTTGGAGGCAACGGTGAAGCAGGGCCTGACAGAAACCTCAGGAAAGCTCTAGACAGAGTGTGTGAAGTGAATTTAAATTTCAATTCTCTGAAATGTAAATTCACACTACCAGAAGTTACTTATGTAGTTCATTTATTTACCAATACAGGCCTACAACCAGACCCTTCTAAACAAGCAGCCATTAATGAGATGCCATCTCCAGACAATGTCCAAGCTTTACCGCGTTTTCTTGATATGGTTAACTATTTGGGCAAATTTATCCATGACTTTAGTGAGTTATCAGCACCTTTAAGAGAGCTGAGACACAACGATGTTTTCTGGTCATGGTTAGAACAACACCAGAGAGCATTTGATAACCTCAAACAGCAAATTGCCAACCCAACTACATTAAGTTACTATGATGTCCACTAACCAGTAGTTCTTTCCTGTGATGCTTCCAAGTTTGGTCTTGGTGCAGTTATTCTTCAAGGGGGCAGATCTGTTGCCTATGCATCTAGAACTCTTACCCAAACTGAGAGGCAGTATACTCAAATTGAGAAGGAACTTTTATCAATTGTGTTTGCATGTTAAAAGTTCTGTGATTATATTTATGGTTGAGCTATCCAGATAGAAACTGACAATCAGACTCTAGTCAGTATTTTAAAGAAGCCTATGCATTCAGCTCCAGCAAGACTGCAAAGAATGATGCTCAGATTACAAAAGTATAATTTCTAAATGGTCTATACAAAAGGAAACTTCTTTACCTGGCTGATACCTTATCCAAATCACCCAGAAATACCACTGAACTGCTTGATGCAGAGAATCTTGACTTTAATGTCATGGAAGTGTGTAATTTTTCTATCCCAAGACTTGATGAGTTAAGAGATCATACAAACACTGATCCAGTTTTGCAAAAGCTCAACCACTTCATTGATGTAGGATGGCCATCAAAGCAATCCTGTGTACCACCAAAAATACAACCTTATTTTCCATACAGAGATGAGATGTTGATGGAAGATGGTCCCCCGGATTCACAAATCCTCTTTGTAAGACTTAAGTCTTACTCAGAGGCTGCAGTTGAATGGTATGATGTCAGCGTGCCATGAATATGCATGAGGGCACGCTGACCCAACCGTAAGTCCTACACAGACCATGTAAGAAAGCAGGGGGTGTGTCCAACTGCCGAGCAGTCCAAATGTCCATGCCCCTGCAAGTGTTTAAAAATAAAGGAAATAAACAAGAGCGAGTCTGCTCAAATGTCCCTGCACCCAACACCTCACTGCCTGATAATGTAAACCCCCATCATACATCTAAAACGCATAACCATAATTTTTTTTTTAATACCCAAAATAGCTGCCCGTATTTGCACGTGTGTGTGCGTGTGTGCCCATTGCTTAGCTACAGTCAGCAATTCTCACATGGAAGAGCATAAGAAAGAATGTTTATGCAACACCTCACTGCCTGATAATGTAAACCCCCATCACACATCTAAAACGCATAACCATAATTTTTTTTTAAATACCCAAAATAGCTGCCCGTATTTGCACGTGTGTGTGCGTGTGTGCCCATTGCTTAGCTACAGTCAGCAATTCTCACATGGAAGAGCATAAGAAAGAATGTTTATGCGAATCACACGAAATAGCAATAGTGTAATGGTAGAGCATTCGCACAAAGAAGAGGCATTCACGGTTCGAGTCCCACCACTCCCTTTCGTCTTTATTTTTTTAAATCAGTATATGGAATAATACTCAACATATATGTTTAAATATAACTAAAAAGCAGTGAAATGGCCAATGTATCAGTAAATAAAATAAATATTTTAAAGGATCTCAATATAAAATTTGCCGCAGTTAAGCAGCGCTTCACCTAGCGCAATGTAGTTGCCCTTAACTAACTCGTGCTTTACCCAGCACAATGTAGTTTCCCCTAGCTAACTCGCGCTTTACCCAGTGCAATGTAGTTGCCCATAGCTAAATCGCGCTTTACCCAGCGCAAAATAGTTGCCCAAAGCTAAGTAGCGCTTTACCTAGCACAATCGGTTTGTGCGGAGGTGCACTCTGCGCAAACCAGCGCCTCATCAGGCAACGTGGAGCAATGTAGAGCAAAGTTGCTTACACACAGCCATGCCCCCTAACTTGTCTGGACAGTAGTAAAATAAAATGCAATGATAAGGTTTGAACCCAGGACACTGTGCACCATAATCAAAGTACTGAACCACTAAGCCACAAAAGCTTAGGATAAACATCCACTGTTAACATATATATAGTAATAAATGTTTGATTAACCATTGTTAAGCAGGTCTGCAGTCAGCCAAGAATATTCAAAAACAGCCAATCACAGAAAAGTGTGGGAAATGCGGCATATTTAAGCCGCATAGGCGGGAATACTCGCCATAACTGATTGTCGCTCCCATCTGCAGTTAGAATGTCTGGTGCTGGAGAGGGAACAAGCTTTTGAGCGCAACACTGGGGCATCGAGGAGTCAAGATATATGGTTTGGCTCCTAGTCCATCGGCATGAGACTCGACTCCTGCAGGGCCAGTTCCAAGGAACAGAGTATAAGGCGGTGGCTTGGAACCGGTTGGCTCATGAACTCACCAGTGCCACAGGTGTCCCTCAGACTGGTGAGCAGGTCCATCACCACCATGCAGACCTGAAGAGGTGGAAGCAGGACCTTCTGAACCAGTGGATCCAGGAGGCCCATCAAATGCGGGATGCCCCACTACCAAGTAGGTAGCCATGGAATGCAGTATGTAAGATAAGCTAATATAGTCTAAATAATGAATAGGTATGTCTCAATATCCCTTTATTTACTCCAAAGCTACAGGTGCTCATGCTATGAATCAGCAAGCCTATGCAGATAGGCTGCTAAGGCTGCGCCACCAGGCAGGTTAGTAAATATTCTGCATGTATTGTTACATGATATATGTGAGTGAGCATGAGAAAAGTGTATAAGCCCGATAATACAGCAATAAAATGTCCTGATTAAAACCTCTGCATGTACTGTTATATAATAAAGTTCAGTGAGACTGAAATTGAGTGTTCTAACCCACCAATCAAGCTAAAATAATTCTGGAATACTATGCCTGTATGTATTGTCATAACATATAAGTAGCAGGCCTGAAAAGAGTGTTGTAACCCATCAAGAAAGGTATAATATGTCCTGAATATGTCTTCTGTATGCACTGTAATAACAAGTAAAGGAGAGAGCCTGTAGAAAAGAGTGTTCAATGTAATTAATAAAGGTATAAAATTTGGAGTGTGTCTGTGTCACTTACTTTGAAATGTTGTTGTACCCTTGCAATAATAAATAGTACTGTTGTATTGGGTGCTGTCAACCCACAGTTGTGCAGTCCCATAGGAAGTGGATGAAGGAAGTGGCAGTAGCTGTGAAGTATAAAACATTCATTCCCTGAATAAATCATCTGCATGTACTGTTACATATCATAAGTCAGATAGGCAGGAATAGAGTGTAGTAACCCATGAATAAAGCAAAAACATGTCTGGAATACTATCTCTGCATGCACTGTCATAGATAAAACGTGAGTGAGCCTGTAAAACAGTCTTGTAACCTATCAATAAAGGTATAACATTTCCTGAATAGGTCTACTGTATGCAGTATAATGTCAAATACAGGAGAGAGCATGTAGAAAAGAGTTTTAATGTAAATAAGAAAGGTATAATACTTGCAGTGTGTATGTGCCAGTTACTCAAAAATTGTTGTTGAACCCTTGCAGTGAAGAAATGTTACTCTGTTGTAGTAAGTGCTGACAACCCCCAGTAGTGCAGTCCCATACAAAGTGGATGAAGGAAGTGCCAGTAGCTGTGAAGTATGCAACAGTCCTAAACAGTTGTGAAATGGCTGACATGCATAGGTAAATCTGCACATGAGTAGCCTGTCAAGGTGTTCCCCAGAAACTTAAGTACGTTACGTGAAAAGTAGGGTTGTGTAGAAAACAAGTGAAAAGCCATGTGAACACATCCAGATGTGCGCATACATAAACAAGTCAATTTAATACAAGTATGTAGCAGTAACATCTGCATCCTGGACAGTTACCATGTCAGATATAGGCCAGGTATATCATGAAGTAGCAAAACCCATAACGCAATCAAATGCATGTTGTTTAGTGTAAGAATACATGTAGGGGATATACACCTGCAGTCAACAGGAATGTAGTGTACAGTTAAAGTACTAATAAGATGTTAATGGAGGTTTCTTTTTACACCCTACTCCATATGCATAAACAATGCAATTCTACACCTCAATGGGTATGTGTAATCTCATAACATTTGTTGGGACATATGTCCTATTGTTATAAAAAATCTGCACCTACTTTGATGCATGTCCCCTGTTAAAACACCACAGTCTTGGTGGCCTGTTGCCACCAATCATCGCTGCATGCTGTTGGAATGTCCACTGTCATTCAGTACATGCATGTGTTATGCTTGCTGTTCAACTGTTGTAACCCTGGTGTGTTGGGTTAATGGGAATATTACTGCATGCTGTTACAACTAACTTGGAATGCTGTTGTCTATGTTGTAATTAAAAACACCTAATCACAGAATGTATGGGAAGGCCAGTCCCAGCGGACCCACCTCTCCCACCTCAGCTGGCAGTTGCACCTGGCACCAGCAGGTCTGGTGTCCCGCCCGGGCCACCCTCCTCCGTAGGTCCTGTGCCACCTTCGGGTGGAAGCACTGCAGGGGATGGGGCTCGCCCCCCCTGCAAGCGTGGATGGAGAAGGGGCCTCCTGTCACCCTCTGAAGGGTCCGGGTTGTGGTGCGTAGGGAGATCCAGCGTTTAGTCGCTGATCCCCTATGCCAGCTCAAGGCGAGAGTGGCATGACTCATGGGTGAGCCTGTCCCTCCTACGCATCCCCCAGCACAGCGACCCTCGGGTCTCTAAAGGTCCAGTGGTGACTGCCCATGGGTGAGGATATCAGTCCCACTGTTACCATCTGTGGGCTCATGGGCTTGTGATTTCCAAACATCTGTCCTTGTCAATTGTGTTTACCCACCCCATGTGTCATCTTCCACCCCTGTATGCATCTTGTTTGTCTTATCTGTTTACCTACCTCCCCAAATATACCTACTTCCTCTACTTCACTTACCACTCCCCCCTGAAAAAAAAAAAGGGCAATTTGTGCCCAAAAAAAAATTACGCCCCATACATAGCTTCCCATTTTGCACACATGTCCATTGGACATGTACACTGATAATTCTAACTGGCAGTACAACAAACTATGTTGTCCTCACCCCTCTCTCAGGGGTGGAAGGTTTCAAATTTCACTCCTTTCACACTTTTTAGTCAAAAAAATTTGATTGACTACACAGATGGTTGACAGGTGTATGAGACTGCTCAATTCCCGAGGTTGGGAAAAATTCCCTGTCCCAACATTGTGTGATCTTGGAGTTAATATATATAATAAGCAGGAGTGTGGGGGCCACAGGGGAGTTTCTTCCCTGCTTATTTATTTATGTTTTTGAGTTTTCTTTTGCATGTGCCAAGATTATTGTTTGGTACATGCATAGTAGTATGAAGGTATTTACAAAGCTGACATTATCTGACTGACATTGTGAACGTCGATATTTTGGTGTTTTAATGAATTTCAGTACACCCATGGATATAGATATAGATATAGATATAGATATAGATATAGATATAGATATAGATATAGATATAGATACAGATACAGATACAGATACAGATATAGATATAGATATAGATACAGATATAGATACAGATATAGATACAGATACAGATACAGATACAGATACAGATACAGATACAGATATAGATATAGATATAGATACAGATACAGATACAGATATAGATATAGATATAGATATAGATACAGATACAGATACAGATATAGATATAGATAGATATAAATATATATATAGATATAGATATAGATATAGATATAGATATAGATATAGATATATATATAGATATAGATAGATATAGATATAGATACAGATATAGATATAGATATAGATATAGACAGATATAGATATAGATATAGATATAGATATAGAAATGTATGGGAGCACTAAATTTGAGTGAATGTCACTTTGGCTGACAACTGTTTATTCAACAAAATTAGGTCAGCTGAGCAGATGGTCTCCAGTTTTATGAGATAACACAGTTCTCAGTGTTGGGAAATATCCCCTTTCCTGATATTCTGTGATCTCGAAGTTAGCATATATATTTTTAACAGGTGCATAGGTTTATGCGCAGAGGCTTGCCTTCTGTAGAAAAGAGTGTGTGTATGCACCTTTAAGTAGCACTTCCAGATATAAGCACGTGCATATAAATAGTGAGCATGTGCAGGCAGCAGTGCCATTTTGAGAGAACAGCCAGAGTGTTAACATGTATGAGTGTGGTAGTCCGTCTGTTTATAAGTTTATTTAACTTTAAATCACAAACCTTATTCCTGATGTGTTTGTAATAAAGCTGCTTGAACTGAACCCACAACCGCTTGTCTGTATTATCCTGACAGGATGAGCAACATGGTGTCAGAACCAGGATTAAGAGAGCAACTTCTTCAAGCCATGAGGTGCAGAGTTGAAGGTGAAGGCAGATTAAGCTGGCTGACTGAAACAGAGCTCAGACAAACAAAAAAAGGCCAGAAATGAACTTAAGGTAACAAAAAAATTGCATAAATAATTTATTTGGCAAAGAAAATGGAATGGAGGATTAGTAGGGCACAAAACACATTATTAATCAAACGAAAGACACAAAACACATTCTTAATTAAACAAAATGTTTGAAACTATGATATTTGATAAAACTAGAAGAAATATTCATATGGGGCTCAGAATTACCTTTGGTTTGCATAATGGGTATGTTTGAAATAAAACAAGCACAAGAAAAGTATAACGAGCAAGACAATATATTAAATGGGCATAACAAGCACAATAAAAGGGCAAAATAAGCTTAAAGAGCAAGGCAACTGTATGTTTTGTAATAAAAGACTGTGTTTGGGCACAAACTACTATTTCACCTTGACTGAAGCCATTCAAAGCATAACTAGAGTTGTTCAAAGTATCTTAGTGTGTGCAAAGTGTTTGCAGAGTGTGTGCTTTATTACAATGCAATTATTTCAAAGTGTTTGCTGGGTGCAAATTACAGTTATATTGCAGAGTGCAGTCAAAATACAGCCATTTCGAAAAGTTTCTTTGTGTTGTGTGCATTTATTCTCTGAGTGCCACCATTTCAAAGTGTTTCTTACACTGTACAGAGCTATTTTGCAAAGTGCAGCTATTTTGAAAGGTTCTTGTGCTGTGTACAATTTATTTGCAAAGTGCATTCATCTTGAAGTGTTTCTTACTCTGAGCATTTTCTTTTGTGTACAGTTTCTTTGCAAAGTACAGTCATGTCAAAGTATTTCTTACACTGATGAGTGATTTCACAAAGTGCAGTGATTTCAATGTGTTCTTATGCTACAGATATTTATTTGGCAAAGTACAGTTATTTCAGAGAGGTTTTTTATGCTATTGGACATAATTACAAGTACTGGCATAAAGTTCTGGCATATATATTTATGTGTGTATATTCATACATAATTTCAAGCACCTTCATTACTATGTGTTGAGATAGCAGAGGCATTTTGCAGACCTAGTCCACTTGTGTTTGATCATAATATAGCAGAAAATTGAAGAGTATTTGAGCAGGAATAGGATATTTTCATACAATCAGCTTTTTCTGACAAATATATATGTACAGGGGCAATCATTTTGCTTAACTTAGCTGAGTCAGAAGCTATTGAAAGAGAGTGTTCATTTGTGTATGCACCAGAAGTATATGCAGGAGAGGAGGAAAACTGCCATATTGCAGTATTGGCTGAATCAAGAGATGACCCTGAGTGCTTGAAACATAAATTTAGAGAAATGTACAATTCCCAGGCAAATGTTACATTAGAGAGGGACTTATTTTATACAAGGGCCAAAATCCAGGTGAAACTTTTGCAGCTTATATCACTGACTTGAGGAGTAAGGCCAAAATGTGCAGATTTGGTGACTTGAAATATGAGTTAATAAAGGACAGGTTTGTGTGTGGTGTTAATAGTGCTGCAGTGAGAAAGATTTTGCTTCATGACAGTGATTTAACATTAAGCAAAGCCATAGAGATTTGTCAAATCCATGAGCTCACAGAAAAGCACACAAGTATGCTTGCAAGTGACAAGGGCATGGTTTCAACAGCCTCTAGAACAAACATAGACAGCATGCAGCACTTGGCAAGAAGAAACAGGCCTAAGTACATGGCAGCTGCAACCCCTGTGGGTTCCCCTGGGAGGAACCATAGCTTTCTAGCAAGTTCCAAGACAAGCTCAGTAAAAATGGCATGCTTAGTGCAGTATAAGGGTGAGTTAGCAAAACCCAAGTCAAGTCTTATTGTTAACTGTTATAACTGTGGTGCCAGTCATGAGTCTAAAACAGAGAAGTGCTTAGCATTTGGTCAGCAATGCCACAAGTGTAAAAAATGGAATCACTTTCAAAAGTTTTGTAAATCAAGCAACCTTCATTCAGTTATTAAGAAAGGTCACTCAAAAAAGCAAATTGATCATGTAGAGAGCTGCAACCCTACTTTCTATGTAGATGGTGTATTAGTGGTCAAACCAGTGTTGGCAAAGAATGAAGTATTTTTTACTGCCCTGATCAATGGTAAACTCACAGATGTCAAAGTGGACTCTGGTTCAAAGTGTAATGTAATGTCAGCAGAAACTTTTGCTAAAGTGAGGGATGGTGAGCAAATTAATTTGGCCAATTATGCAAAGCTTGTTGGTTATGGAGGTGAAGAGATTCAAATCAAAGGCTCAGTAGTGCTTTCATGCTATTTGTCTGGGAACAGTTACAGCTTACAATATTATGTAGTCAGAAGACCTGTGCAGTCATTATTAGGTCTCAGAGACAGTTTGAGAATGAAACTGCTTTCTTTTACCAAAGAAGTCCATCATGCAAACACATGCCCCAGTTCCAGCTTCACTGGTGCTATTTTCTCAGAGTATGCTGATGGTTTTGATGACAAGCTAGGCAAACTTTCAGTTGTGTTCTCCATGAAAGTAGACCCAGAGATCAGTCCAGTGGTCAGACCAGCAAGGAGAGTTCCAATAGCTATGCAGGACAAAGTCAAGGTTTAGTTAGACAAAATGGTGCCACAAGGTATGATTTGTCCAGTCACAGAACCAACTGAGTGGGTGTCTTCCATGGTAGCTGCTCATAAGAAAAATTCAGATGAAATCAGAATATGTATTGACCCAAGAGACTTGAACAAGGCATTAAAAAGACCTCATCATCCTATGAGTACAGTTGAGGAGACTGCCACCCTCATGCCAAATGCCACTGTTTTTTCTGTTTTAGATGCAAAGAGTTCATTTTTGGCAAGTAATGCTTGAACTCAAATGTTCACTACTGACTATATTCAGTACCCCATTTGGTAGATACAGATTCCTCAGGTGCCTTTTGCAATAATTTCTGCTAGTGAAGTCTTTCACCGTGCAGTGGAGCAAACTTTTTCAGGATACCTGTGTGCAATAATAGTTGATGATTTACTGGTTGGAGGCAACGGTGAAGCAGGGCCTGACAGAAAGCTCAGGAAAGCTCTAGACAGAGTGTGTGAAGTGAATTTAAATTTCAATTCTCTGAAATGTAAATTCACACTACCAGAAGTTACTTATGTAGTTCATTTATTTACCAATACAGGCCTACAACCAGACCCTTCTAAACAAGCAGCCATTAATGAGATGCCATCTCCAGACAATGTCCAAGCTTTACCGCTTTTCTTGATATGGTTAACTATTTGGGCAAATTTATCCATGACTTTAGTGAGTTATCAGCACCTTTAAGAGAGCTGAGACACAACGATGTTTTCTGGTCATGGTTAGAACAACACCAGAGAGCATTTGATAACCTCAAACAGCAAATTGCCAACCCAACTACATTAAGTTACTATGATGTCCACTAACCAGTAGTTCTTTCCTGTGATGCTTCCAAGTTTGGTCTTGGTGCAGTTATTCTTCAAGGGGGCAGATCTGTTGCCTATGCATCTAGAACTCTTACCCAAACTGAGAGGCAGTATGCTCAAATTGAGAAGGAACTTTTATCAATTGTGTTTGCATGTTAAAAGTTCTGTGATTATATTTATGGTTGAGCTATCCAGATAGAAACTGACAATCAGACTCTAGTCAGTATTTTAAAGAAGCCTATGCATTCAGCTCCAGCAAGACTGCAAAGAATGATGCTCAGATTACAAAAGTATAATTTCTAAATGGTCTATACAAAAGGAAACTTCTTTACCTGGCTGATACCTTATCCAAATCACCCAGAAATACCACTGAACAGCTTGATGCAGAGAATCTTGACTTTAATGTCATGGAAGTGTGTAATTTTTCTATCCCAAGACTTGATGAGTTAAGAGATCATACAAACACTGATCCAGTTTTGCAAAAGCTCAACCACTTCATTGATGTAGGATGGCCATCAAAGCAATCCTGTGTACCACCAAAAATACAACCTTATTTTCCATACAGAGATGAGATGTTGATGGAAGATGGTCCCCCGGATTCACAAATCCTCTTTGTAAGACTTAAGTCTTACTCGGAGGCTGCAGTTGAACGGTATGATGTCAGCGTGCCATGAATATGCATGAGGGCACGCTGACCCAACCGTAAGTCCTACACAGACCATGTAAGAAAGCAGGGGGTGTGTCCAACTGCCGAGCAGTCCAAATGTCCATGCCCCTGCAAGTGTTTAAAAATAAAGGAAATAAACAAGAGCGAGTCTGCTCAAATGTCCCTGCACCCAACACCTCACTGCCTGATAATGTAAACCCCCATCACACATCTAAAACGCATAACCATAATTTTTTTTTTAATACCCAAAATAGCTGCCCGTATTTGCACGTGTGTGTGCGTGTGTGCCCATTGCTTAGCTACAGTCAGCAATTCTCACATGGAAGAGCATAAGAAAGAATGTTTATGCAACACCTCACTGCCTGATAATGTAAACCCCCATCATACATCTAAAACGCATAACCATAATTTTTTTTTTAAATACCCAAAATAGCTGCCCGTATTTGCACGTGTGTGTGCGTGTGTGCCCATTGCTTAGCTACAGTCAGCAATTCTCACATGGAAGAGCATAAGAAAGAATGTTTATGCAAATCACACGAAATAGCAATAGCGTAATGGTAGAGCATTCGCACAAAGAAGAGGCATTCACGGTTCGAGTCCCACCACTCCCTTTCGTCTTTATTTTTTTAAATCAGTATATGGAATAATACTCAACATATATGTTTAAATATAACTAAAAAGCAGTGAAATGGCCAATGTATCAGTAAATAAAATAAATATTTTAAAGGATCTCAATATAAAATTTGCCGCAGTTAAGCAGCGCTTCACCTAGCGCAATGTAGTTGCCCTTAACTAACTCGTGCTTTACCCAGCACAATGTAGTTGCCCCTAGCTAACTCGCGCTTTACCCAGTGCAATGTAGTTGCCCATAGCTAAATCGTGCTTTACCCAGCGCAAAATAGTTGCCCAAAGCTAAGTAGCGCTTTACCTAGCACAATCGGTTTGTGCGGAGGTGCACTCTGCGCAAACCAGCGCCTCATCAGGGCAACGTGGAGCAATGTAGAGCAAAGTTGCTTACACACAGCCATGCCCCCTAACTTGTCTGGACAGTAGTAAAATAAAATGCAATGATAAGGTTTGAACCCAGGACACTGTGCACCATAATCAAAGTACTGAACCACTAAGCCACAAAAGCTTAGGATAAACATCCACTGTTAACATATATATAGTAATAAATGTTTGATTAACCATTGTTAAGCAGGTCTGCAGTCAGCCAAGAATATTCAAAAACAGCCAATCACAGAAAAGTGTGGGAAATGCGGCATATTTAAGCCGCATAGGCGGGAATACTCGCCATAACTGATTGTCGCTCCCATCTGCAGTTAGAATGTCTGGTGCTGGAGAGGGAACAAGCTTTTGAGCGCAACACTGGGGCATCAAGGAGTCAAGATATATGGTTTGGCTCCTAGTCCATCGGCATGAGACTCGACTCCTGCAGGGCCAGTTCCAAGGAACAGAGTATAAGGCGGTGGCTTGGTACCGGTTGGCTCATGAACTCACCAGTGCCACAGGTGTCCCTCAGACTGGTGAGCAGGTCCATCACCACCATGCAGACCTGAAGAGGTGGAAGCAGGACCTTCTGAACTAGTGGATCCAGGAGGCCCATCAAATGCGGGATGCCCCACTACCAAGTAGGTAGCCATGGAATGCAGTATGTAAGATAAGCTAATATAGTCTAAATAATGGATAGGTATGTCTCAATATCCCTTTATTTACTCCAAAGCTACAGGTGCTCGTGCTATGAATCAGCAAGCCTATGCAGATAGGCTGCTAAGGCTGCGCCACCAGGCAGGTTAGTAAATATTCTGCATGTATTGTTACATGATATATGTGAGTGAGCATGAGAAAAGTGTATAAGTCCGATAATACAGCAATAAAATGTCCTGATTAAAACCTCTGCATGTACTGTTATATAATAAAGTTCAGTGAGACTGAAATTGAGTGTTCTAACCCACCAATCAAGCTAAAATAATTCTGGAATACTATGCCTGTATGTATTGTCATAACATATAAGTAGCAGGCCTGAAAAAGAGTGTTGTAACCCATCAAGAAAGGTATAATATGTCCTGAATATGTCTTCTGTATGCACTGTAATAACAAGTAAAGGAGAGAGCCTGTAGAAAAGAGTGTTCAATGTAATTAATAAAGGTATAAAATTTGGAGTGTGTCTGTGTCACTTACTTTGAAATGTTGTTGTACCCTTGCAATAATAAATAGTACTGTTGTATTGGGTGCTGTCAACCCACAGTTGTGCAGTCCCATAGGAAGTGGATGAAGGAAGTGGCAGTAGCTGTGAAGTATAAAACATTCATTCCCTGAATAAATCATCTGCATGTACTGTTACATATCATAAGTCAGATAGGCAGGAATAGAGTGTAGTAACCCATGAATAAAGCAAAAACATGTCTGGAATACTATCTCTGCATGCACTGTCATAGATAAAACGTGAGTGAGCCTGTAAAACAGTCTTGTAACCTATCAATAAAGGTATAACATTTCCTGAATAGGTCTACTGTATGCAGTGTAATGTCAAATACAGGAGAGAGCATGTAGAAAAGAGTTTTAATGTAAATAAGAAAGGTATAATACTTGCAGTGTGTATGTGCCAGTTACTCAAAAATTGTTGTTGAACCCTTGCAGTGAAGAAATGTTACTCTGTTGTAGTAAGTGCTGACAACCCCCAGTAGTGCAGTCCCATACAAAGTGGATGAAGGAAGTGCCAGTAGCTGTGAAGTATGCAACAGTCCTAAACAGTTGTGAAATGGCTGACATGCATAGGTAAATCTGCACATGAGTAGCCTGTCAAGGTGTTCCCCAGAAACTTAAGTGCTACGTGAAAAGTAGGGTTGTGTAGAAAACAAGTGAAAAGCCATGTGAACACATCCAGATGTGCGCATACATAAACAAGTCAATTTAATACAAGTATGTAGCAGTAACATCTGCATCCTGGACAGTTACCATGTCAGATATAGGCCAGGTATATCATGAAGTAGCAAAACCCATAACGCAATCAAATGCATGTTGTTTAGTGTAAGAATACATGTAGGGGATATACACCTGCAGTCAATAGGAATGTAGTGTACAGTTAAAGTACTAATAAGATGTTAATGGAGGTTTCTTTTTACACCCTACTCCATATGCATAAACAATGCAATTCCACACCTCAATGGGTATGTGTAATCGCATAACATTGGTTGGGACATATGTCCTATTGTTATAAAAAATCTGCACCTACTTTGATGCATGTCCCCTGTTAAAACACCACAGTCTTGGTGGCCTGTTGCCACCAATCATCCCTGCATGCTGTTGGAATGTCCACTGTCATTCAATACATGCATGTGTTATGCTTGCTGTTCAACTGTTGTAACCCTGGTGTGTTGGGTTAATGGGAATATTACTGCATGCTGTTACAACTAACTTGGAATGCTGTTGTCTATGTTGTAATTAAAAACACCTAATCACAGAATGTATGGGAAGGCCAGTCCCAGCGGACCCACCTCTCCCACCTCAGCTGGAAGTTGCACCTGGCACCAGCAGGTCTGGTGTCCAGCCCGGGCCACCCTCCTCCGTAGGTCCTGTGCCACCTTCGGGTGGAAGCACTGCAGGGGATGGGGCTCGCCCCCCCCTGCAAGCGTGGATGGAGAAGGGCCTCCTGTCACCCTCTGAAGGGTCCGGGTTGTGGTGCGTAGGGAGATCCAGCGTTTAGTCGCTGATCCCCTATGCCAGCTCAAGGCGAGAGTGGCATGACTCATGGGTGAGCCTGTCCCTCCTATGCATCCCCCAGCACAGCGACCCTCGGGTCTGTAAAGGTCCAGTGGTGACTGCCCATGGGTGAGGATATCAGTCCCACTGTTACCATCTGTGGGCTCATGGGCTTGCGATTTCCAAACATCTGTCCTTGTCAATTGTGTTTACCCACCCCATGTGTCATCTTCCACCCCTGTATGCATCTTGTTTGTCTTATCTGTTTACCTACCTCCCCAAATATACCTACTTCCTCTACTTCACTTACCACTCTCCCCTGAAAAAAAAAAGGGCAATTTGTACCCAAAAAAAAATTACGCCCCATACATAGCTTCCCATTTTGCACACATGTCCATTGGACATGTACACTGATAATTCTAACTGGCAGTACAACAAACTATGTTGTCCTCACCCCTCTCTCAGGGGTGGAAGGTTTCAAATTTCACTCCAAATTTTCAACATATGCACAGCTGTTGCTGGGAAAGAAATGGGCAGCTATGGACCTTCCCTACACCCATCCTGCACATCCCAAGCTTGTTTTCCTACTGTCTTTCCCTCTCCGTTCCCCCTTTTTCACCATTTTCCTAGCTCCCCATTTTCTTTTCTTTTAAAGAAATTAGCACGGGGGTTAGCATGAGTAAGCACTTTTAAGCAGTAGTAAGCGGAATTAAGTGAGTGTGCGCATGTGTGCACTTAGCTAAGCATTGCACAAACCTGTGCAAACCCACTTACTACTGCTTAAAAGTGCCTTAGTCACTCTATGGCATGGCCCTTGTTCTGCTGAGCAGCAAAATAAAAAACCTCTGCCAGTCTCGAACCCCAGACCATTGACACAATAGACTGCATAAATTACCACTAAGCCACAGCAGATATACAAATAACTTGGTTCCGAAATAAATATATCATGCATTACAATGAAGGAATGTAAATGGAAATTAGGAATGATATAACACAAACCCTTTTCTGTGGGTCTTTACCAGCAGTGGTTGTGGAATTGCATGGCATGACTGTGAAAGGAGAACCAGCCATCCTAGCAGGGAATAATGTTACAGTAGCACCTTACAAACACCACACAGTATCAGACCAGGATAAACACTGGCCACAGGAATACAGTGCAATAACCACATTTGTATGGCAGTTAATTGTGTAAGTGAGGAAAAAAGTACATACTCCCATGTATCCTGTGTTAGCATTTGGAGGGGTGCGTACATGTCTACACTGAGATGTGTGTACTGGATGCAGCAACATGCAGGTATGAATACAACATGCACATAACTGGCTACAACCCTAGCATCAGATAAGAGACATATACCAACCTTCAGACTGACACAACGGTGTCCAGAGCAAACAAGAATGGGCCCCACCTTTGAAATATGAAAGGGCTATGTCTACCTAACATAGCATTTTATAGCAGTGGGCTGCAATCACAGTGAGTAATGCAATCACCAAACAGCAGGCTGCATGCAATAACTGAATGGTGGGCAGCAATTGGTGCAGAGGCTGTCACATGCACAAGTGCAGATACCTAGAAAAGCAGACTGTACCTGCAGTCCACACATGCAATTATATCATTGCAGGTGTCGTGAGACAGAGAGTGAGAGAGAAAGAGACAGAAAACAGAGACCGAAGCTGAAATAGAGGGCAAATACCCAAATCAAACCAGCAAAAAAAAAAAAAAGACTGAAGGTGAAATAGAGGGCAAATACCCAAATCAAACCAGCAAAAAAAAAAAAAAAGACCGAAGGTGAAATAGAGGCAAATACCCAAATCAAACCAGCAAAAAAAAGAAAAGACCGAAGGTGAAATAGAGGGCAAATACCCAAATCAAACCAGCAAAAAAAAAAAAAGACTGAAGGTAAAATAGAGGGCAAATACCCAAATCAAACCAGCAAAAAAAAAAAAAAAAAGACTGAAGGTGAAATACAGGGCAAATACCCAAATCAAACCAGCAAAAAAAAAAAAAAAGACCGAAGGTGAAATACAGGGCAAATACCTAAATCAAACCAGCAAAAAAAAATAAGACCAAAGGTGAAATACAGGGCAAATACCCAAATCAAACCAGCAAAAAAAATAAAAAGATACAAAACCGTAACACACGGAGCAGGTAAATACAAAGGTAAGGTATGTTACCCAAATGTATGTGTTGGCATGTTGTAGATGTTCCCGAAGAGTACTCTACACACTGCAAATCATCCATGTGTGGCAGCAGTATGTATCTATTTGTATCTGCACATGTGCATAGGGTAAGGGACATACTGCAACTGTTAGTGAAGGGTGGACAGCTATCTGTCAGTGAATGTTGATATGTGCATATATCCATGTAGGTTGTAGTGTGTGGCCTAGAAGACAGCATGCAATGCGCTGGAGTGGCCTTAGGTCAACTGGTGCCCTAGGCAAAGGGCCCCATGGCACCCCCACCACACTTCCTGGTGCCCCCATCCTTGTGTCCACATAAATAGTGGAAAAGCACCCCTGCTAGAGTGGCGCCCTAGGTGTCCGCCCAGTAGGCCTATGCCTAAGGCCAGCTATGGTAGTGTTGATATATGTCATGTGGTGTTTAAATGCTGTGGGACAGATTTGTCAGATCTGATGTGTTACAGACAGTGAGGCCTGCTAATGCTACAAGGGCTGAGGACACCCACATGCATTCTGCACAGCACAGTGCAATGTAATCACATACCTGTACATCCCACAATTGTCGCATAAGTGAGATTCCCACCATGAAAGGTGGACTGTACATGTGCCTATATGTACATCCATGTGCACAGCAATGGATGTGTACATGTATGTTTATAGATATGCATATATATATATATATATATATATATATATATATATACAAATATATATATATATATATATATATATATATATATATATATATATATATATATATATACACATATAGAGTGAGAGAGAGAGACACAGAGACACGGGGTCATATGTACTGCAACAGGTGTGTGGTGAACAAGGCATCAACTGTAGACAAGTGTTGATACTGCAGTGCTATTCCACCTTCCCAAAACAGTGTACCCATTAACTAACACATAGGCAGAGATCTACCTAACAGTGAAGGTGTGATAAGGGAACATGGGACACAGGTGGACAGTAGCCTCCACTGTGATGAAGACAGCGCCACACTACACCTGTAATCTGACTGTGTGGTATGTGTCATGACAACAGGTGTGTCATCTATGGAAGTATAGGGTAGGATTCCCCTCTACTCATCACAATGCCCCATGTGGTATGTACTTCACATGACAACTACACCAGGTGAACAGGCCACGGACAGACCTCCCAAAGAGTAATACTATCCGCAAACAGATGCCCTATGCAGACTGACTCACAAAACCACAACTACACTGTATTGCATACTGGCCATACAGAGGTGACCTCTGCCAGACATACAGAGGTATGTCACACCCATAGCTGGGTGACAACCACCATGGCAACATATCACAACCCCCCGGGGTTACACGCTCTAGGGCCCTAAACCTTGTCAGCTCACTAAACAGCACATGCTGGAGGGATAGGTTCCCATCTCAGACATATGCCACACACCGGAATGCACCACATAGCGATAGCAAACAAGGCTCCTCCTTAGCAGTTGTTATAAATACCCCTGATGATTGTGTGGGAGATTGTTAATACACCCCAGGAAACACTTCTGTGGTTCAGGTTGGCTGGGGCAAGTGAAATCAATGTACATGTGGGTCAAAGGCCAGGGTAGCATATGGCTAGGCTGCCATAGGCCCTAGGGCCAATAGCATATCACCTACCTATGACACTATGCACTCATACATGTACTTAATGCAATAGCTGCTATGTGAGGTTGAATGAGTGTAACGCTGAATGTGTGCAAGGTCTGTAAATGTGTGATAGCTTAGTGTGATGTTGTATCTGACATGGTAGTGCCTAACCTAGCTGTGAGGACAGCAACTGATGTGTAATGTACTATTAGGCAGACATAGTAGTACAGCATATGATGTGATGTAGTTCTCCATTGATGAATGCGGTGTCTCATTATAGGCTAAAGCAATACATGTATGCTTAGTGAGTGGTACTGCAGGTGAATCCATCACCAATATGAACTGTAGCACTACCTGAAGCTGTAGGGCTAAACAGCACAGTATGGTGTGCGTTCACATTGCTTGGAAACACTGTCATGTGTGTTTCCTGTAGTCTGCACAGAGGACAGACTGCAGGCATAAGGATGTGTAAGTAGTGGTACACAGCACCATATGGTACACAGGTAATGCTCATCTGTGTTGGAATACAATGGTGCGTTGTATCTTTGCCTGATGTGTGTGTGATTATACCTGTACAATGGCTGCAATCATATGTATGTTACAGGGTTGACGTGTGTATCCAGCAAGATCTATAGTCTGTTACAGCAGTATGCCACCTATAGTAACAACTGGACACATCTGTTAGGCAGGGCTATGGCATCAATAACTAGGGTGTTTGATTGGTACTACTGTACCTGTACTTTAAATCCATTGCAATGGATGACATCTCTGTTCGTGCATTGGTGTGATATACACCCCTGTCTTGAGATTGTGCAATGTGTCACAAACAGTGTGTTGGGTACTGTTGTATAGTGGTGTGATATATAGAGTCTGCCAGGCAGTGTTAGTTAGTTGTGGCTTGAGAACCAATAAGTGTTATTGAATGTGTGTAACCACTGACAGACAATAGGATGGTATATATGTCAGTAAAGTGATATCTGTGGGTAAAGGTGTACAGTGTGCCACAGGACACTCTCACACATATTGTTCATATCTTTTTCAGCCAGATGGCCCACCAACGTAATCCAGCTTACACTGCAGAAGAGGAAGAGGTGCTAGTCAACAGCCTTTTGCAGCAGTACACCATGCTGTTCTCCAGAACCAGCCAGCACCAGCAGGAGCGGACTGGACTGTGGCAGGAGCTTGTTAGTCGGGTAAATGACATAGGCATGCATAACTGGACATATGAGCAGGTATGCCATCACTGCAGTGATTTAATTAGACAAGTCTGGCAGCGTGCGTCTGATATCTAAAGACAGCAGCTTGCCGCAGGTGGTGGGGTGGCCATACATCCCCCCTCACCAGAGCGGAGAAGCTGCTCCTAAGTGTGGTGGCTCCTGGACAACAGCTATGGCAACCTCTGACATGTGTTGTAATGGAAGCCAGAGCCACCCAGCACATTCACCTGGAGCAAGCAGGTAATATGCTCTATCTGTAGACTACAGTTAACTGTATTGTTAGATTACGTGTACGTGAGATGTGTACTGTGTGTTTAGCAGTTCTGCTGCATACTGTTGTGCAATACGGATAGTTTGTATAATATCCCTACACCTGTGACTGTTGACTGTTGTTGTACTGCAGTTTAGCATACCCACTGTAGCAATGCCACAGTTGTGGCCACTGATCAACCCTCTCATATTCTCGTAGGTCCCTCTGGTGTGATGGCAGGGCAGCCAATCCATGCTGGTGAGTGTGTTATACCTGCAATGTTGGTAATGAAATATGCATGTCATAGGTGAGGTGTAGGCCATGTACACGTAACACACCTATGCATAATGCATGCAATGCATGTTTGCTGTGAGACATTGCACAGCTCAGTAATGTCAGTAGATTCCTCAATGACATGCGATACACAGAGCATGACACACAGTTGTGGCAACCCCGTACTGCACATTGGATAGGTATAGTTGCAACACCTGTACACAACATAAGACATTTATCACATGCAGTACACAAAGTCATGCTACATATGGCATAACCACACACCCGCTGTAAGGTCACACGTAAGTATCCCACATGTCATCCACACACACACATGATGTACTTCAGGGGTAGAGGCCTATCATGGGGCTGTGCAACAGTCTTCAACACATAACACAGTCATGTTAGGCAATGCTCCCTACTGGGCACCTCATGCACCCATGTACAAAGTGGTGGTGTAATAGTGAAAATATTCATGGCACTGCAGTTCAGGTACAGCATGCTAGGCAGTGGTCTGTCACACAGTAGTAGCCGTGAGTGACCACAAGATGCTTGATGATGATGATGGCACATGGTACTACACCCCATCCAGTTACAGTGACCACAGTACTACACATAGCAGTCTTTGCTGTGCACCTCATTGTTTTGTGTGTGCAAACATATGCACCTATACACACCATGCATAGCATGTTGTGTGTGTGCTTACATATGCTAGTATACACATTTTGCACAACAGCCACCATCTGTACAAAGAGTCATATAAATGTCCTGGAATGCTATTGGGTGTATAGGTCACATGACAACAGTGGGTATGTGTGGCATTTAATGTTGCAGTCGTGTAGCATGCCATGTCATGGCTGGCAACAACATATCTGCAATATGTCCCACATGCACCATAACCACTGTGCAATGTCCATGTCGTGCATTGGGATTCCTTCACATCTACATGCACCACTCATCCCATGTCTGTACATTGCATGCATTTGCTACACCTGTGCCCACTATTATGTGATATGGACACAGACACTGTCATCACACATGTCAATCTATGTGTCACACAGATGACACATGCAGCCATGGTATGTATACCATTGAGTGATGGTGCACATGACATTGGAGAGCAGATAATACTTGCACAGCAATGTAACGTCCATGTACACATTGTGTTCCAGGGTGTAGCCAATCACTGCACAACTACACACATGCATCAAAGCCATGTATAATGTCATTAGAAAGGGCTGTCTACACTTTCACTGCATGGTGTTGAGCAACACATGTTCTGCTTGCTGACATGTGTGTGGTGACCGTTTGCCTTGAGATACTGTCACCCACCATCACCCACTATTGTGTATGTGTTGGATAGCTAGTGTGTGTGTGTGTGTGTGTGTGTGTGTGTGTGTGTGTGTGTGTGTGCGCTGTGGTGAGCAGTGTATTTCTGTGCATGTGTTCATGTGTGCATGTGTGTATGTGTTAATGTGTGCATGTGTGCATGTGTGCATGTGTGCATGTGTTCATGTGTGCATGTGTGCATGTGTTCATGTGTGCATGTGTGCATGTGTGCATGTGTGCTAACATCATGTACAGATTGTAAAGTGCGTTTCCTGTCTTCCTTCCACAGGTGCTGTGTTAGGAGTGGCTGAGTGTAGCAGGGAACCTGATGTCATCGCCACTAATAGTGGAGATGATGAGACATGTATTGTGGCACAGGAAGGTCTGACAGAGCCTGTCGTTGGTCCACCAATCAACAGTACACAGCGGTCAACCCCATCTATGCGCACACTCATACTGCCAATACATCCCTCGTCACCAATGGCAGTAGCTGAGGGACAGCATACAGTTGGCATTGACCAGGAGAGTGTGGTACCTATGGCATGTGCATCCCCTCAGAGCAGCCATAGACAGATTACTGGAACAGTACCACATAGGCAGATGTCCAGGGATTCTCGGGGGAGCACCACTGGTCGTACTGCCCCTGGCAGACATGCCCCCAGAGGTATTACAACCTCCAGTATGTTCCGGGCTGTAATGCAGGCACAGGCATGTATGGAACGGTACACCCAACAGGGACTAAGGGCGCAGAGGGCCCATTACACTGTTATCAATGATAGCATCCGTGACCTTGCCGGTGCCATCCGGAATTACACCAAGGTCATTGATAGCTGTTGGAGGGAGACATTAGATGTCCTCCACAATGTGTTAGCCATGAGCCAGGACCATGCGGGAAGGATGAGAGGCTGATGCAGGTGCATGCCAGCAACAACATCAGCTGGCATTCGTCACGGATGGACCACAGATCACAGCCGCTCCCGTAGTGGCAGTACCAGCCCCAGCAATGCTGGGGCTGGCCTGTCCATTGACTGTCCTAGTAGACCACGTGCACGTGGCACTGGCCAGTCCCAGCAGGGACATGGGTCCAGTCATCATACCTCTGCCTCTGATGATAGCACCCAGTCAGGGTTGGTACCCGATACTGCCCATAGCACCCCAGCTGGGTACAGGTATGGTGTCCGTGGCCAGAGACAGTGATCTGTACGGCCTAGCAGGTACAGTGTGTGGCTGTCCCACAACTGCCCATATATGGCAGCCACACGGTGGAGTTGTGTGCATGCAGAGACACACGCACATTTGCCATACAACTAGGGCTCACACATACACACACACATTACATCAACATTGGCCCATGCAGTACTGTTGTCCCTCACACACACACACACACACACACACACACACACACACACACACACACACACACACACACACACACACAGACATGCCGATTGGATGGGTCAGTGTCGGACTCTGGCAAACCTACAACACACCCTGTGCATATGATGACACCTGTGCCACCTCCTGTCATCTGTCACATTGATGCAGGAATAGGCTAACATGGTTCTGATGCACAGGGTGACATCATAGCAGTGTAGCAATAGTAGCAAGTTGCCAACAGGAAGGTGTACTGATATCCTTGTAGGTATATCTGAGCAGACATTATGCATCACAGCTCTGATAGTCATTTTAGCATTGTTTACACCAGTGTTAGGTCTGAGTATGTATTGTCCACCCATGTGCCACTTGGATGAAGTGTACAGTGTTGACAGCATGTGTTAGTGAGTGGACAGTATGTGTCTGATGTGTGCATTACAAATTAGCAGGTGTACATCTGTGAACATGGTGTGTGCGCACTGTCTGCATGTACGTGCATAGTGGACACGTGGGATGTGCGACATACCCTGTTCTACACATTGTTAAAATCTCATGGTATCTTTCGATGGTCAGTATGCATTCTAATACAGATATGTACTAACATGGGTACACATGTGTGTATGACATGGTTTGGCACTATGCTGTGGGTGATACCGTTGATATCTGTCAATGATCTGCAGTCTGGCAGTATACACCACCTCAATAGCATGACTATAACCAATCATTAGATGATGTCCTGACAAATGACTCGCAGTTGTAGGGAACTCAGTAACAGTTGGATCCTTCCAGTACTATACTATAACAGTAACCAGTGGTATTGACCGCCACACGTTCCTGGGACCACACCTGTGTGGCATAAAGCCCTCTTTGGTACATGCAAACATACTAGAGATATGTCCATCCACATCTGGTAATGCATGCATTGGTCTACACTGCATTCCCTGGATGGGACGCATATCCTACACAAGGGTATCGTACAGACAGATACCTGTTATCCAATGCATGCTGTATAGCAGTATGCTGTCTATGGCATGGTCATCTACATTTACTATACATACTATCACTACAGTACCACATAGGTGGTAGCCCTGAACACGTATGTTGGGTACCAATGTGTACAGACAGACACGTGTTATGTAATCTGTCCCTTGGTATCCACATATCCATAGGTATTGTGGGGTCCCTCAGTGTTTCACATAACACATTAGGGGCCTGCATGCATATCCACAGGGCTGGTGCACACCTATCATGACTGTCCATCATTGCCAGTCGTTGTTGTGTATGAACATGTCTGACATATACCCCAGCAATTACCCTTACTCACAGTACTCTACAGTACATGTCATGGATGTGCGTGGCAGGGATGTCCTTGGCCACGGGTCACTACATTGGCCGGTCTTGATGCAGACATACATATGTGGCCTATGATCTGAGAAGCAGCGGCACAAGCTGTCGAAGGTTACAAATGTATTCATGTAGTATGCAGGCTTCACACCTATGTACTGATTGAGGTCACATGTACACAAATCTATTTGACACGCAGATACCTGATGTGTGCAATGCACGTACTGTTTGAAACATATGTCATACCATAGTAAAAGTAAAACCCACACTGCATTGACCACCTGTGGCACACATACACAGTGTTTGCAGGACTCAAACCCCTACATGCCTATGTTATGACACTAGTGAGATACGCATTAGCACAACATGCTATTTGCTTTACTGGGAGCATGCTTTTCCAAAGCTCTATTTGTAGGATGCTGACATCATCACACTTGGCAAAGAGGGATTCACCACTCCTAACATATTTCCACATTCTCCAAAAAGGCCACTCCTTTCAAAGGCAGTCTCTCACATCTACACACTCAGCATTTGCAGCATTCAAACCCCTACCTAAGTATGGGATGTTACTGGAGAAATACGAATTAACACTGCACACTATATGCATTACTGGGTGGTTTCTGTTCTCCTTGAATATTTGTAGGATGCTGACATCATCAAACTTTCCAAAGAGGGATGTTCCTCTTTTAAAATGTGTTTCCACAGTCTCCAAAAAGGCTACTCCTCTCAAAGAAAATCACACACATACACACACCCACTTGGCATTTGCAGGACTCAAACCCCAATCTGATTATGCTATGACACTAGTGAGATACACATTAACATGACACACTATTTGCTTTAGTGGGTGCATTCATTTCAAAAGCTCTATTTGTAGGATGCTGACATCATCACACTTGGCAAAGAGGTATTCACCACTCCTAATGTGTTTCCACAGTCTCCAAAAAGGCCACTCCTCTCAAAGCCAACCTCACACACACATTGCAGGATTCAAACCCCTACCTAACAATGTTATAATACTAGTGAGATACACATTAACACGATGCACTACATGCTTTACTGTGTGGTCTCTATTCACATGCTATGTTTGTAGGTTGCTGACATCAGACTGGACATGGTTATGTGTGTGCACGTAGTGTTATGCAATCCCACGAATGAACCTTGTGGTTCAGCAGGTGTGAACATCTTGAACAGGAATACACAATTCATACCTGGTGTGATCTATCTGTGGACATATTACCATTCCTTCATTTGACAATACATATTCATGCACGGATTGTAGGTTTTGTGGATACCACATGTGTCTGTGATGTTGGTAAAGGGCTATTCAAGGTCTATGTGGGACCTGTGTTGCTCCTGTCAGTGATGTTTGTCCTGGGTGGCTGCCTTGCAAGATATCTAGCAGGTTTGGGGAACATGATGTGCTCATTAACATACCACAGACATTTGTGTTGTGTGTTTGTCAGTTTACAATATCTCTGTTCCTGACTGCAATCATGATGGACTCCATGGATTAGCATTTCAGACTTCATAGGCTTATAGGAATATAGTTCCCATGGTGTGTTGTGCACCAACACTTGTGGGGTGTGCCACATGTTGCTGTAACACATTCAACGGTGTAAGATTCTGTAGAGAGTGTGAGGCTCAACAGACTGTTCGGGTGCAGTGTCTGTTTGTCCTGTCGTTCACTTATGACACATATGGGGCAACATTGTTATCCATGTGATGAGATTCATTTGGCATTGTGGATACCAGTTTACACATTCTACATGTGATATCTCCTGGTATGATGTTAGGGCCTTTTGTCACTAGGAGGTGGGTATGTATGTATGGGCCTGTCTGACAGGATGTTGACATTGTCAGTCAGGTACAGTTGACCCTGACTCAGGGCATATATGACTGTACATCGATATTTCTAACCTAGCTAAAGGAGGTGTAATGTTTCTGTCTGTATTCCTTTGCAGATTATCTTTCCACAGCAACAACAAACCTGAACACTAAAACCCTGTTATACTCTTTTACACACTTGACACACTACTGACCCTTTGTGATCAGTCGACAGTGTATGTCATCATCATATCTTGGCATGTCCAAAGGTCGGTTTTGTGTGTATTCTCCAGTCCAGCTGGTGCATATTGGAATTCTGATGCATTGTTAGAACTTTCTTATGTACACAGGTAACACTGTCCTCCTACCAACAAACTCAGATATCTGTGAGAGGTGCAACTGTATAGATGGACAGGAGGCTGAGCTCTCCCAAGCCATGACTGGCACAGTCTATCGGGTGGTGAAAGTAACCACACACACCACAAATACATTCACACATGCACCTATGACGACAGCAAACTGTATACATTGACACATAATGACATACTTGGAGCATCTAAATGTACTCAGCCTAAGCAGCTGAGACATCCAAAGCAGACACACAAACAACTGTTAACACACAACCATACACACATATCATCACATAGTCCACAAAGTCATTGTGCCACACAGTCACTGCCCTTAGGCCTACACAACACACCTCATACAACTGTATTAGGTGAATGTAAATGTCAGTCACACTGACATCCCACTCACCAGGATGAACAAGGTAAAGGTCACTTTGTGCTGTGTGTCGGGTGCCAGGATATGCCACATGACACATGCACTGTTGTCAGTCCACTGCAAGTACAAATATGGCTCCATCATTCAGCATTCCGGTGTGTAGACCCTCAGACGTTCCTCCCTGGACTACATGACAAGAGACATAGAGGGGCTCTCTGATCATGTAGACCAGGACAGTATGACCCTGACTTTGTGTAGCATCTTACCCTCACCAAGTACTATGTCACAGTATACAGATGACATGATCAGTTTTAACAGTTGCCTAACATATTGTTGTCATTCACAGGGGATCCAGTGTCTGTCAGCCTGGGATTACATGCTCAACATGCCATGTATATTCACTATGGATGCCATGCAGCTGTCACCCCTAGGCTTTCACAGACTGCCTTAGGCTCTTGACACACACATAGTGGCTGTTTGCAGCGAGGGTCAGATGACATAACCACAGCCATAGACGTTACAGGGTACAGGAAACGGAGAGTGATGGTGCTCAACAGCTGATGTCTAACCCTCAGAATGCATGCACTCAGGACTCACATCAGTATGAAATCTGTTGATATATGTGCAGTAACAAACACCTGGTTCAGGCTCACAAAAGCACAGCAGAACTAACATGTTTTACGTCATACCATGGTTTTCAGACACAGGACTCGGACTGGACAACAACAATAGGGGGGGATTCCATATACATCATTCATACACACACCTCCAGGTTGGTAGCAGTACACAAAGCACTGGGGAACGTACATGTGCAACTGAGAGTGGTCAAAACTGCATTTCAGTTTGTAGACTGTTACAGACCACACTTCCAAACATGGGCACAACAGTCGTTATTCCTGGGAACACTGGGGAATGTGAAGGTCTCACCAAATACCATTATATTGTGTGATTTCAAATACACAAACATTGACTGGGTATACTACTCAAGCAGTGACACCCTCGCACAACAGTTGCTAAGATTGCTACACTCAAATGCTAGGGCAGACCTGGTCAACACACCCACAGGGAGTTATACATGTGGTACCTGATCATCAGACACATGGGGACAATATGTTCCACAACTGAGGTATACCTGTAATTGTTAAGGTTGGAACATACATTCATCTCACTAGGCATACATATCCCATACACACACACATCCTATGTGATCTCAGTGACATACTTCTCATGAGCAAACATCACACTTTTACAAACTGAGGTGGTATCCCTCAATGACCCTGGGACAGTGTTAATTACGACTCAGACAACTACATACTTTACAAGCACATTCTATGGACAACTACTGGAATTCATGGATCATGCTATCCCAGATATCTACAAGACTCACTCCTCCAAAGGCAGGGGACCTGTCTACTGGACCATGGCCATTACTGAGCTATACATGGACAGGAGGAGGCTACTACATTATAGAGCACAATCACAATCTGGAAGGCATCTCTGATCAGTACTATGGTATAGCTATGATCAGTTGTTGATTCATCTAAGGGCCACTTCTCATGGACACTTGCAACAGACACTGTGGACAATCACAAGGCCTTATTTAGTTATGTCAGGGACCTGTGTGGGAACTCACAGATATGCTGTGAGTTACTGCATAATTACAAATGATACAGTGAACTCACTGACATTGCGAACATCCTGGACAACAGGTTCAGTGGGAATGTTTCCCCACCATCCCCCTTGCAGTGCACATGTCCATCACAACAGGGTGTAGCCTCCCTGACCTCACAGATGAACATGTGTATGTTGCCCTCTCCATAGCAGACAACACAGCATCAGTGGGACCAGATAGTGTCCCAAACTGTGGCATACACGAGATTCATGACAAACGTCACACTCACATTATGTCACTGTTCAATATCACAGTTACTACAGGATGTGTACCCATGGAATGGCGTACAGCTATGGTGTACCCGCTACACAGTGCTGGTGCCACAAGGGACCTTGGACATTATCACAATATATGCCTAACTATCCTGGTCTGCTATGCTATGGAGTGTATCATCATGGAACACATACACATACACATTGTGAACCTACAGACACTGGATCCTACACAATTTGATGTTGTTGTGGGCATATCTTGCCTCTTGCAGATGTTTGATGTCATTAAACAGTTAGCAGGTCCATAGACGTACACAGCGTTGTACACACAGCCTACCTGGAGCTTGCACACCACTTCTACACAATGCCCCACTTGCCCTTTACACATTAGATCACCGGATTCAATATCTACACATATGTCACAATCTGGATTGCTAACTGGATCATGGATAGCACACACATGGTCAGTATTGCAGGTGCCATGTCTGACTATACACCAGTTACACGTGGCATCCCACAGGGCTCAGTCTTGGGACTTCTCTTGTTCTGCATATATTTCTGATACATACTGGCTAACACAGGAGGAATATGGATGACCATGTTTGCAGATGACTGCAAACTGTGTGACATATTCGACTCCACAGCTGGCACAGGCATCCTCAGAAAGGGTCTCACAGAGATGGCTGACTGGTGCCAGAGCCATGGCCTACAGCTACCTTACTTTAGATGCATAGTCATCACCTTTGGTAGTAACATCGTGCACACACATTACCACATAGGTGATGATACATCACGTACAGTGTGTGTCGTTTGTGATTTGGAGCATGAATATTTAGTACTCTTGCCTTTGACATTCACGTTGCCAATGTTGTTGGACACACCTTCTATTTAGGAAACCTTATCCCATACAGTTTTACATCCAGATCAGGTGGGGTCATTGTGACCTTGTAGTTATCTGGCACATGCTTGGATACAATTGCCCATTTTGGATGTACCTTACCCAACACCTGCAGCAACTGGAATGTACACAGATTTATATACCAAGTGGATCTAGGGACTCACACAGATGGTATGCACAGTTTGGCTGTGGTGATCCCAGCTCTCCTCAGTTGCTTACTGCCTACTTGGATGCAGTCTCTGCCTTTTCTTTGATGCCATGTCCATCACAGCATTGATGTACAGGCTCCACGTGAGGATATCAAAGTCCCTTACAGCTACATGCTCCAGGGACAGGTACATGAGCAATGATGTTAACAGGACATGCTGGAGGGGCATATTTTCATTACACAGGCTCCACTCACTCGGGAATGTGATCACAGTACCACATATGCACAGACCCACGCTGAACACCTACAGGTGACATTCTCACAGTTGGACGGGTGATCGTATGTTTAGCCCTGGGATATGTTATGGGTCCTTGCTAGACAGAGGCAGAATGAAATGAATATATGTGAGATATATTGTGTGACCTACTATTGACAGGCACAGTCTACTGATCTAGTGTGATTGCAGACTACAAACACACTGTTGCTAGCCTTCTACATACCCTAGGGCAGATAGCCTAGTGTCAACCTCTGAACCTATGCTAATGTTCAGGATGCACATTGTTCAGTGATGGTACTGATTGCAGGTTTTGTTTCTTCTTTGCTTTACCACTTCCTAGGTTTCTGCATAACATATTTGATTGTGACAGTATTTCACTATTTTATATTGTGTCTGTTGTCATACCACTGTGTGCACATGTTGGATTGGTGAATAGTGCGAGGTTCCTGTATTGACACTTGCAACTGTGGGATTTGTGTGGCCCACTGCTGTACTCAAACTTGACCTAAGTGTGTTAGCATGCCCAGTTCAGACTTTCAGTGTTTTGTTGCCTGACATTTGTCTCATAGTTTCAAGTGTATGAGCATGCCCAGTGTGACCTTGCAGTATGTTGCTGTCTGAGGTCCATTACGTTTGTTGACGTGTGTGAATATTACCAATATTAACATTTATACTATATGTGTGTTGAATATCAGGTTCTATTATTACTGCAGGCCTCACCATTGTGTCTTGACTCGACAGGGATTATGCTATGCATGCAAGGTTTCCATTAGATACTTAGCATTGACTTATCAACATTTTTTCAAGCAAGCTGACCATCAACATATTGTCATCGTTTAGTGGTTCTGTACTCTGACTATAGTGCACTGTATCCTGGGTTCGAGGACTGTCACTGCTTCATATTTTCATACATGGCAGAACAGACTGCTTCAAGAAAAGTGAAGCAAATATGAACTTGTTAACCTGCTTTTGATGAACTATACCCACATTTGACCGGGCTTGCACAACATTGCTCAATGTTGCCCAACATTACTGGACAGTGCACAATATTGCTGAACATTGCCTGTAGTTGTGCTACTTAGTATGTGCAATTTTGTTCACATATACTAAATAGTGGTGAGAGCTGTTTAGCAGTGCTTTATATTGCTTAACACATAGCAATCATGCCTCAGGTGGTGCTGCAGGGCTGCCTATGTCGGATGCACATTTTACACTCCATATACATGTTTGGTAACAGGTAGTGTCAAGTTAGGCATCACTTTTACTATATGTGTGAGTTGGAGAGAGGTATAATTTCCAGGGTTCCTACTGAGCCAATGTATATGCTATGCGTTGCCTCTTTGCCAAGGCCAAAGCATACTGGGCATGCCTCGTTCTAACTACTGGGGCAGGCTCAGGGTGATCCTCCTCCGAGTCATGCTCTGCCTGTGATGAACTTGGCAATGTTGGGGGGCTGTTGTGCCGGCCTTATGCTGCTCCTGCTGCAGCTGTTTTCACAGGATCATATTGTGTAGCATAGCACATACCATGACTATTTGGGTACATGTAGTTGGTGAGTACTGCAAGGCTCCACCAGATGTGTCCAGGCACCGGAACCGTGACTTGAGCAGCCCAAACACACGGTCGATTACATTTCATGTTTGTGCGTGTGCCTCATTATGGCATTCCTGTTCAGGTGTGTGTGCATTTCTGATGGGTGTCATCAGCCACGGCTCGAGTGCATATCCAGCATCCCCCACTAGGTGACCATGAGGGATGTCCCCATTGGCAAATTTCTGGTACAGCTGTGTCAGATGCCAGATATGGGAGTCATGGTAGCTTCCAGGGCAGCCAGCACACACATACATTATTATGCCCTGGGCATCACACACGACCTGGCAGTTGATGGAGGGGTAACCCTTGCGGTTATAGTAGACCCTACCCCGCTCACCGGCTGGTGCTTTGATGCGAATGTGCGTACAGTCTATTGCACCCACTACCTCAGGGTATTCTGCTATTTGCTGGAAGAGACACATATTGCTGGCTAATACCTCACTGGAATTGGGGAAATATACATGATCACCGACATGTGCTGCCATGGCATTCAGGAACTGGTGCAGTACCAAAGATGCTGATGCCTGTGAAATCCCCATCATATCGCCAGTTGGTCTCTGGAAGGTACATGTTGCTAATATACTTAGGCCAACACATACCTTGGTTTTCACTGGGATGGGTCCCCTCTGTTGGTTCTATGTGTGAGGCGTGGCCTGCGCACAGCTCAACAATTTGCTGCATGAGGTCTCTGTCCACTCTATAGCGCTCCACTATCTCCAGCTCATGTAGCCCTGGTAGATTACCCTAGGCCTGTACACTCTTCTCCGTCTCCTCACTGTGGGTTGCTCAGCAGCATTTGCATTGTCACCACCCTCAGCATGTTGCATATGTCGCCTTATGACAGCAATGGCAGCCCCTAACATTTCTTTGTCTCCGTGAAGCTTTTTCAGTTTTCACTTCTTTTAGCTTACTGCAGTGTTGCAGTGTGTCTGAGAAATACATACTGGAGTGTTTTTGGCTGGGTTTTGAGTGCTGGGCTGAGCTAGTGTAATGCCTGTGTAATTGTCTGATTCCGATTCTTTTCACCTGCTAGCTTTGCTAGCACTCCCTGGTTAACTTCCTACTATTTGTTGTGCTTCCTTTTCCCTTTCTGTTTCCTCAGGGGGCAGCACCGCGCAAACAAGCGCAAAAACGCGCACACCAACTCACACGCGCGCACACATGCTTACACGGACTAAAACTTGCTTATTCCTGTTAAAATGCACGCACATTGGTGCAAACACACTTACAACTGTTTACACAGCCTTACATATGCTTACTCAAGCCTACATGCGAGCACACACGTTTACACGCATGCACACTGTCTTACCCGGGTTTCCTGGCGAGCACACGCGTGCATGCACACTCAGCAAGAAACTTTGGTGTTATCCATAGCATACACCTTCGATTTCTTGACTTTACCTGGCCTACCTGTTGACACACCTCTTTCACTATTATGTAAATGTAAGCTGACACATGTCACTCTGCTCCAATGAGCTGCACTACTTTCATACATACCCCCTCGTGAAGTCACCCATCTTCTACTCTGTTACTCTCCTTATCCTACTCCTACACTCCACTGACTGTGCTCATTTGCTATGTGAACTTGCGATTCACTATCATAACTCTCATTTGCATAGGATTGCCTACTAATGCTTAGTTACATCTCTTAGACTCAGCTTCCCCCCCTTAGCAACTCATGTTGTCTTCAGCCTGCCATTCCCTTGCATTGTAAATTCATTTTAGCTATGAAATCCACATTTGTGGATCTTAATTATTAATTTTCTGCTTTTTAGGGTGCAGCGCGTTTGCGAGGTGCTGCGCTACGGTTAAACCCTGGAAATCAGGATTGAAAAAAAAAAGTTATTTTATTTTTAATTTGCAACACTTCCCATTGCCAGTGGCCATATTTTTTGCCATTGGCATGCTTCCTCCTGTGAATGCATGTTTTTTTTTACAGCTGACACGGCTCTATTTTGATATTTGCAGAACCGTACTCAGTTATCAACTGAGTACATTTCTGCAGATAACACTACTCCTACTCGGACAGGTTCGGGTTTCCTGGATCACAAATTTATCTCATTTGCATGGCTTTCGCCTGCAATTGAGGTAATTTGCATATCCCAGCCCTGTCCATGTAGGACTAGTTTAGAGAGCTCAGTTGAACACCCCTGCTGGCTGTTCCTGGATCGCTCGGTGGACATGTAGGCTTGATGGAGTCTCACTCTACTCTTAGACTCCATGCAAGCCTTCGTAAATCTGGCCTGGTATCATTTTCAAAGGTCCAAAAGTTGTTCCTACTTCCTTACAATGTGAATACATTCAGATTTTGCATCATGGCCATCCAGGTTATGATTCTACCAAAAGAAAGGCAAGAGGACTAATATTTTGGCCTTCTCTATCGAAATACATTGATAAAGTGCTTTCTTCTTGTTTCGTATGTAACAGTACTAAGCCACATTTGCAAATGGAGCCACTTCAGCTAAGCCAAATTCCTGAACTACCTTGGTCAACAGTAGCCACTGACATATTTGAGTGGAACAATCAGCATTACTTAGTTTTGTAGACTCTTATTTGAACTGGTTTGAGACCAATTTGCTACCTAACCTAACATCCAGTGCTGTTATTACTAAGATGAAACATGATTTCTCAGTCTATGGTAGTCCACATAATTATTTCTATCAATGGCTCTCAGTTTACCAGTCAATTGTTTCAGAGATTTGCAAAAGAGTGGGACTTTATCCATGTTACTAGTAGTCCTGAACACCCACAGTCAAATGGCCTTGCTGAACATGCAGTACACAGTGCAAAGCAATTACTAGAGAGGTCAAAGCATGACAATGCCAATATCTTCTTGAATTTACTTAATCTCGAAAATATACCCTGTGACAACCTAATAGGCTCGCCTGCTTAGAGACTTCTTTCTAGGCAATCCAGAACAACCTTGCCTATCAGTTCTAGTTTGTTGGTGCCTAATGCTAAAAACAACAGAGCAATCAAAGCCCAACTTTTTAAGAAGCATTCTTCTCAGTAATCCAGCTTTGATAAAAGGAGCAGATTTCTTTGTCCATTAAAAGAAGGAGAGACAGTGAGGATGCAAACGGTTAAGTGAGAGGTATATGTGCTGAGCTGAGATCCTACTTAGTGGAATATGAGGGTAGAGAATGCAGGAGAAACCGCAGACATCTTCTTCCTGTATCAGAAATGATATTGCAGCATCGTACCTGTGATACAGACTACAGCTCTCAGAGCAACCCTGACAATGTTCATACCGAAGAACACGTCTCAGTATCCATTCCTGTTCCTTATGGTGTCCCACTTGTCCGCAAAATTGAACATTCTTTGAAGACAGTCCCCATTGCTAGATCTAATTCTGACTTTTATGTTACATGATCTGGTCATATTTTTAGACCTAGTGTGAAATACACAGCACCCTAGACATGATTGTTTTATATGTGTCTAATTTTGTATGATTGCATGTCAAAGTTAATTAGTTCTGTATAACTGCATGTCAAAAGATCATTTCTGTAAACTGCATGTCATTGAATACTGTCATTTAGTATATGATCTATTTCTGAAAGAGGGAGGATGTAGAACACAGCATGTCTATGCACCTTTAAGAAGTATTTCCAGATGTAGCACGTGCATATCAATATTCGGCACATGCAGGCAGCAGTGCCATTTTGAGAGAACAGCCAGACCGTTAGCATGTATGAGTGTGGTAGTCAGTCTGTTTATAACTTATTTAAGTTTAAGTTACAAAGCCTCATTCCTGATGTGTTTGTGTGTAATTTTGCTGCTTGAACTGAACTCACAACTGCTTGTTTGTTTTATTCTAACCAGACAAGTGACACCCTTCATTGCAAAAAATAATGTTTTTTGCTATTTTTTATTTGAATTTTACATGCACCAAGATGCATGTATAACCACCATTCGGTGTTTGAGATGTCAACATTTTGTGGGTGACACTTGAGTGTTTCAACAAAATTCAGTACACTCATATATATGATTATTTTACATAAGGGAACATTTCTTCATGTCCTCCATGTGCTCCCCACCCCCATTTAAGTATAACCATTTATTTGGAGTTGCCATCTCTCAGGTTAAAGTCGTACTATCATGATGCAACAAATCTGCAAAATTTGTTTCATTTTATTTCTTTTAAGAAAGCTGCATTCAGTGTAAAAATTAGCTGTAAATTATATAACTTTTAATGATTTCAGTAGTTCTATTTAGTTCTACTTTAAACCACTTATAAAACTGAATCCCATGGTTTACTTAGCCAGATTCCATATTAAGGGAATGCTTTCATAGATGTTCACCGTTTCTGTAATTCATTCTTTTGCATTGCCGAAAAAATGTGTGGTTACTCATGATGGATGTATGGAAATTAATAAAAATGGTGAGCCCTAACAGGGTCCCCTTCACAATTAGGCAGGTATTTGCTATGTCAGTTATTTTTACTGGCTGCAGGAAAAAAATGCATTTGTCCACATCAAGAAAAAGGTAATGACATTACAATCTGGTTCCACAGTATAGAGGGCTAAATCCCTGACCGGACCAAGATGATGGCATTACTAAAGCTGGCTAAGGAGGGATGTGATGGATAATAACTCATCCATCTCAGTGGCAGAGGATTAGCTAAAGCAGTTATGTCCCACTGCTGGACTATCCTGTAGAAGAAAACCCAGCAGTGCATTCCATGTGCACAATGAGTTAAGTGAATGAGCCCAGTCAGGGAGTGTTTACAGTAAGTCTGCAAAGTGCAGATTTGTCACGACCTTAGTACAGCAGTCACTGCAATATGCTACCCAGTCCAAGGAAAGTGAGTTTCTCCACTTTTGTTTCCCCAGTCCTTGGGGTTGGCCACAGTTCAGGAACCAAGCTAGACTTATGTACCTGGTAGGAGTAGCAGGAAGGGCTCTATATTATATGAATGAATGTTCATAATATCGAACACTCTAAAGAGCAAAAATGCCTGCTAGAGCTCATTATTGTGGGGGGCTGTGCCCCTCACACCCCCGCTAAATATATATATATATATATATATATATATATATATATATATATATATATATATATATATATATATATATACCAACTCTGAGATCGCACTACAGTGAGGAAAGGGCAAATATTCCAACCTTCACTGTACTGAGATACCACAAGAAGCACTTCAAGGTTCGGCATTTTCGCTCTTCAGAGCATTCGGAATTATGAAGATTCGTTCATATAATATAGACCCGCAGGAAAAGACTGATGGACAGAACATCACTGGAACTAAAATATGATAAAATGTCAATAAGCAGATGATCTTTTTGAAAGTACTTTTATCTCTTGATATCCTAAATGATTCCATTGCAATACAAAACTGAACATAGGTTCATAGATTAGTACTAGGCTGTCTGCCCTTGTGGGTCATTTTAAGCCTAGCTAATTAACCCATGTAAGAATCAAAACCTGCACCTTGTGTCTTTAAGGCAAATATCTTGACCATTATGTCAACCTCCCTCAGAGTATGTTTTTATTTCCTAAGTCCTTGTCACTCCACCTTCAGCTGTAGAAGAGGAGGAATTTGTTCCCTCTGTTATTTTGCTTACTTTCTCATGAAGATCATGCAGGGATTATGATGAAGATGTTACCATGCATGTACTGGTGGCACCATTGTTTTAAACTACAGAAAGGCTGCTTATTAAGTGATTATTAAGCTTGTGCTATTATTTAGTTATTACTTTTTTAACATTTTCATGACCTACATTTCTGAGATTTTACATGAACGGGAATAGTTTTGTTACCAATTTTTTTATCAATATGGATTAATTTTAATCATTTTTAGTGTTTGGATTAAAAATTGCCTAATGCGTTTACTGGAATTGCAAAGTTATTGTTAGCTGATGTGCTGCATTTGCCAAGTTTGCAAATATATGTACTTTAAGTAGTTATGTTTGAACCTGTAACCACTGGAAATGTTGGGAGCCGCTAGAGTGAGTCCTGAAATATGGAGACTGAATGGCTGAAAGATCAGACTCACATATACGAAATCCGAGATGCCATTTTTCAAAACATTCCCTTTTATCTAAGGTATGACAATACTGGAGTTGGTATATATAAGCTGGGGGGGAATCAGGGGGCTTGACCCCCACATAGGGGTGCAGGGTGGGCTTGCTTTCATAAAAAGAAGTTTTAAGAAGTAGAGCAATTTTTGAGATGTGCTTTTCTCCGTTTTTTTTTTTTTTTTTTTTGGAGGTGTCAGCTCTTTGGCACTCAGCATTTCAAGAGCCGACATTTCAATAGGTAGATGTTTGACCTTAATGACTTTCTTTTCTACTTGCGCTGCTTGAGCTAGTTTTGCATGCTGACATAATATTTGAATATGACCCAAATGGCCCATGCTTGCTAGTGGCCTGGGTGCAAGAGAATCAGTGGAGAGCAGAGACAGAGTGAGTTTTCAGGACCAGCTCAGATGAACAAAATTGGACAAGGTTTGCAACACTGATGATAACTGGCAGACACTGCCTGGTAAACACTAGACTAGACTAAAAGTCAAGGGTGTAGCTACTGCTATAAAACAGATGGGGAAAACGTCACGCAGAAAGACATGGTTGTGCCTCAGTAGAAAGTGAAAAAGTATCATTAATCCAAATTCAAAAACAAAAAGTCAGACTTATTTTGCGCTGTATTGTTAGGAAAATATTTTTAAACAAATTCAGCACATTTTGCCAACATTCAAGATAAAACACATCTTCCCTCTACAGACACTAACGAATAGCAAAGTAGTTTAAATGTCTGCTAATACTTCTTTGAATTAGAAGCAAGAGTGGTCAGTTAACAGTTCCTGTATCACTGTAGAGTCTGAAACCTCAGGAACAATGTGAAGAGAGTCTGTCAGCACATGGACTAAAAACTGGAAGCCTTCATGGAGTTCATCTGCTTTATTTTGCAAGTACTGTTAAAGAGGTAAGATCTGCTCTGAGAACACAAATCAAAGAAATGCAAACATAAAAGTGAAAATGAAAACAGATTCCAGAAGCTTCACCGAGATATCTGTGATTCATATCACTATTTAAATGGACAGTTAAATAATGATTTCTTTATATTCAGCATAACTTTTATAAAGGGGACTTTTAAGTGGATTCTGGGGGAAAAAATTCCAAGATCACTTTACAGCGGCAAATCCATTGACATATAATAACTGTAACCACTTAATGAGGCATTCAAATGGTCAAAGTACAAAGACAATAATAACATAACTGAGATATAGTGGCAACTATAATTAATTTATTTATTCATTCATACATACTTCTTGTTGACTGGATTAGTCTCATTAGGCCACCAGTCTCTTAAGGGGAGACCCAAGGAGGTATTCATACTGAAAAAGGGAAATTTGGCCCTGACACTGGGGAACTTCTCCTACTTCATTTCATAAGTGCCACAGGATCTCTTACATTCACCTGAGCTATGACCAACTCAGGCAGTAGGTGCCTAAGTTAACATCCAAAGGACTGAGCACACAGGAGTTCAGCACCCTCCTTATGTTGCACTGTGGTGTCAGTATTACAAAATCAGTCCAACTACCTGGCATGTTACTAGAACCCACAGCCTTCTGCACCAAAAGAAAGTGTGCTATCTGTTATACTACTGAGACTATAAATAAACATGTTAGTTTTCCAGCTCCCTCCAAGGCAAACAGCACTGAAAGCCAAAAATTGTACCTAGCAAATACAGCAACATGGACCACCTGGTTTGCTAAAATAATACTGACATAAATAATTTAGATCTGAATGTTTGGGTGCAGCACCCTACCTGTCAACTTATTTGGCCAAAACTTTTTGGGAGCAATTTTAAAATTAGAGTACTATTTAAAATTGCTCCCAGCTTTAACCCACCTCCATTATTTTTTGTCTTTTTCCAAATGTTTTTGCCAAATAAGTTGACAGGTAGGGTGCTGCACCCAAACATTCAGATCTAAATTATTTATGTCAGTATTATTTTAGCAAACTAGAAATGGAGTAGTAGGTGGTCCATGTTGCTGTATTTACTCTAATTCACATAAATGAACTGCAGTGGTGGTGCTGCGGTAGCGCTGTCACCTCACAGTAAGACGTTGTCCAGTTTGATTCCCAGATAGAGCGTCTTCTGTCTGGAGACATGAGTGAATGGGCGTACCTTCGTTGAAGGTTGTGCGTCAGGGCTGGCAACTTGGCACGTAAAAATCTACTGCCAATCATTAGCGGACCAGAGTTCCGCTGTGGCGACCCCTAACCGGGAAAAGCCGAAAGACACAACAACAACTCTAATTCACATAAATGGTTAATAGAACAAGTTTTCATCAATTTGTATTTTTTGAACAATAAGAATTATAAAACACTAATAACTGACATTACAGACCAGCTATAATCGTGAGTGATCAAAAATGTTTTGAGGGACAGGACAAGCATTTGAATCAAAGTCAGGGATATTCTGCAAACACAGGGCAGTTGAGAGGTATGGGCAGCAATCAACAGGGAATGCCTGGACACAATAACCCATTCTAAGATTTAGTTTTCAAATGTGCGGGATTTCAAATTCTGCAGTTATGATTTTTGAAGGTTATTAAGAATTTGTAGTTTTAATAAATAAGATCATTAAAACTACTTGTCCCGGTCCCCTTAAATAACACACATCACACCAAATGACATTTGACGACCTTTATTAAATTTCCATAACATAGCTCTGATCACCAAATTCATTAATTACAACTATTCATGATGTAATTTATTCTAAATACAACATAACATCCTTGTAATGTTAATCAGGGCAGTGTACCTACTCACCATGCCCCAGTAAGCAGCGTCCATACCTCTGCTCACTTACTTTACTTATGAAGCATCATCCTTGTAATGTTAACCAGGGCAGCATATCTACCCACCTTGCCCAACAAGAAGGGTCTTTACCTCTGCTTGCTTATTTTACTTATGAAGCAGCATCCCATCTCACTTCATACACCATTCATTGTAATGTTAATCAGGGCAGTGTACCTACTCACCCTGCCCAACAAGCAGGGTCCAGACCTCTGCTCGCTTACTTTACTTATGAAGCAGCGTCCCATCTCACTTCATACACCATTCATTGAATCACCTTACACCAAATAAGCAGCATCCTTATCTTTGCTTGCTTATCTATTCAGCAAGCTTCCTCCAACTACACATTTCCTTTCCCCAGATCCTTGAAATGCACATCCAGAGGGGGAACAGAAGAGGGCAAGCCTATCCCTCTTCTCTGCCTACCTCCACTAATAAATAAACCTACTCCCCAGCAACGAAAAGAGGGAGGGTGGGTGGGTAGCAAGTTCATACCAAAATGTGATTGCTTAACCCAACTACACTAGACTAAACTTCTTAAGCCCCTCCCCATCATTATCTCATTTCCTCCCACCATCCCTGCCTTCACCTAACCCTTTCTCCTCCCCAACCTATTTACTCCCCCTAATATTAACCTAACCCCCCCCCCATGAAGATGTCCCGGGACAACTTGGTTTGTTGCCAAACTTCATATATCCTTAAATTCTTAACTTGAGGATTTTTCACTTCCATGTTAGTATGTTTTGATATTTCCAACATCCATAGCAGCAACATGCAAAATAATTAAAGAAACTGTCTAAAAATTCAAAAAAACAAAAAACAAACTGGTGAAAAAAACACCCTTGCAGGTCCAGTGCCTTTAAACACCTGGATTCAGACAGATGTGTGCAAAGTTCTTTATAATCCACAGGTTATGTTGTAAACAAGAATGCCAATAAACGAAAAAACCAAATTGAAATTTTATTAAGCTTAAAAACAAGCTTTTCGTTGGCGCTCTGCACCAACTTCCTCAGAAAACAAACTGCACCACACATTTGTCTCACTATAAATATATCACTACTCCACTCAGATGCGCCCCCTAGCGGCTCCCCTTTAAAAAGCACATAATTACACTGAAATTTTTAACTAAGAAGCGGCCAAAATGTTCAGCAATTTGGTATCTACTACTCATACCTGCCATCAATGCTGGTAAACCTATAATGCTCCAAATATTGAATTTTAAAGCCACCATAATTAAATATAAATACAAATGATCAAATGTGTCAATAACCACAAGAAAAAATTATAATGTATTTTAAAAATAAGCATAAAAGTGGAAAAAAAATTCCCACAAGTGTTAATATAAACATTAATATAAACAATAAATGGTGAACACAGAAATAAAATAAAAAAATGATAAAACCCAAAAATATGTTCCCAGATGGCATTAAGTCACTCCAGGGTGCTTCACCTCACTAGGCTTCTCAATTTGAGGAAGCAACTGATGGAAAGCATACTGTTAAATCCAGGTAAATCGTAAGCTTCCAACTTAAGTTGCCACATCAACTCCTTGCATTCTAGTCTTAAAGAATTGGGTCCCCCCATAAACTCTTGGTTTAGCTGATCGATGACTGTAAACAAAAATTCATGACCTGGATTATCTAATATATGTTTGGCCAAAGCGTTGTCGACCTTCCCCTTCCTGATGGCATATAAGTGCTCGCATACTCATTCCTGTAGTTTCCTATCAGTCTTGCCAATGTAGAAACCTAGGCAGACCGAACACTGGGCTAAATATACCACCCGATTGCTGGCACAATTGAATCTTCCTTGTATAAGATACTTCTTGTCCCTGATGGAAAAAGCTGAACTTGCTTTAATGTATCTGCAGTACCTGCACATGTTACATTTGAACATCCCAGATCTGGGGGAGGCACCAGCAACTATGGACTCCAGGATGTTTTTGATGTTAAGGCCCTTCCTGAAAGAAACCTTAGGGGTCGATAATAGTCCAAATGCTCCTATTGACTCGGTGGTTAATAAGCGCCAATTTTTCTTTATAATGGACACAATGTCCATTGCATCCAAGTTGAATGAAATTACAAAAGTACAATTGAAAGTATCAGACTCACTGGTTAGGCGAGGTAAACCTAAAGACCCATTCTCCATATTCCCCAAAATGGGGCGGAAGTGGCCATTGGCCCTCTTCCCCTGCACTTCCAAACTCAATTCTGCAACAAAATCGGCAGGGTACCCTCTGCTGACAAACATGCCAAAGATGAACTTGCACTCCTCGTGAAATTTCTTATCTTCTGATGTCATGCGGGCTGCTTGAACAAATTGGCCTTTCATGATAGCCCTCTTTTGGTGTAATGGGTGTTCGCTGTCAAAATGTAAATAAGAATTCGAGAAGGTCAGCTTCCGATGTATGCTGGCCATGAAGCGATTTAGGCTCCTATCTTTCTCTAGTTCCACATCCAAGTAGGTAATCTTGTCAATGGCAAACTCAGATGTGAATTTCAAAAATTCTGTGGAGCCATTAAAAAACGACACCAAGTTATTAACATTATCTAGAGTACCATTGAAGATGACAAAAATGTCATCCAAGAACCTAGTGTATAATGCTACTTTCTCTTGGACCAAAGAATTAGATAGAACAAACACCCTCTCCCAGTGGGCCATAACTAAATTGGCCACACTGGCTCCACAGGGCGATCCCATAGGGACCACAATCAATTGGTGGAACCACCGGTTATTAAATGTAAAAAAAGTTGCTGGTAAGATTAACCTCCAATAGTTCGCTGACCATCGTAACTTCTTCTGCAGGAGAATGGTGAAAAAACATTTCCAATTGGATCCACTCAACCGCCACCAAATGGGGGATAGATGAATACAGGTCAACAATGTCAATGGTCAAGAGAATACAATCAGCATTAAATGGAACAGAACCCACTTTTTCCAAAAATGCCCAAGAATCTCTCAAAATGTATTGAACTCTGTCCACATACTTTTTGAGAATCTCGTCCACCACCTTGGCCGCTGCATACGTAATGCTTCCTCTGGCACTGACCAGTTGCCGCATAGGTGGATCATAGATGTTCTTGTGTATCTTGGGGTTCCCAAACAAGACTGGAATTTTAGGTGATGCCACAGAAACAAAATTATATACATCCACATCCATAACACCATTGATGAACATCTCCTCAAAAAAGGACCGGATGTGGCACAAGCTAAGATTCAATTCATTCTTAGAAACCTCCTGGTAAGTATCAGAAGATAGAATAGCCAACATCCTGTCATTGTAGCCATTCATATCCATAGCCACCAATCCCCCTCCCTTGTGAGGTTGCATAAGTCTAACTGATGCAAACCTGAGTGCCTCTAACAAGACCCTCTCCTCCTTAGTGATACTAAAATGAGCCTGGTGCCTTGAATTGAGGAGGTGGCGGATGTCAAGATCACACAATTGTTCTAAAATTCTGACAGCTGGGAGTAATGGCAGATTAAAAGTACTTGCTATGTGGTAAGGGTTCTTGCATTTCTGGGAATCACCCAACAACAGTGACAGGTTCAACTTTCTCACAAAAAGTTTCAGGTCCAATATAGTCCTCCCAACACCAGCTCTACAGGAGGGTACAAAAGTTAATCCTTTAGCCAAAACATCCACCAAAGGTTGGGAAAAAACAAACTGAAAAATTGTAAATCTTAAAGTCTTTACCCGTGTTGTAAAGTATTTCCAAAGGTTGCATTGGGGGTACTAAAGGAATAGCTAGACCACGATCTCTCAGTTCCTCCTGGTTTTGTATTTGTTCCACGTCATCCAACCTAACTGTGGCTGGGGGGGATGAGGCACGGACTTGAAAATTTTCATCATAGTTGTCAAGAGTCGGCTCTTCCTGGCTCGAGCCCGGCCCAATACTCATAACACATTCCGTTTAAATTCTCTGGTATGTTCGCCTCAATAGGGATCCATTCTCCGGTTCACGGGGGTGCATAGGTTGGCCATTAGTCTTGGGGCCAAATAGCAACCCCATGGTGGTTCTGCTATTCCCTAGAAAATTCCCTTGAGATTTAGGGGGTTTGGGGTAGGCTACCCCCTCTTTATAGGCTTTTATGTCCCTCTGGAGTTTCTTTGCTTTAGTTATAGTGGTCTTAGAAATGTGTTGGTCGATACTGGTAAAGACACTTTCGTATTCATAACGATATCTGAAAAAATGGGTATCTGATTTAATTTCCTCATCTAAGTTGGAAAGTTCTGTGGTTAATTGATTAATAACTTCCTGATAGTGGGCTCAGATTAAGTTGATCAATTCATTCCCATGTCTATCAAAAAGTGCCAAGAGATCAAGGTGGAATTTCGACCCATCTTCCAAACCTGTAGGATATTGCCACGAGCGAAGTCCCTTCGGAACAATCTTCGCACATCGGCATTCCCCAAAGTAGGATACCTCAAGTTGTAACTTCCTTAACCTCAGTAATTTTTGGTCTAAATTGTTGAGCTTAATAGGTAAATCGGACAATCCTTCAGTTTGAATATCAATATTACCGATGTCTTCCCCAGTAGGAAAACTGAAGGGGCGATTCAATCAATTGTTCAAGTTTAATTCAACATAGCTCCTCCTTGGTGCCTCCGTTTCACCGAGAATAGCTGGAGAGGCTCCAATTTTCTCCCCTGAACTTGTATGGCCTCCCGAAATGCCCTTAGGTTTATCGCTGCTATCGGTATTATGTGAAGCCTTGTTGCCGATGGTAACAACTCTCGAGTCAGTTCCGGTTCCATTAGCCGATAACAAAGCTGGAGATTCCGTCGATAATCCACTGGAGGGGCGCACCGTTGGACTCAAAGAACCGCTTTGTGAAAGCCCATCAATTCGCTGTGAAAGATGATCCACTTTCTCAGTTAGGAGGTTAATAAGTATAGTTAAGTCGCCTGAGTCTGAAGTGCCACTGGCTTCCTGCATGGTGGAAGACATAAACCTTCTAAAAATTAAAAAAACAAAAAACAAACTGGTGAAAAAACCACCCTTGCAGGTCCAGTGCCTTTAAACTCCTGGATTCAGATAGATGTGTGCAAAGTTCTTTATAATCCACAGGTTATGTTGTAAACAAGAACGTCAATAAATGAAAAAAACAAATTGAAATTTTATTAAGCTTCAAAACAAGCTTTTTGTCGGCGCTCTGCACCAACTTCCTCAGAAAACAAACTGCACCGCACATTTGTCCCACTATAAATACATCACTACTCCACTCAGAATCGCCCCCTAGCGGCTCCCCTTTAAAAAGCACATAATTACACTTTGAAATTTTTAACTAAGAAGCAGCCAAAATGTTCAATAATTTGGTATCTACTACTCATACCGGCCATCAATGCTGGTAAACCTATAATGCTCCAAATATTGAATTTTAAAGCCACCATAATTACATATAAATACAAATGATCAAATGTGTCAATAACCACAAGAAAAAATTATAATGTATTTTAAAAATAAGCATAAAAGTGGAAAAAAAATTCCCACAAGTGTTAATATAAACATTAATATAAACAATAAATGGTGAACACAGAAATAAAATAAAAAATGGTAAAACCCAAAAATATGTTCCCAGATGGCATTAAGTCACTCCAGGGGGCTTCTCCTCACTAGGCTTCTCAATTTGAGGAAGCAACTGATGGAAAGCATACTGTTAAGTCCAGTTAATGGTAAGCTTCCAACTTAAGTTGCCACATCAACTCCTTGCATTCTAGTCTTAAAGAATCGGGTCCACCCATAAACTCTTGGTTTAGCTGATCGATGACTGTAAACGAAAATTGGTGACCTGGATTATCTAATATATGTTTGGCCAAAGCGTTGTCGACCTTCCTCTTCCTGATGGCATGTAAGTGTTCGTATACTTGATCCTGTAGCTTCCTATCAGTCTTGCCGATGTAGAAACCTGGGCAGACCGAACACTGGGCTAAATATACCACCCGATTGCTGGCACAATTGAATCTTCCTTGTATAAGATACTTCTTGTCCCTGATGGAAAAAGCTGAACTTGCTTTAATGTATCTGCAGTACCTGCACATGTTACATTTGAACATCCCAGATCTGGGGGAGGCACCGGCAACTTTGGACTCCAGGATGTTTTTGATGTTAAGGCCCCTCCTGAAAGTAACCTTAATAGTCCAAATGCTCCTATTGACTCGGTGGTTAATAAGCGCCAATTTTTCTTTATAATGGACACAATGTCCATTGCATCCAAGTTGAATGAAATTACAAAAGTACAATTGAAAGTATCAGACTCACTGGCGATGCGAGGTAAACCTAAAGTAAACCAACTAAACCAAAACCTTTTGTAATTTCATTTAACTTGGATAACATAACATCAACATGCACAAAAATTAAAGAAACTACAGACATAGTCAATCTTCCTTTTTTCAAAATGTGGAATATTATACCATCATGCATAGTGTGGAACAGATGGGTAAAATGTTACACATTTACTAACAACTTGGAAGGAAACTCACACAACAGATAAAATGTGGGTTTTATAGTTACAAAAGGATCTTTGATAAACCTGTGTCGCTTTATTTGCCAGAACAGTTACTTGGTTACAATGCAAAATTTTCCTTTTTACACTGTTTATAAGAGAAAAGGGTATATAACAGTTGCAATATATTGTTTGCACCACACAACTAGAAAGAAAAAGTCCAGGACCCCACCTATACAAAAACACAAATAAAAAGCAAATTATTTTTATACTTTTTCTTAGCATGTCAAGTTGCAATTTCTCAGTGACAAACATCTTTAGCTTTTCTCCACATTTTCATTTATTATTTCACTCTACCCTACTCTCAGCTTTGGATATGCAGACACATACACATGCGCACACACACACACACACACACACACACACACACATACATACACACACCCACATACACACAGACACATACACACACATATGCACACACACGCACACACACACGCACACGCACGCACACACACACACACACACACACACACACACACACACACACACACACACACACACACACACACACACACACACACACACACACACACACACACACACACACACACACACACACACACACACACATACACACACACAGACACACACACACACACACACACACACACACACACACACACACACACACACACACACACATACACACACACACACACACACACACACACACACACACACACACACACACACACACACACACACACACACACACACACACACACACACATACACACACACACACACACACACACACACACACACACACACACACATACACACACACACACACACACACACATACACACACACACACACACACACAGACACACACACACACACACACACACACACACACACACACACACACACACACACACACACACACACACACACACACACACACACATGGCTATCAATTAAACCCACTTGTATGACTGCACAACTTGGATATTTGCTTGAGATCATGTGAATGAATACATTCATAAATAATGGCCAAGAAATACATCTGTAAAATGTCAATAAATAAATAAATACTCAACTTGCTGATGTCACATGTACTGTATATAGTGCAATGCCCCTCTGCCCTCTCAACGTCTTAGCTCAAGAATCAGAAACAAATAAAATCAGGAACAACTTTTAAATATTTTCTTATATACTTAGAATAACCACATTTGTATTATGAAGCATTTTTTGAAGGATACAAAATCTAAAACTCATGTCTGCCATTCATACCTCTCAAGTGTACCTCATTACAAGGAACTTACCTCATTTGGGGTCTTATAAAGTTCATGTTCCTCAAAGTTCCACATTGAAAGGGTCTGTGACACATTCAGTGTTAGCGATTGTTTTAAATGATATCCATGGTAAACAGAACTGAATCATATTATTTCATTAAAAAAATATTCTATAAGTAAAAATATCACATTTTAACCATCCTTTAAGCTTCCTAGTTAGTAAGCTGGTAGTAAGTTTTTCACATTTTACACATTTGTTCCACATTTTGAGAGGTAGTGTTCCTCATTTTGGAGATTGAAGGTTGAGAGCTATACTGCCATTGTTTAGTGGCCAAAATCTGCAACATTTTGCCAAAAATCCACACATTTTACAAGTAACAAAACAAAATAATTATCAATTTGTTTGCTAAAGAATTTTGGAAAAACACAAAAGCAAGTGATGGAGGAGGCAAATACCAAAAGGAACACATTTTAAATACTATTTTTACATGTTTGTTAACCAGGTAAACCCACTGGAGGAAGTACTCCTTTTCAGGAATAAAGCAGGAGTACTGTCTGAGTGACAGAAATGGAGGTAGAAGGATTCAAACCCTGCACTTGTAACTACAGTAAAAAGTCCATTAACAGCTCAGATTCTCGCCAGGGCCAGAGAAATCTAATTCACTTAAAAGATTAACAGAACAACAGGTATTGCATGGACATCCATTTTCTAATCAATAAGAACTATAAAGTTCTCTCCATGAGTTAATGGAGGTCTGATTGTTGGTGTGGAGGATTAAGGCTCCCTCCTTCTAATGAACATATTTCAGGGTTTGAGTTTGTCTACGTCTACATTTATCTACTGTGCAACTCTGAACTACTCCCTAAACCAGATAACACTGAAAGTGAGGTATATTGCAGGCACCGCACACACACATGCACACACACACATGCACACGCACATACACACACACACACACACACACACACACACACACACACACACACACACACACACACACACCTCATTCAAAATTTCAAACAGATTCATCTAACCTGTGCTTCTTGCAGAGTTGCTGTTCTCCATGCATTTCAAAACACCCTTGCTCATGAGTGCAAACAAAGCAATGTCACTACAAGTTCTTACAAGACTGCCATTTCTGTGTGAGGTAGAAACAGAGTATAACAGTTGATGAGACTGTTAATGAGCAGTATGTCAGCAAGTGAGGCAATGTTCAGATGATTCCAGTGATGGGGCATACAGTTTCACAGGGGGAGACACATGCCCCTGTGTGCCCTCACTAGCACTGTCCCTGTGAATAATAATAAGAAAAAGTGTCTCTGTTATTTTTCATGGATAACAAGGACCTTATGCTAAGTGCTACAGTCTTACTGTCACCACACACATACAAATAAATGCAAAACTTCATCAACTTTTATACTGTTTAATGTGAATTAAAATGACAAAAAGAATGCATAGTGTCAAGAATGACTGACCGGATAAAGGCATTACTGGCATACCTTAGCATAATAGACAAATAACCTGATAAATTATGTCCCTCAAGTGGATGCATGTAATTAAAAGTTAGTTACATCCATGCATATTCAGCTATCACATCTAGCCAATGGCAAAGAAGTAATCAAAGGTTCACTTATATCGCTAAGGTGGAGTAATAAATCAAAGTGATGTTACCCACTTTTGTTCTTAAAACACACTCCGTTCCTCATTTTCAATCTGATTATATCCTGCTCTGCACCTTAACCCTGTTCTTAGTTGTTCCCTGTAAACCACCATTCTCTGGTTTCCCTCATTTCACCTCCATTTTATTCTTCTGTAAACTCTCTAATATGGTCGGTATGAATTGCTGCATGACCCAACAACTTATTTCTCTTATTTCCATCATTTATATCCAGTTTTTAGAAACTAAACCCCATTAGGATCTAATCTAATCTGCTCCCACAGTCCCCTTCTCTTATGATTGATAGGTTTGTTTTTGAGTTCTCTCCATATGTCTGACCATCTTGATTTTTTTTTCATCGTATCCCTTATCACTGTGAATCTTTTGTGCTTACTGTTTTCTCTGTTCACCTGTTTACAGTCTCTTGTCTTTCCTCCTTCTCTCTTTCACTCCACTGCCCCTCCGTCCATAGTGACAATGATATCTTCAATTATTAGTTTGGCTGGAGATTTTGAACTGCAGAGCAAAAGATAATCAGATGGACAAGCAAGAGCTGAGTATGTTTTAAGAAGTATTCCTTACTCTACATTCCTCCTATTATATTAGCCATTTCCCATCCCATTCTACCCCCCCCCTTTTTTTTACATTTAATCTTTTCCTAAACAGTAAAGTCACATTCTATTTCTCTCTTTTTTTCTTATATACTTTTCTTCCACTGTTGCATAATCTTCCACCTACAGTTTTTCTGTCACTGTTACTCATGGTTTAGTGCTTTGAATTAAGACCTCTTCTGTCCAGTCCTTTCTTTCTGGAGATTTAAGTCAATCTTTCAAAGGCCTTCACCTCTCCTTTTCTCTCTTCGCCCTTTTTCTCCATTCACCCCTCTGCATGAGATGAAGAGATCACACCATCCTTGGGCATTCCCTCTGCCTAAACACAGTATGCCTGGCCAAGGTATAGTCTTTCTTGCAATCTCTGGCTGTTCAGATGCAAAAGGTCATGACTGGTTTATTTGTTTTGCATGTCTCTGAAACAAATGCATAGCACTGGTGGAACAACTGAGTTAGAGTTCTCATTACCAAACTCTCACACACTGGTACACACACACACACACACACACACACATATATATATATATATATATATATATATATATATATATATATATATATATATACATACAGTACATATATTCACAGTCTTGTACTACTTACATGCAGTGGCACTATCTGCTGTGAGCATACACACAAAAATAGGATATTTACTCCTACTGCTCAGTTCTGAAACATCTTGGTTAGAGCTTGCTTTGAATCACTGTAGCATGCAATTTCAATCCCAGATTAAGGCACTGAGGTTTAATTCACATTAGCCTTGACCCCACATTTACATTTACCATTATTCTGCAAACCACTTGCTGTAGACTTCATACTGCTGTAGTGTTAAAGAAGTCTTCAGTCATTCCCTCATAGTTCTGTCAGTGGTTCTGCACAGAGTTGTGTAGTGCACTACGTGCTACTGGTTGCCCCCCTATAAACTCCAAAAACATAGCTCCCCATATCCATTAGTGTGCTATTCATTAAGTATACTTTCTTCTCAGATAAAATTTCAAACATTCATGAATTTACTTTTGTTTTAATTTTTTATTTCCTCACAGCATTACCCATCCATATTCTGCTTTCTCCACATACATTTGCCAATGTATTCTTTCTTTATCTGAAAAATATATTCCATCTAACTTTATTATCTCTCTAATTTCCTTACTTTTTTCCTTTATTAATTTCCAGTCCATCTAACTGTATCCACATTTATACTTTATCCACATTTATACTTCTTTGAATAATTCTGTTATTGTAACTTGCAATATTCTTGAAGTGAACAAGGAGATGGCTAGCCCAAACCATTGGTTCTAACATTGTGTCCAATCTCGGACGAAGACAGAAGAGCAAGTATGGAGGCTGTCCAGATTTATGAAAAATAGTCACACCTATCAGAGTAAAGCCAAGATTCTCTAATATAGACACAGAAGTTTCACAGCGAGTTTGTTCATGCTGTCATCCAGCCAGTTGCTAACAGTCTTTGAAAACTAATCACCTCAGGCACGTATGTACAGAGTTACTAACATGATCTGTGATCTCTTGCTCCATGTAACCTGAGGAACAATATACCTGGATCCCTCTGCAATTCATTCCTTTTCCAAAGGAGTTGGTGGTTCCAATTTCACCTGAGTCATCTTAAGGTTAGATGTAAAAGGCATGGCAACACTAACCCTCAGAATCAAAGAAAAACATATCCAGCCACTATAAGAAAGGGTATTATCAAATAATAGCATAAATAACACATAGACCACATATAAAGCTATAATAGGCATAAACCACTAACAGTAAGTTGATGCTATAAAAAATAAGCCCCAACACAAGTCACTGCAGATGCAAACTGTATAAGATATCAGATGTGGACCTCACAAAAGATGAATGTCAGCCAAAGAAAAATGGGGTTATGATAAATGATCCACAAAAGACCAAGGTATTATACTGTGTGACCAAGGCAGTGCAGAACAGTGCATTCTGCCTGAGCTATAGGGTGACAACAAAAAATGTAACCCAGAGTAACCCTGTTTACTTAGTTTTCACTGCCAGAATGCAGAGAATGGAAATGCTACCATCAAATCCTTGCCTGGGTGCCAGGAGGAATCCAGTGACCATTTTATATTTGTTATGGCTATTACTGATTCCTGAAATAACACTCATTAAATCTGTCCCTAGGCTACAAAAGACACTAGGCTTTTATATGTGCATACTTGGTTTATGCTAGTGCAAGGTGCGTCGAAACTACGCTTGCACTACCACTACAAGGCACATAAAATATAACTATAAATAATGAAGCCATGCAGCTTATATTAAATCAAGGGAAAAGTTATGCAATCCCAAAACACCAAAAATCAATCTACAATGTCATTTGTACATTGCATAGAAGAAATAACTGCAAAATGCATTCCTTTGAAACTGTGGCAGTACAAACCATGGTGCCGGTAATGGGATTATGTCCATGTCCCCAGCTAACATGCATGACTTATGAATATTTGACTGCAGCATCTGCTCAGATATTCTTTGTCATTGTGCGGCCATTATGGCGAATGCTTTGTCCATGCATTGCACTATGAGGCTTCAAGCTGTTTTCTTTGCGGAAAGGAAGAGTAGAAATTGTGATTGCAGTCCCACAATATAACTTTTTCTTCTGTTGTCTTATACCTGCATTGCAGCCACTTTTTTATGTAATAGATTCCTCTTACATACAGATGTCCAGTCATTAGTCTGTGTGCCCACCCATCTTTTCCCCCATCTACTTTCCAAACACACACGTATCCAAACAGGGGAGGCAAATGATGTTGCATAGGCAGATATTACAGCCAATGTGTTCTATAATAAACACCTGTTACATGAAATTGCTAGAATACCTAGCTGCATTAGTGCTTTTTCAGCAATGAAAGTTTACATGCCATTTTAAACCTATGGGGAGAAGGGATTAATTGTATGTGGTAGAACCTGCATGTAATTCAAAACATAACAGGCAGCTGTTTAAGAACCATAGTGCAACATATCCTTAAAACAGCAACTCAGCCTGCTGCTTCAGTTAATGTAAAACTAAATCAGTTTTCACTAAGCAGGAGATAGGCATGTTATGAAGGCTATGACTGATTAGTGCATCTAGTTTAGAAGACAGTTCTATAGCAAAAGAATATTTTTGGACAGGTATAAAGGAGTGCAAGAAGGATAATTGGAAATAAGTAATGAAGTCCTAAATTAGAAGTAAGAAAGAGCACTGACATCCAGCTCTGAGTTAAGGGGTGCTGCAACGGACACCAGTTACACTACCAGATTTGAAAAAAAAAACATAGCTATACATATTGTATATTGTAGGGCATCTTGGGGAATATGCAGATCCCCTGAAAGCATTTAGGTTGGTTCATCTACAAGCAGTATTCAGTTACAGCACAGAGTGTTTCAAAGCAATGTGCAAATAACCGACAGATGTATAGTTTACTTACTTAAGGCTATGTGAAGAGTGCCTCCAGAAAAGGCAATTAATACAGTACAAACTTTCAGATATTTGAAGAAAATATAGGATAAAGTGGACTTATTGATGTTGAAGTCTTGAGAGTTACCTCCAGAAGAAGAGGAGTATGTTTTAAAACAGGACATTTATATACACTCTTTAAAGTGTTTTGGTCCTCTTCACTTACCCAGTTCTATTTGCCCTACCTAATATCCACACTGATCAACTACTCTCATTCATGGATAACAGCTGGACAACAGATCATGAGGCCATGACAGTTTGAGGCTAAGACTGTTGTTACACATTACTAATTCACTCTATGCATGGTATGCTAAACCTAAAGATTCATTTAAAAGTCCGATTCCCACATATCTGCATTGCTTTCACACATACATTTTCATCTAATTTTTTTTGGCGGGGGCAAGGGCTGACCAAACAAGCATTATGATATACTACTATAGCCTAATCCCTTGAACTATCCTCTCCACCTTTTGAAAGCCTGTTCCTCATATTATGCGATTCACTCTTTTTTTCATCTTGACCCGGTCAGCTCGTGATTACTATGGCTGCTAGCTGAACAAGATGCCTGCAACATATTTGTACACCCTGCCCTTATTCCAGTAACCCACACCCACAAGCATCACTTCCATGAAAGGTAATATGATGTATCAGAATATTTCACTGGTGTAAGTGCATAATATGAACATGTGGGTGGGGGCTTATTCAATGCAGTTACAGAAAAGCTAAGAAGACAAAAATGATGAGGGAGAGTGAATAAACAACATGCATGTCAGCATACAAAGGTTACTTTATGGCAGCCTGAGCAAATCTGTCACACTGAGCATGTTTTTTGTCTTCAGACTCTAGAGTTATAAATACTGTACATTTGTTATTATCACTAAACAAATAAATAACACACATTTATAAAATCCTAGGAAAAGACCACAGGCCACAGAGTCTCCCCATGTTTAGGGTTTAGGAAAATTAAAGTATTAAAAATCCTGCTGCATGTCATATGTATATATATATTTTTTTTTTTTGCAAATTAGAAACCTAAATAGTAAGTTTCTGTTTATAACTATCAACTTCCCTGCTCAAGAATTCCGGACAAAGCCAGAAATAATGGGCAAGTAGACAAAAGCCAAAATAATGGACAACTTTTAAATGTCACTCTAATTTATTTAAAAAGATAACTGAACAGTAGGTTTTGCATTACCATCATGCATTTCAGACCAATAAGAACACAGTTCTAACTTCTGGAATCATTAATTGACTGAAATCCTCAGTAATTTACCAGAAAATCAAAAATACACACACACACACACACACACACACACACACACACACACACACACACGCACACACACACACACACACACACACACACATACACACATATATATATATATATGTATATATATATATATATATATATATGTGTGTGTGTGTGTGTGTGTGTATGTATATGTAAGTATACCATCATTCATCTGTGAGATATAAATAATAAGATTTTTTTATGTTTCCAGCAGATGAGCATCATATTTGAGTAAAACACTTTTCTACATAGTCAGCAACTTATATTTTGTAGAAGCAATTTTCATCAGCCTAATACAAATCAATTACCAAACAACCTTCCTCAAAGATCCAAGCCACAGTATTATTAAGCATTTCAATTAGCAGCATTATTGATCTCATCAGAAATGACATAGCCAGTGCATTTGGGTTTATAAATCTGCACATTTAATAATCATTTAAGTATGCTGGCTCTTTGGAATGTTTTCAAACAGGACTCAGGTCATTTAGAAAGAGGACACAGAGTAATGGGAAAGCAAAATACATGAATGATTATTTTAGTAACCAGATGCTCCCATCAGGTCTCAGTTGGCTACTTTTTTGAAAAGTAAAATCCAGTTCAAAGGAATTATATCATCAGTAGAAGGACAGTGAAAAGTATACCAGGCTATTATGGTAACTTCATGCAAAGGGCTAAGGACAAAGATCAGAAACCGAGCTCAACTACAAGAATACATATCTGCACCTAACCTTATGAATAAGCCCAGCTTCAAAGCAGTGTTTCATGTGATAGGCATAAATGTAACTCAACAAAGACTATCTTATTATGTATAGGTATGTAGGTTTATACTAGACAAGCAGTCACTAAAACCATAAGGAGTGCAGCCAGATAATCCTTGGATTTTTATGGAATTCAATAGTGTTTATTCCTTTTGTCTTGAAGTGCTGTCCCACATAACTCAGAAAAAATTATGACTGCCCATCCAATTACTGAGTTAAACACTGAAAGCTGTCAGAGTACTGCTTCATTTAATATGTAGGGAAGTTTCTCCCCTAGGTGTGGAATGCATTAGGTTAGATAGCTATCTAGCCAATGAGCCTTATTTATTTGTTGATTTTGGTTGAGATCCTTGGTCTAAGTATTTAAGGAGTTGGTCTTGTGAGAATGCAAGAGATCAAATAGGGCAGGATCTTTCATGGCTTGAAAACCAAGGCAAAGGGGATCTCTGTTTGCCTATCAAAAACATAAACCATTGAGTGGCTAAATATCATACAGAAAACATCATTACGGAACATTACTGTAGAACAGAGTGTGTGTTGTACCATTAAGAAGCATTTCAAGTCAGCATGAGCATATAAATAGCAAGCACGTGCTAGCTTCAGTGTCATTTTGAGAGTGCAGCCAGAAAGTGAGCATGTATGAGTGTAATAGCTAGTTTATTTATAAGTGTATCTAAGTTAAAGATATTCAGCCTCAATCCTGATGTGTTTGTACATAATAAAGCTGCATGAACACAGCCCACAAAGGCTCATCTATTTTATCCTGACTGGACGGGTGACATGGTGTCAGAAGTGGGATTCCAGAGACTACTTTTCAGAGCTACGAGGTGCAAAGTTAACAGTGAAGGTAAACTAAGAGAACCAAGCACAAAAAGGGCCAGAAATGAACAAAAGGTATTGAAAACTTGCAAGAATGATTTATTTTATAAAAAAAGATAAAACAGAGCATTACAATGGCACAAACCACATTATTAAACAAGCAAGAGGCACAAAAGGTTTATTAATTAAACAACATTTTTTAAATTAAGATATTTGATAAAACAAGCAATAGAAAAGCACATAAGGGGTTCAGAATTACCTTGGAATTGCAAAAAAAGCATGTTTAAAGCAACATGTGCATGTTTAGAGTAAAATAAGCACAAGAAAAGTATAATGGGAATGATAAAAGATTAAACAAACAAAACAAGTATAGGGCAAAAAGGGTAGATTATGCATACATAAAGCAAGGAGATTGCATCTTTTTTGCAAAGTACTGTGTTTTGGCATAACTACTATTTCACATTGTATTCAGGGCACAACTTGAGTTATTTGAGTATCTCAAAGTGTGCAAAAGTGCTTACAGTGTGTGCTTATTACTGTGCATTTATTCTAAAGAGTTTATTTGTATGCAAAGTGCAACTATTTCATGAAGTACAGCCAAAATACAGCCATTTCAAAAAGTTTCTTGTGCTGGGTGTGTCTGTGATGACTGGGGAGAGATGGGCGGAGGCTGCTAGCCTAGTCAAATAGAATTTGATATATAATTCTATCAACTGTATAAATAAATGTAAAATACAGGCTTGTGTTTGTAAATGTAAGAAAACACTGTGAAATGTGGAACTGCAAAATATGTGACAACATTGCACTCTACTGGCCCAGTAAAGCATGTTGTATCCTTTCATATTAGAATTCGGCCCGAGGGCGGCTGGATGAAGATTTCATGCCCATTGTTTTAAGGCTAAAGTTTATGACTAGAATTTAGATGTGGAATGTGCTTTTATTGCTTTAGTTTCTGTTAGCATATACATGTGAAATGTCTTGTATCATTGTAAGTTCTGAGGAGGTGTTAGATTGCTAAATAATGCAGGTTGTGGCCTGAGAACTCAGACCAGGTGTTAAGAAGATGCAGTATGAATACTGGGAAAACTTAAGTGTCAAAAATGATGTAATTTGGGGAGGGCCTTAGAGACATGTTTGTTAGTAATGTTTAAATACTATTTCGCACAAGAGACTAAAGAACATTTTGATCTGGACATCTAACTTATCAGCACTCTGCTTATGCTCACATGTAAGTTTTTAGCACTGTGATATCTTGTAGGAATAGTTGAAGCTAGTAAAGATTAATTAGGTATTTTTCTTTGAAACCAGACCTGTCCTACTGTATTATTTTAAGTTTCTGTGTGATCTGTGAACTCTTAGATATATCTGTGGTGTAGTAGTTTTGTCTTGTGTTTTAATTATTTATTATTAAATATTTTTAAAACCTTCTACCTGTGGCTGCTTTGTGTAGAGATGAAGTATGCTTTAGAGTACATTATATATTTATAGAGTTTACTGTCTATGCCCTTCCAATAAGCTTTAGACTGTATAGTCACATTATCATTGGATATTAATATTGCACAGTAATAATTGGACACCCTTTCAAGGGCCTTTTAGTAGCTGATATTATTAACTGGGTGGTGGCAGTAATTGCTACCATATAGTCTGGGTAAAGGGGCACAGCTGGAGAATCTGTGTCAGCCTTTTCCCAGGAGAGTCTGTGAAGTTGTATAAATAATTATCTCAAAGTGTGTTTGTGTTGTGTCAGCTACTTGGGCATGGCACGAAGCACTGGTTGGACAGAGGGGATACTGGAGGTTCTAGCTTGCCCAGTTAGGCTGAGACCTGGACCCTATAGCTGTGCCAGTGGGGAGTCTTATTAGGGACCTGGTGAGCAAGGGAGCAGCCAGCCCCAGACTGACTGTGATCTCTGTGTGCACTTAAGGGAAATTGTACTTTACTGCGTGTATTAGTTATCCTTTCCTCTCCTAGGAGATGACCTCCCTGGTGTTAGTGGTGAGGATTGAGGCTCCTTGATTGTTGGGCCAGGGCACGGTCATCACAAGTGGTTTGCAGTGGTGGGATCTACTTCACATACTAATTGGCTTGTAGTGGTGTGGGTAGAGCAAATTCCTGTAGCTTATGTACAGTGATCTCTAAAAGTGTTTTGTACTCTAAAACAGCCACACAGTGTATACCAAGAGTTCAGATCACAATTGTTAATTTCTTTTGGTAGCTTATTGTTAGTCAGGGTGAGTAGGCAGCATGTCAGCAGAAGAGTATGGAAAGCTGACAAGGAGCCAGCTGGCGGAGATGTGCCAGGCTAGGGGGCTGCTGCATAGAAACCTGACTAAGGCAGACCTGATTGCAGCCTTTGTTACAGCTGCATCAGAAAAAATCAGCCTGGAGGATATTCAGACTGTGATTTCTTGTAGGAATAGTTAAAGCTAGTAAAGATTAATTAGGTATTTTTCTTTGAAAGCAGACCTGTCCTACTGTATTTCTTTAAGTTTCTGTGTGATCTGTGAACTTTTAGATATCTCTGTGGTGTAGCAGTTTTGTCTTGTGTTTTAATTATTTATTATTAAATATTTTTAAAACCTTCTACCTATGGCTGCTTTGTGTAGAGATGAAGTATGCTTTAGAGTACATTATATATTTATAGAGCTTACTGTCTAAGCCCTTCCAATAAGCCTTAGACTGTATAGTCACATTACCATTGGATATTAATATTGCATAGTAATAATTAGACACCCTTTTAAGGGCCTTTTAGTAGCTGATATTATTAACTGGGTGGTGGCAGTAATTACTATCGTATAGTCTGGGTAAAGGGGCACAGCTGGAGAATATGTGTCAGCCTTTCCCAGGAGTGTTTGTGAAGTTGTATAAATACTTATCTCAAAGTGTGTGTGTGTTGTGTCAGGGACATGAAGCGCTGGTTGGAGAGAGAGGGTACTGGAGGTCCTAGTTTGCCCAGTTAGGCTGAGACCTGGACCCTATAGCTGTACCAGTGGGGAGTCTTATTGGGGACCTGGTGAGCATGTGAACTCTTAGATATCTCTGTGGTGTAGCAGACTGACTGTGATCTCTGTGTGCACTTAAGGGAAATTGTACTTTACCATGTGTATTAGTTATCCTTTCCTCTCCTAGGAGACGCCCTCCCTGGTGTTACTGGTGAGGATTGAGGCTCCTTGATTGCTGGGCCAGGGCACGGTCATCACAGTGTCTATTCACAAAGTGCAGCCATTATAGTGTTTCTTGCATGTAAAGAGTTATTTAGCAAAGTACAGCCATTTTGGGAAAAGTTTCAGTATGCTGTGTACTGTTTATTCACAAAGTGCAGTTATTTTGAAATGTTTCTTATACTGATAAGAGGTGATTTCTTACAGTACATTATGTTTCTTATACAAATAAGAGGTGATTTCTTACAGTACAGTAATTTCAAGAGTATTCCTGGGCCTGAGAGTCTTATTTCGCAAAGTGCAGTTATTCAGAGGCTTGTTGTGCTATTGGACATAGTTACAAATTCTGGCATAAATTTCTGGCATATGTATATGTGTGTGTCCGTGCATACTTGCAAAAGCCTTCACTGGTATATGTTAATATAATAGATGGATTTCCAAAACCCTCACCACTTGTAGTTGATCAGAATGTTGCAGAGAACTGGAGAACATTTGAGCAACAGTATGATATTTTTATACAAGCAGCTTATTCTGACGATGCACGCATCAAGGCTTTCATTTTGCTAAACCTAGCTGGGTCAGAGGCCATTGGAAGACAGCGTTCATTTGTGCATGCACCAGCAGTATATGAGCTAAAAGGTGAAAACCACCATATTATTGTGCAGGCTGAATCAAAGGAAGACTGGGAGTGTTTGATATCCAAATTCAGGGAAATGTGTAACCCTCAGACAAATATTACATTAGAGAGGCATTTGTTTTACACAAGAGATCAGAAACCAAGGGGATCTTTTGCAGCTTATATTACTGATCTGTGAAACAAAGCTAAAACGTGTCAGTTTGGTGATTTAAAAGATGACCTGATAAAGAAAATCTCTTGGGTTGTGTGTGGTTGTGTGTGGTATTAATAGTGCTGCAGTGAGAAAGATTTATTTCATGACAGTAATTTAATGCTAAACAAGGCTATTGAGATCTGTCAAATCTGTGAAGTTACAGAAAGGCACACAGGTATGCTTGCAAGTGACAAGAGCTTGGTTTTAGCATGCGCCAGAGCAAATGTAGATAGCATTCAGCACGTGGCTAGCAGAAGCAGGCCTAAGCACATGGCACTTGCCACCCCTGCAGGATCCTCAGGTGAAACCCATAGTTTACCAGCAAGTTCTAAGAAAAGGACATGCTCAATGCAGTACAAGGGTGAGTCAGCAAAATCCAAATCCAGCTTTATTGTTAACTATCACAATTGTGGTGCCAGGCATGAGTCTAAAAAAGAAAAATGCTTAGCATTGGTCAGCAATGCCACAAGTGTAAAAAATGGAACCATTTTCAAAAGTTTTGCAAATCAAGTAAACCTCACTCAGTTGTAAAGGAGGGTCACTCAAAAAAGCAAGTTGATCATATAGACAGCTATAATTCTACTTTCTACATAGTCAGTGTGTCAGTGATTGGTGAAAAGGCTGATGCAGTGAATTTGTTGGCAAAAAATGAAGTGTTTTGTACTGTCCAGATCAATGGTAAATCCGCTGTGCTTAAAGTAGACACTGCTCAAAGTGTAATGTTATGTCAGTAGACACATTTGCTAAGGTGAGAACTAATGAACAACTCAATGTGGCTAGCTGTGTGAAACTCATTGCTTATGGAAGTGAAGAAATTCAAACTGAAGGCTCAGTAGTGCATTCATGTTATTTGGCTAGGAACTGTTACAGCTTGTTATTCTATGTAATCCAAAGACCTGTGCAGTCATTACTGGGTCTCAAAGACAGTTTGAAAATGAATTTGCTTTCCTTTACCAAAGAAGTTCATCATATAAGCACATATCCTCGTTCCAAATTTTCTGAAGCTATTTTCTCAGAGTATGCTGATGCTTTCAATCACAATTTGGGCAAACTTCCATTTGTGTATTCTATGAAGTTACACCCAGAGGTCAGTCCAGTGGTCAGACCTGCAAGAAAAGTTCTGATAGCTATGCAGACTAGAGTTAAAGCTCAGTTGGATAAAATGGTACAGCAAGGTGAAATTTGTCCAGTCACAGAACCAACTGAATGGGTGTTGTCCATAGTAGCAGCCCACAAACAAAGGCACAGACAAAACCAGAATATGTATTGACCCAAGAGATTTGAACAAAGCATTAAAGAAACTGCATCATCCAATGCATACAGTAGAGGAAGTCACAGCCCTAATACCAAATGGCACTTGTTTCTGTCTTGGATGTAAAAAGTTTATTTTGGCGAATGATACTTGATCGCAAATCCTCATTACTGACTACTTTCAGTACCTCATTTGGCAGATATAGATTCCTCAGGATACCATTTAGAATAAATTCTGCAAGTAAAGCATTTCAGTGTGCAATCGAGCAATTTTTTTCAGCTTATTCTTGTGCCATAATAGATGATTTATTGGTTGGAGGCAATGGTGAAGCAGAGCATCTCAGAAAACTTAAGAAAGTTCTAGACAGAGCATGTGAAGTGAACTTAAAAGCTCAATCCTCTGAAGTGCAAATTCAGAATTTTCATAGGTAGGTCATTTATTTACTAGCACTGACTTGCGACAGACCCTTCCAAGCAAGCAGCCATTCTTGAGATGCCAGCACCAGATAATGTTCAAGCTCTAAAATGTTTTCTTGGTATGGTCAACTACTTAGGCAAGTTCATACCAGACTTCAGTGAGTTGATAGCACCTTTGAGAGAGCTGATGTGCAAAGATGTTATTGGTTGGTTGGAACAGCACCAGAGCACATTTGAAGACCTTTAGCGGAAAATTGTCACCCCACCTACATTAAGATACTATGATCAATAAACCAATGACTCTTTCCTGTGATGCTTCAAAATTTGGTCATGGTGCAGTTATTCTTCAAGAAGGCAGACCCATAGCCTATGCATCTAGAACTCTTACCCAAACTGAAAAGCAATGTGCTCAAATTGAGAAAGAAGTTTTGGCAATAGTATTTGCATGTACAAAGTTTCATGATTATATCTATGGTCAATCTATTCAGATTGAAACTGCTCACCAACCCCTAATCACTATTTTAAAGAAGCCTATGCATTCAGCTCCAGTGAGATTGCAAAGAATGTTGCTCAAATTATGGGTGGCACAGTGGTGCAGCGGTTAACATTGTCGCCTCACAGCAAGAGGTTCTCCAGTTCAATTCTCGGCTGGGGTGCCTTCTGTGTGGAGTTTGCATGTTCTCCCTGTGTTCGTGAGGGTTTCCTCCCACATTCCAAAGACATGCATTGGGAGCATTTCTCCCCGGGCCTCCACTGAAAACAGGCTCTGTGGAACCTAGTCGGACTTTCCCAGTCAACAAATGTTAAATAAAAAAAAAAAAATTGCAAATGTACAACTTCAAAATTGTCTATATAAAAGACATACTTCTTTATCTGGCTGATGCCTTATTCAGATCGCCCAGAAATACAATGGAACAGCTTCATGCAGAGAATTTTGACTTTAATGTCATGGAAGTGCATATTTTTTCTACCACAAGACTTGATGAGCTGAGAGATCATACAAAGACTGATCCAATTTTGTAAAAGTTAACAACTACATTAATTTGGTTGGCCATCAAAGCAATTTAGTACCACCTGAAGTGCAAACTTATTTTCCTTACAGAAATGAGACTTGATGGAAGATGGCATTATTTTCAAAAGTCCTAAAATTGTTGTTCCTGCTTCTTTACAACATGAATATATCCAGATTTTGCATCGTGGTCACTGATGTTCCAAATCTACCAAAAGAAGTGAGAGGTGACTAGTATTTTGGCCTTCTCTAGTGAAAAACATTGATAAAGTACTTTCTTCTTGTTCAGTATTCAATAGTATTAAACTGCATTTATGAAAAGAACCACTTCAACTAAGTCAAGTTCCTGAACTACCCTGGTCAACAGTAGCCACTGATATATTCGAGTGGAACAATCGGCATTACTTAGTGTTGATAGACTCTTATTTGAACTGGTTTGAGATCGATTTACTACCTAATCTAACGTCCATTGCTGTTATCACCAAGTTGAAATGTAATTTCTCAGTCCATGGTAGTCTGCATAAAGTTATTTCTGACAATAATACCCAATTTACCAGTCAGTTGTTTCAGAAATTTCCAAAAGAATGGGACTTTGTACATGTTACTAGTAGTCCAGAATATCCATAGTCAAAAGGACTAGCTGAACATGCAGTACAAAGTGCAGAGCAATTACTGGAAAAGTCAAAGCATGATAATACCAATGTCTTTTTGAATTTACTCAGTCTTAGAAACAAAACCTATGACAATATACTTGGCTCCCCTGCTCAGAGACTTCTGTCTAGGCAAACCAGAACAACATTCCCTATCAGTTCCAGTTTTTGAGGCCTAACGCTAAGAACAACCAAATAATTAGAGCCCAACTATTCAGGAAGTGCGTACAGGAGAAATCGCAGACATCTACTTCCTGTATCTGAATCAATATCGCAGCATTGTTCCTGTGATACAGACTGTAGATCTCAGAGTAATTCAGACAATGTTCCTGTTGCAGAATATGTTTTACCTTCTACTTCTACTTCCATTCCTGATGATGATCCTGATGTCCCCAAAGTTGAAAATTCAGCAGAGACAATCCTATTTGCTAGACCTAATTCGAATTTCTATGTCACATGATTTGGTCACATTTCCAGACCTAGTGTGAAATACAGAGCAACCTGGACATAATTGTCTATATGTATTTAGTTCTGCATAATTGCATTACAAAGAATTATTTGTATTGATTGCATGTCAATTAATGTCGTCAATATTGCAGGACTCATTTCTCAGAGAGGGAGGATGTAGAATAATATTTGTGTGTGTGTGTGTGTGTGTGTGTGTGTGTGTGTGTGTGTGTGTGTGTGTGTGTGCGCATGCGTGCTCGTGTGTGTGTGTGTGTGTGTGTGTGTGTGTGTGTGTGTGTGTGTGTGTGTGTGTGTGTGTCGTACCCTTAAGAAGCATTTCATGGTCAGTACATGCATATAAATAGCAAGCACGTGCTAGCTTCAGTGCTATTTTGTGAGTGCAGCCAGAGAATGAGCAGGTATGAGTGCAATAACTAGTTTGTTTGTAAGTTTATCTAAATTAAAGTTATTAAGCCTCATGTGTTTGTACATAATAAAGCTGCTTGAACACATCCCACAAAGCCTCTTGTATTTTATCCTGACTAGACAAGCGACAATTACCAAACATGAGTAACTGTGAAAAAAAATCACTGACTGGCCATACAATCAGGAAGTAACATGATGCATAAGGTAAGTAATGGAAATCTTTTAACTTTACCCTATTCCCCGCTGTAGCGCAATCTCAAAGTTGGTATATATAGTTGTGGGGGGGGGGGGGTCCCAGTCTATATCTCAACTGCCGAAAATCACGAAGATGACAATCTCGAGACAAGAATCCCAAACCAGGATACACAGAATGGCCGAAGTTTAACCAGGGCAAGTAAACACTTGCCCAACACGGGGAATTATGCTCTTTCTCTACTGTAGTGCGGTCCCTGAGTAGGTATATATAGTTAGGGGTGTGGGGGGCGAAGCCCATCACCCAGGTGGTTTTTAGCTGGTGCAGTGAGTATTCCTGTTTGTTTTGGGCAAGTGTTTACTTGCCCTGGTTAAACTTTGGTTGTTCGGTGTTTCCTGCTTTGGGATACTCGTCTCAGAATTGTCATCTTCGTGATTTTTGGATTTCAAGATTTAGAAGTAGACCCATTTAGGGGGGTGTGGAAGGTAGAGTCCCCACATTGGAGGTGTGGGGGACAAAGCCCCCCACCTTGGTTGGTTGCATTCGCAATGTTGGCCAACTATGACCATTCAATGAATTTTTTTCTCAGTTACTCCCGCATAATGATGTTCCATAATGATGTTTTCTGTAAAATATTTAGCCATTCGAGGGTTTATGTTTTCGATAGCTGAACATAGATCAGGCAAAGGTCAATATGAAGCCATTGCCAGGATACTGAGTTCAGAAAAAGGGTTGACAGTCTACCTGAGTAACAGAGACTTATGTTAAGTGATCATTGTAGTTCAGAATCTCTGGGGGTCTTTCCAGTTAAACAATATGCTTAGAAATGTATATGCTGAAAGGGACATTATGTTCAGTGATGGACCTTATATAAGACCAGTATAGAGGAGCTAAGATTTCTTCAACTCTGGAAGAGATGTCTAAATATTAGCTGGGTTTGATGGAATGACTTTGGCACACTTGTGGGGCATAATGTTCAAATGCTAAGTGGGTTAAACAACATAGGTGCCCATGTCCATGTTGATGGTGTCGGTTTGGACACTCAGGTTTGTCTTTTACATTACAGGAGGTCAGACATTTTTGTTCACAAATAACCACATCACATTTCTTAGTATTTAGCTTAAGGCCATATTTATTGACTCAAGAGTTGACATATTCAAGCCCTTGCTAAAGTAACTGTCTCAGAAAGTGAGCTAACAGGTCCACCTAGTTTGCAATTGCCAGCAAATTTAGATAGCCACAAGCCTGAAGCATAAGATAAGCTGTCAGAGATATAGCTGCTGAAAAGGAATGGGTCTAGTGTTGAGCCCTACGGGACACTGCTAGTAACATTTTTAAATTCAGAGGAAGCTCCTGCAGCTTTAAGTACATGTGTTTTATCACTGAAACACTTAACTGGTGTTGTTTGACAAATGTGTAGCACTTTGTGAAGCTTTTCTGATTTCACCATTATAGTTTTCAGCCTGATACATCAAGACTTGGGGTCAAAACCAAAAAGAATAAGAGACGAAGACCCAAAATCAGGGAAAGCTTCAAATATTGCTTCTAGTTATTTAGAAAGTTAGTAATATAAACAAATCAGGCGGCCACGGTGGTGCAGCAGTTAGCATTGCCACCTCACAGAAAGAGGTTCTCTGGTTCGATCCTCGGCTGGGGTGCTTTCTGTGCGGAGTCTGCATGTCCTCCCTGTGGTCATGTGTGTTTGCTCCGGTTTCCTCCCACATCCCAAAGACATGCTGTAGGTGGATTGGACACTCTAAATTGGCCCTAGGTGTGAGTGTGTGCCTTCTGTGGAAGGTTGGGTGCTGGGCTGGCAACTTGACACTGTAAAACTCCACTGCCAATCATGAGCAGACAGGTGATCCGCTGTGGTGACCCCTAGCCGGAATAAGAAGTAATATAAAACAATCAGCATTAACATGCATTTTCATGAAGAAGGAAAAAAAATGTCACTTAGAAAGTTGACAGCACAAGATAATTTAAAATAATGGCTGGGATTTATCACCACCTACCAAACTGTGCTAAGTATGTTAGCACAACTTGCAGTGATAAGCAGGATATGTGCATTTCAGAAAACAGTAGCAGAGCAGAACAGAGCTGAGTTGGCCTAGTGGTGTAATGCACTGAGCTGTAGTTCAGAGGTTCCTGGGTTCAGTACTTGGCAGAGGTGCATTTTGACCCCACTCTGATGGACCTCCTGCATATTCACAAAACAAACAGTACTAGAATTACCAAGTTTAAAGACTTAAACCTTGCCTGTGATATAAATGGGACCTGCTGGAGAGATAGGTATGTATCTCAGAGACTACCCCACCTATGAAACAGGCTCCCTATCCATGTGAAGCACAGTTCCTCCCTAATCCAATTCAAGTGCAACTTGGACAATTGGATGGGAAACCAGAAATTCATCCCTGGTTTGGCACCTATGTCTCTGATGCAAACAGGTAACCTGTAAATGGTTCATCTCCCAGGCCCATGCTTACACTTAGCAAGGGTATCAGAACTTGTCAGAGATTTGGGATGCATGGCTAGGCTTAAAAAGGCCCTTGTGGTTGTTAGCCTAGTATAAACCTATAACATGAAGTGAACGGCTTGAAAACAATGGCTAGCAGAAATATATGCTTATGACCATATGATAATTAAGTCAAATAACATGCTGCAGCAATTCAGAGAGTTATAATATGCACACAAATATGCTGTACCTGAGGCAATGAATTCAGCTATATGCTCACATTCAGCAACAGCAAAACTTTAACATACGTTTCAGGGGTTTGCTGTGCAGCCATTGTAAACTTGTATCTGCAAGAGGCTGTCACAGAAGGTGCTGGATGTCACTCCAAATGGTGTAGGGTGTTCATACCATTATGGTCTCCATGAAATAGAAATAATTGACCAGTACAGGGTGGACAGAGACACTATATAGGAAATAGTGGATAAGTGACAGCCACATCTGCAGCCCCATGAGAATCATTGAGAATCCATCCCAGTGGATTCTAAGGTATCTGTAGCTTTATCTTTAGTTTCAGGGAATTTTCAGTAGCCTACAGAGGGCTTATGCCTCCAGAATACTCCATCAGTTCCTTAATGCAATTCTCCCATATGGTTTCCACTTTCTCAAAAGGAAATAACTAGTGTTATGTGAGACTTCTATGCTGTAGCCCATTTCCTCATGGTATTGGGGGGTATATAGGCCCCACCTGGTGAACTGGGAAAGAGGCATACAAAGGGTATCACTCCATCAACTGCCTGGTGGTCCGTAAAGCAAAATGTATCATCTACAATGTATGCGGGCCATTCAGGCAGTTTCCATGACTCATTCATTTGATACACCTGTGACCTGTACCAAAGGTTCGCAAAGGATGACTTCCCAAAAGAACATCTAGTGGGGGATGCTGGATATGCCGTAGAAGCTTGGCTCATGACACTGATGAGAAATCCGCACAGCTCCACAGATAAAGGTTACAACCACACCATGTACAGACTAGAAGCATTGTAGGGCATGTGTTTGGGCTACTCAAGTCATGGTTCCACTGCCTGGATACATCTGGTAGTGCTCTGCAGTATGACCAGCCACCTGTGCTAAAATACTGAACGTGTGAGTCATATTACATAATATAATATTTACAAAACAGTTACAGAGGGTCTTATAATCGAAAACTCTATTAGTCGAATGCTTATTAGTTGAACACTAAAAAGTGAAAAGTCTAAATGCTGAACGAATGTTTCAGCAAAACGTTTCGCTGGGAAAACAACCAGTCAGCCAACATTGGGAATTTGCCCTTTTCTCCACTGCAGTGTGATTTTGGAGTTAGTATATTTAGTTATGAGGGTGTGTGGGACTGAGCCCCCACATTTTAGGGTGTGGGAGGATGTATCCCTTCACACTGGAGGGTTTTATGGGGGGGCATAACCCCCCCTAGAATGGGTTTAATTTGGTGACGTTTTTGTGTAGTTTGCTGAGTTGGCCATTTGGTTTTTAACCAGGGAAAGTTTTCACTGAAACATTCATTTAGCATTTAGGGTTTTCACATATTAGTGCTCGACTAACAAAGAGTTCTACTAATAGTGTTTTTGGCTATATGATATAGACTCATTACAGCAGGGTGCCCCAGTGCAGGTACATGCATGACACTCTAATCAGCAGTGAATGAGTGACTCACTTACATGCATGACTCTGTATACAGCAGAGAAGGAGCTAGTCTCTTACATACACTACACTCTATACAGCAGTTCCAGTAAATCATTACTTAAGATCAAAAGAGAGCACCCACTGATAGCATTATGAGCCTACCAGTTACAATTTCAAACAGGTTGCATCAGAACAAGACATACCTCTCATGTGTACCCATTACAAGGAATGTTCCAAATTTGTAGTCTTAAAAAGATTGTGTTGATTGCAGTTCCACATTGAAAGAGTTTGTTAAACTTTCATTGTTAATTTTTTATTAACTGTTCACCTTCATCATGGGGCTAGAGTTTTGGGGCACTTGCCTCCATCTTTTCCTATTCAGTGCCACTCTTCTAACTTCTTTGACACTCATGTCTGACTGTTGAAGGTTTTTTCTCACACAAACCATCCACCCATGTGCTAGACACTTTAATTTCCTCTTGCCTTCTTCCTGTCTGTCCCAAATCTTCACCAGATTGCCTTCTGCTTTCCTGCACATGTGCCCAAGCCACCATAATCTGTTCTCTTTGACTTTTTCTGCAATTGGAGTTATTTTGTCTTCTGCTCTGATGTCCTCATTTCTTCATCTGTCCCACAATGTGCATCCTACCACCCATCTCAGGCATTTCATCTCCATCAGCTCTAGCTTCTTCAACTGCTCTGCCTTTACTGCCAAGTTTTCTGTACCATACAGTAGTACTGTCCTCACCACTGTTTTGTACTCCTTACCTTTTAGCTTTTATAGGTTCATAGGTTCATAGCTAGGTACTAGTCTATCGGCCCAAGGGCCTAAGTAAGCCTAGCCTACAAGGTGCCCTGGCTTACGCCACCCAAGAAAGTTAATTTCCTGTGTCCCTGTCGAGCAACGCCACAGAAGTGATCCCCGGGGTGTATTTCCTATTTCCCATCCACTCATCAAGATTTTTCATGAAGAGTGCTAATGAGGAACTTTGCTTGACATAGATGGGTAGCTTGTTCCAGAGTATAGGAAGTCTCTGGGACAAGAATCTATCCCTCCAGCATGTCCCGTTTATTGTGGTGACAAGGTTTAGGTCCCTAGAGCATGTAGCTCAGAGAGATTGGGATTTCTTTAGATGTAGCATGTCCAACAGCTCTGGGTTTAACATAGTCTTATATGTTAGGCAGAGATCTCATAGGAGTAGGCGATATGCTACAGAGCAGACCTGGAGTTTTTTGAGACGGTCAGTGTAGGGCATCTGTTTGATGCCAGTAATCCTCTTTGTGAGGTACTTCTGTGGCCTTTCCAGCTGCTGCAGATGTCTTGTGAGGGGCATTCCAAAAGGGGCGTTGTACTCTATAATGGGTCTAATGAGTGCCGAGTAGTGGGGAACAATGACCTCTTTTTTCCTGGATGAGAACCCCTTTGCGATGAGGTGTGCCACATAGCAGGATTTCCTGACTATTGTGGCGATGTGTTTATCAAAGTGAGACTACTGTCCACCTGGGTCCAGAGATCTCTTATCACACATTCAGTGTTAAGTAGACTGCCGTTTATGTGCTAGTTCATGGGTACAGAGTTTTTACCAAAGGGGCTGACAATGCACTTTTTGGCATTGAGCTTGAGGCCCTGCCTCTGACACCAGGCATCTGTCTCAGTGAGGCCCTTCTGTAGGATGTCCACATCATTTGGGGACTCAGCTATGGCTTCTCGTTTGCAGTCATCAGCAAACTTCATTAGCCAGAGGCCTTCTGTGTTAGCCTGTACTTCAGAGAAGTAAATACCAAACAGGAGAGGTCCCAGGACTGAACCCTGTGGTACTCCACTTGTCACTGGTTAGAAGTCAGATTTGGAGTCTGCAACCTTTGCAGTGTGGGTTCTGTTAGTGAGCCATTTGGCAACCTATCTTGTGACATAGGGATTTATTCCTAGTTTAGTGAGTTTAGCTATAATTCCAGAATGGGGGATGGTGTCAAAAGCCTTGGCAAGGTCAAGATAGGCTGTGTGAACTACCTTACCCTCATCTACAGCGTGGGTGACTAACTCAAAGAAGTTGACCAAGTTCAGGAGGCAAGATCTGCCTTTCACAAACCCGAAATGGGTGGGGTCCAGAGTTTGGAGGTTACCAATGTCTTTGTTTATGAATTCCATGATGATACATTCCATGGCCTTGCAGATGAGGCTCATCAGGCTAATAGGGTGATAGTTCCCAGGATCAGTGGTGGCTCCCCCTTTGTGGAGTGGGATAACTGTTGCTGTGTGCCATTCAGTGAGCACAAAGCCTGACGTGAGGCTATGATTGAACATAAAGCTTTTTTGTGCCATGATGCCATCTACAGACAACTCAAAAGGAAGAATAGTCAGTGCAAAAGTAAACATGAAAAACTGGTGGTAACTAAAAATACTTCAGCAAGCACTGTAAGAAGCCCAGAGAACATGCAGAAGCTTTAAAAGTGGAAATACACGGTTTTATTCTGATGCATTTAAACACATTGACTCACCTCATTAATGCATTTAAGTGCATTGGAATAAAACTGTGTATTTCCACTTTTAAAGCTTCTGTGTGTTCTCTGGACTTCTTACAGTGCTTGCTGTAGTTCTTTGTGCCATCTGCTGAATCCCTTTCTAGAAGCTATTATAGTGCCTCTTTTGCCTTGTTCTTCACTTTTGTGACTGCTTTCTTAGCCTCTTTGTTAGTCAACCAATATTCCTTCCTAGCCTGGTCCAGCTTTTCTGTCTTCCACTTTTTCCTGCACTGCTTCTTTCTTTCGATGACTTCCTGGATTTCTGTAATCCACCACCAGCTTTCCTTATGCACCTTACTGCACATCTGGCTCAGCTGCATATCAATCTGTAGTCCTCACACATACTGTTTAGATGCACTGCCATTCTTCTTCAGCTACACCCATTTCATCTTCTTCCTGAGGTGCTAGAGCCCTGAGTAATTCCTTGAACTACTGAGTTTTTTTTCAAGTCAACTTCCAGGTCTTCAGCCTGGTCTGGGTTGACTTTAGAGCCTTCTCCGAAAACATAAAAAAAGCCTTCTCTGAAAACATAGCCACTCAGTTTAATAAGTATTTCACAGAATCAATTCTTGCCTTAACCAAAACCCAACCTTCTTCAACCCTTTCTACAACATGTAAGGCAAATAATAACATCATGACATTAATTAAAACACTACAAAAAGTTAAGACCTACTACTATAGCAGCAGATAAGCTACCAGCTGAATTTCTGAAAATATCTGCAGAAGCTATAGCCTATCCTGTAACAGTTCTTATAAACCGATCTATAGCTGAACATCTAGTGCCTGATATCTGGAAAATATCTTACATAATCCCTGTCCACAAAGGGGGCACGTTAAAAGAAATACCAAATTACTGCCCCATTGCAATCCCCTCTCCTCTATCCAAAATTCTAGAAAGGTGCATCCATAGACAAATCATGGACCACCTTAAGACCCACAAATGTCTTACTAACACTCAACATGGGTTTCGTCCCTCTCATAGCACCATTACTGCCCTCTTGTCATTCACAGAAATGGTAAACAAAAATAGAAACATTAATTATTTTGTATCAGCTCTCTTTCTGGATCTCTCCAAGGCATTTGATATGGTTGCACATGATGAGCTCATCAATGTCATTTCTACACTCAGTCTCTCTGCATCCACTATTACTTGGTTTCAAAGTTATCTAATAGGGTGGCAACAGGCAGTACAGTTGCACTCTGACATTTCACTACTACTCCCAGTACCATTAGGTGTTCCCCAAGGCTCCATCCTGGGGCCGCTACTTTTCTCTATGTTTATCAACAACCTTCACACCTCCACTCCTCATGCTATAGTCATAGAATATGCAGACGATTCTGCGCTGATCTGTACAGCCCCCTGCATCCAAGAACTTTGCACAGCCACTCAAGTATCCTTTCTATCTGTTGAATCCTGGTTATCTGTCAATCAGCTAATTCTGAACCCCAATAAAACAAAACTCCTACTTTTCAACTCCACTAGATTCACACCGCTTTCTCTAACATTCAGCATAGTATCCACAAATGACACCATTATCTCACCTGTAACCCACACTAAGCAACTAGATGTTGAGATTGACTGTAACTTGAGATTTGACATTCACATTGCCCATACAATAACAAAAGTCCACAAAAGCTAGGGATTCTATATAGCAACAAACCTTTCCTGACAAAAACAACCAAGGAAACTATAGCCCTCACACACCTACTATCTGCACTCACTTACACCTCCCCAAGTCTCACTAACCTAAGAAAAGCAGATATCTCAAAACTAGAAACATGCTACAATAAAATTGCTAGATTTGCCACCGACTCTCCTTATAAGACCAACCACTGTACAGCTCTAAAACAACTGCAATGGCTAGAATTCCCCCAACTACTCCTGTATAACCAGCCAGCACTATCCCATAAGATCCTACATTGCCCAGATAAAACTCCTGCCCTAAGAAATGTACTCCAGCTATACATTGGGATTAGAGTACTACGATCAAGTAACAAACAGCTATTAGAACTCTCTAAGGCCAATAACTCTGCAGGTGAATCCCTGTACTCTACCTATATGGCCAGAAGATGGAATTCTCTGCCCTCTAACATCACTAGGAAATCCTCAATGGCAAATTTTATCCCAGGGGTAAAAATTCAAAGGGGGATATTTCAGAATGACTCTCTGTCACCGCTGTTATTCTGCCTTGCCCTTAATCCATTAAACTGTCTACTTAACAGCTTAGGCCATGGCTATAATTTGACTCCTAGAAAACAACAAAGTGTAAAGACTTCTCATCTTCTCTTTGTTGATGATTTAAAACTGTATAGTTCATCAGATAAGGAACTGATAGCACAACTGCAAGCTGTCAAAACTTTTTCAGATGATATAAGAATGCCATTTAGTCTTCATAAATGTGCAAAAGCAACCTTTAAAGCAGGAAAACTGCAACGTCAGGAAAACATCAGTTTGGGACAAAAATGGGATATAAAAGAACTTGAGTAAGAGGGAGTGTATAAATACCTGGGAACTGAGGAAGGATCAACAGTAAAACATGAACAAATGCGAATAAAACTTAGTAAGGAATATTTCAGAAGACTTAAATTAATCCTGAAAACAGCATTGACATCTGGGAACAAAATTCAAGCTATAAACCAATTTGCACTTCCTGTCCTAACTTATAGTTTTGGAGTGATTGACTGGCCCCAAAATGTGTTGGATAGATTAGATAGGAAAACAAGAAGGATGCTTTATGCTCACCAAAGGATTTATAAAAATCAGTGCATACCAAGATTATATATTCCCCTTTCTGAAGGCGGGGTGGGCCTCCTTGAAATTGATTATAGGTATAGATCTGCAATTGTGGGACTCCACACATATCTGCTGACCTCACAAGACCCAAACGTAGTGAAAGTTTTGAAACATGAGGAGAATAAATCTAAGATGACTTCTCTGCTTAATTTAGCAGAAGCATATCCGCATCAAGCAGGAATGGAAATCAAACCAGAAGTGGATAAAAATTAGGCAGCAACTGAATGTGCCAAAAAAAAAACAAAAAAAAGAATACAAGGTGAAGGACCAGATGAGAAGCAAGAAATGTGGAGAAAGCATAAATATAGTTGCAAATATAGAAAACTTCTGGAAGAACCTCATGTTGATCAGGAATGAACGCAGGAATGGTTAAGGAGAGGTGAATTCAAACCAAGAGATGAAAGGTTAATATTGGCAGCCCAAGATAGTGGGCTACTTACACGTTGGTTTACAAAGTCCATTGAACATGTAGGAGAAACAGACAAATGTAGGTTTTGTAAAACCAAATTGGAAACAGTTGCACACCTTTTTGCAGGTTGCGACATACTAATAGCAAAAGGATTGTATACTGAAAGGCATAATAATGTGGCATGATTGCTGCACTGGGGATTGTGCAAACATTATGGTATTGAAGTGGCTGACAAACATTGGAAATGTGAGCCAAAAAGCATCATAGAAAATGATGACATTTATATCATATAGGACCACCCATTACCAACGGTTCAAAAGATAAATGCTAGAAAACTGGATATAGTGGTCCATGAAAAGAAGACAAAAGTAGCAGGCAGAAATGAAAGCAATGTGGAAGAAAGATACCCAGACAGTTCCAATAGCAGTAGGAACAACGGGTCTTATAAAAAAGAATCTACAATTGTATTTAGATATGTTACCGATCTATATAACTCCATACGAATTGCAGAATGAGTCATTACTAGGCACATTGTGGGTGATCCGAAGAGCACGTTTGGCTGACATCAAAAACTGAAACAATACTAATTTCATGAACATTAATTGTACTTTGACTTAGGAATGGGGTCCATTCCTGTCATGGTATTAGAAACCCAAAAGACTTGGAGAAATTAAAAGGCAGATTTCAAAACATCACATGGCTAAAAACTGGCTTTGCTCCTGCTCGACTCCAGTGTAGTATATCTTCTTGTAAATAATCTCTAATTTTCTACTCATTTACTGATTTGTCAGTGTTTACCACCATGTTTGAATGTCACCTGACCCAGGATAAACTATTGTTAAATTTCTTCTATTATATATTGTACTGCTGTGTAGAATAGATTGTACAGCTCTGCTGAATTGTTTGCTTTGTTTAATGTGTCTCTTTCATATGTAACGTATGTAATGTATTGCTGCTATTAATATTATTGTGCAGCATTTCTCCCTGGGCCTCCTCTGAAAAAGGACTACTTGTCCAGTTGGACTTTCCTGGTAAACAAGTGTAAAATAAATAAAATAAATAAATTCCCCTACCACTGCTTGCAGGTGATTGTGGCAACCAGTGGTTTATGCTGTTGGCCAGCTGTTTCATTGGGATAACTTTTTAATTACTGATTCTACCCCAGTGCTTTTTCCATACTAGGTGAAGTCTACCTGAGTTGCATGTTGAGCACATTTGTATGTGATCTTGTGACTGTCTCTTGCTGAACCATGTGTTTGCTACTATCAAGCCATTTGCCAGACAAAAGTCTAGAATGGCCTCTCCTTCTTTATTCCTGTTGCCCCACCCATGTAGATCTAGGCAATCCTCATATCCTGTACTGTCTGTCCTATGTATATTCATGTCACCCATTATTAACACCAATTCATGTTGTCCCACTTTATCTAGTAGGTCCTGCAACTAGTGTTTCAATGCACTCTTGTCCTCATTACCATAACCCTGCTGTGGGGCATAGGCTGAGATTATGAATACTGCTCTATCATAGGCTGAGATTATGAATACTGCCCTATCATAGGCTGAGATTATAAATACTGCCCTATCATTACACCAGAGTCTAACTGCCATGAATTTGTCATTAATTCTGATATCCCTCACTGCCTTCTGAAGCCTCTCTCTCACCACAATTCCCACACCATTTCTACCATGTCCTCCTCCTGAGTAGTAGTCTCTGGATCCCAAGCAAAGTATTAGCTAAAGGTCAAAGTACAGAAAAACATAGGCTTGGCAAGCAGACCATATCACATGTATTAGCAATTGCATGGTAACAGATATGAAAATTCACTTAGCTGTATTGCACACTTCAATTTAATTTTAAATACTGATTGAAAATTGTCAGAACTGTAAGATTAGTGGAAACATTCTATAATGCTTCTAAAATTTATAGTACCTGGCATTTGATCCAGAAAAAGTCTTAAAAGAAATATTGAAATTTCCACAAAATTAGTGTAAGTAGTATGAAATTATTCAAAATCTGAGTTGATTTGCAGATGACTTAAAATGCAGTATAATTAAAGGAATAAGAAACTCAAGATGCAGAAATTTCTGGTCAGGAATTAGTCTTATACATTTATAATATTTATAGTGATTTGTAAGAGACAGATCAAAGTTGGAGAGGCACTAATTTCAATGTTTCTTTCACTCTTCCTATGTTAGTCAAGATAACAACACCTTTTGATGGCACCTTCTGATGTTTTATTAAAAGTAATACAAACCTCACATTTCCTAACGCTGCAGTACAACATTAAATAAACTGTACATGTGAAGGTCCCTATATACAAGTGATCTCCATTAAAAGCAATAACTGGCAATAGTAAACTAGACCACACATTTCTGGCAAGTAAATACGTTTGACATTCCATTTTGGACTTATAGACACACCTTTTTATTTTTATTATTATTATTTTACTCTTCTTTGAAGCTTAAGAAAATTTAAAGAATTCTTGTTTGTAATTCATGACAAATCAGGCCAGTGTGTAATGAAAATACATGCCATACACAAGTCTTATACTGTCACTAACTCCGCTTCACAAACAGACACACACACACACACACACACACACACACACACACACACACACACACACACGCAGTTTGTCTTCCTATTTGAACATCTTGCAGGAATAGAAGTCATGATTTTTCTGCAATGTCCTCAGTGTTGCCTAGCCTTGCTCTACAAACTTTGTTTTAATAAGCTAACAATCAAAGGAATCAATGCTCTGTTTGTCTGGTTATCAACACTGATAAGACAAAAAATTATGAACATGTGATGAAGGTTGACACTGAACTTGCATCATGACAGCTACAGGTAATCTGCAATGTCCATTACATCAACAAACAGAAGCAGCATACATGGCAGTGTGGGTGTCCCCAGTTATTCTTGCATAAAAGCATTGAACACTGAAGATGGTGCTAATATTGTTTACTGATTAATGAAGAGTTTAAAAGTTTATGTAACCAAAATGAAAAATATTTAAATCATAAAATAATTGCATCAACATGTGACAATATTAATAATGCTGTCTATTAAAGTTGCAATGCTAAGAAAGAATGCCAAAAGAAGGCTGGTAGCTGGAGAGGTATAAATTTATACACTGGTTTTGATTTCAAGAAATCTTCTCATAATATTATCCTAGTGTGTATATATATATATATATATATATATATATATATATATATATGTATTTTTTCCCTTGTTCTCTGTTACTGTTAGAGAAACCGATCTTCTAAAGACAAAGTACTGAAACTAGCATACTGTCTGCTACTAAAATCCAATAGCGGATAGACTTACTCTCTAAGTAAGCAAGAGAAGAAATAGGCCATCATTCAGAGAGAAAATAAAGGAGCGAGTTTTTATATCTGCCTGTAACTTGAAATCATTTACCTAGCAAAACAAACAGTGGGTCCACAATGAAGGTATTTAAAAAAATCTCTCTGCATCAATCTTAACAATGCAGCAAGTCGTAAGTGCTATAGGGACAATGGTTAGTCGTCCCAATTAGTACACTCATCAAAAGAAAAGCAGTAGTTTGAGATATATAAATTCATATGCTGGTACCAGTTTCTTAAAAACGTCTCATAATGTTACTATCCTAGGGAATAATTTGTTTTCTCCCTTGTACTCTGTTAGCATCAGAGTGACCTATCTTCTTAGCTTGTTATTACTCAAAATGTTAAAATAAGCCTATTGCCCACAATTTCTACAGTCAATAACATTTGCAAATATTGTACATAACTATTTTATTTACTCTAAAAGGCTATTACACCTTTGTATAACTGTATCACCTTAAGATTTTGACAGTTGTGTAAATTTATTTTCCATTCCTATACAGTTATCAGCTGTAAATATCAATGTTTGATTGTCTCATCAAATACCAAATGCTCAGAAGGGCAAAAGAAGAAACAGCAATTGTTTTAGATCCTATGTAAACTGATGGAAAACAACAAATCACAAAACATTTTTTTGCAGGAGGAAAGCCTCCCCGTGCCCCCTCCACACCTCCTACTAATTATATATAACAACTTTGAGATCGCACAACAGTGGGGTTAAGGCAAATTCCCTGATCCTATTTGCACAAAACATAAGCATCTAAAACACCATGAAGGAGATTGTTTACTCCTTTGAGCATTCACTCTTATTTACGGCACTAAAAAGTGTCTGCTCATATGAGCATTCAGTCTTTTAACCTGCAACTTAGTGTTTGTATTGTACCTTTTCCTTGAGCCTAGGCTGTGGATGAAAAGGTGTCAATGGAGCAGCCCACCCACTCAATTAACAAATATAAATAACTAAATAAATAACTGTGTGTGTGTGTGTGTGTGTGTGTGTGTGTGTGTGTGTGTGTGTGTGTGTGTGTGCCTGTATACGCATGTGCATGTATGTATTTTTTTGTGGTGAAATTACTTGCCACTGGCATGCGCTATAACTGAAAAGGGTCTTTTATGTAAGTTCATCTATCTACTTAAATTAAATAAATAATTACATTTACAAAGAAAGAAAGAAAGAAATTCATACCCTTGTCTTGCGTAAGAGTTCAAAGCCTATCAGCATGTGTAAACTACTATTTTGTCAGGTTAAACACCTTTCATGATGACCTTTAAAGGCAAATGAAGGTGGTTCATTGAAGTACTATCACTTTCTGAAGACTGGTTAAGAAACACCTCTGGCGTTATAGTCACCCACTGTAAAACATAGTGCAATCTGTAACAAAGAGGCTCTTAAGGTTGCAGCTCCATGCCTAATGCCTAGAACAGGCTCTAGTGCTACATGTTGCCCCACTAAAACCTCTGAAGCATCCTGGCTTCCTGGAAGCATTGTTTTTGCCTTATATTATAATAAGTAATTCCGGATTATATAATGAACCTAAAGCAAAAAAATACAGCATCCCAAAATAATCAAGCTTCCTAGTCTGGATGTTTGTTTGTTTGTTTTTTCTTACACCTAAATCCGAGTAAAACTTTAATAAAAATCCTCAATCATACTTTTTTCAACAGCTTTAAAGTAATCTAAACTCCAAGACAACAGTAGCAGTACCAAAACAAAGTATGCACAATGCAATACCCTAGAACATAGGATCATAGGATCATAGGAGACTACTAGGCTAATGGCCCTGGGACCCTTACAAGCCTAGCCAAGAGTATATCCCCCCCCAAAAAATAAATAAACCTCAGTCAGCACCTGTCACCTGTGTCAGTGAGGGATAAAGGTGGAACCCCTGGGACAAATTTATGGTTTCCCATCCACTCATCAAGGTTGCGTTTGAAGAGTGTCAGTGAGGTACTCTGACATGTATGGGAAGTCTATTCCTGAGTTGGTGCAGCCTCTGGGAGACAAACCTGTCTCTCCAGCAGGTTTTGTTGATGTCGCTTAGTAGATGTAGGCCTACTGAGTGGGTAATGCATGAGGAGTTAGACTTACAGATATGGAGCATCTCCAGTAGGGCAGGGTCTGACATTGCCTTGTAGGCGAGACACAGCTCACTCCTGAGCAATCTGTATGATACCGAGTAGAGTGATTTAAGCCTGTCCACACAGGATAGGTGTTAGAGGCCATGGATTCTCTTTGTGAGGTATATCTGTGGGCTTTTTAGTTGGTGTAGGTGTTTGGAGAGGTACAAACCAAACGGGGCATTATACTCAATTACAGGTATAATAAGGGAGGAGTACAGAGACGTAATAACCTCCTTTTTTCTGGAGGAAATCCCTTTACTTATGAGATGAACCAAGTAAAAGGCTTTTCTGACCACTGCTGCTACATGATGGTCGAATGTGAGATTATTTGTAACCTGAATATCCAGGTCTCTCACCACACATTGTGTGCTTAGGGGGTTACCGTTATTATGGTAATCAGCAGGGGTCATGTTTTTGCAGAATGGTATGATCATACATTTTTTTGCATTTAACTTAAGGCTATGACTTTAGCACCAGTCATTTGTAGCTGTGAGACCCTGTTGCAGTATGTTAACATCAATTGCGGAGTCAATGACAGCACCCAACTTACAATCATCTGGAAACTTGTTCAGCCACAGGCCCATTGTCTTTTCCTGGACCTCAGAGACGTATATACCAAACAGTAGGGTTCCCAGGACAGATCCCTGGGGAACACCACTAGTGATAGGTCTGCTGTCAGAGGTGGCAGCACCTATTTTGACTTTGTGGGTCCTATCTGTGAGCCATTTGGCCACCCATCTGATGAGATAGGGATTAACACCACGTTGTGTTAGCTTTTTGATGATGCCCGAGTGGGGGATTGTGTCAAAGGCCTTGGCCAGGTCAAGGTAAGCTGTATGTACTGACTTTCTCTCATCCCGAACCTTAGTGACAGTCTCAAAGAAGTCAACTAGGTTCAATAGGCAAGAGCTGCCCCTGTCAAATCAGAATTGGGTGGGGTTGAGTGCTTGGAGATTGCCTATGTACCTGTTTATGAAATCCATATTAATACACTCCATGACTTTACAGATTAGGCTTGTCAAGCTGATGGGGTGAGAGTTTCCAGGGTCATTAATGGCACCACCTTTGTGCAAAGGGATGATGATGGCAGTTCTCCACTCAGCTGGAATAAAGCCTGTACTTAGGCTGTGGTTGAATAGGGCACTGAATGGCGAAGCTAGTTCTTGCTGGAGATGGTGCAGAATACAGCCTGGGATACTATCAGGTCCCATGGAAGCTGTGTTCTTTGCCTTGAATAGGGCCTATAACACTTGCTCTACAGAGATGTGAGGTGTGGAACAAGTATCAGGGATGTTGATTGGGCCTTTGGGGGGCAATAAGGGGATGAAGTTTGCAATGAATCTATCAGCCAGCAAGTTGATTATGTCAGCAGGATCAGTGTAAGTTAAGTACTAATTTGGAACAAACCTGGGCTTTGCTATGGAGGTTCCTAACGTAACTGAAGAAGGACTTGTGGTTTCCCTTTGCTTTGGAGGCTAGTTTCAACTCATAATTGTCTTTGGAGGTTTTCACTAGTGATCTAATTTGCTTGTTGAGGCAGAGAAGGGAGTTCTTCCGATTTGGAATTTGTTCCTTTTTACCCTTGGACAACAGTTTCTTCCTTTTGTTGTAAAGCCTGTTGATAGAGGATGTCCACCAGACAGGTTTGTGTTTCCTTGAGGAGTAGCTTTTAGTTCTGTTGGGTATGGCTGAGTCCATGCAGTTGTACAGGTGCTTGTATACTGCACTGGCGTACTGTTCAGCATAGTTTTCTGCATCATCCGAGAGGGGCGGTGGTGTGAAGCTGCTGATATCCTCCCTTAGGAGGTTGTAGTCAGCTTTTGAGAAGTTTTTTAGCCTGGTTATGGCTGGGGAGGGGTTGAGTGGGATAGAAACTTCGAATGAGACAGACCGATGATCTGATCTCACCAGGGAAGAACATACTATGGGAGTGGTTCAGTGGTCACCCATGTTGGTGAGAACCAAGTCCAGTATGTTATCTCCCTTTGTGGGGGATAAGACCAGCTGATCTAGTGCGTTAGAACTAGGAATCATTGGGTGAGTACATTAGTGCAGGAATAGTTCACCCAGTCTATGGTGGGGTAGTTGAAGTCACCAAGGATCAGGGTGTTAAGGGGTACCTTGATGGATTCAAGTATGTCCAGGTAGGAGGTGTGGGTGTCCTAAGACATGCAGAGGGGTCTATAGCTGGCTATAACTCAGGTGGGTGTTTTGCCGACTATCAGTTGGACCTGGAGTAATTCCAGTGCATCATGTTGGTATACCAGTCTGGAGGTGTGTCTGTCCATAATGAAGATAGAGACTCACCACCCTTAGTCTTTCAAACCTCATTTTGGGGTCAGAAAGTGTGGAATGAGGTATAGCCTGGTAAGGCAAAGGTGCTCTCTGCAGGCCTGAACCATGTTTCTGTGACTGCACAGGCATTGGCATCTTCCAAAGTGAGGAGAGCCTCTATTGAGTGCATTTTCAGATTAAGGCTCCTAGCATTGAGCAGCATGACTTTTGATTTTCTTTTTGACAGATCTTTTATGTTGGAAGATTTATCTTTGGGACATGGCCTAAAAAGGCATGATGGGAGAGGCAAGAGCTTTGGCCAAGATCCAGAACCCCAGGGGTGACAGGTAGAGGCCATCTGTGGCAAAGATTTGTGGCCTGTCAGCCATGTCATCCCAGACAGACAGATACTGGATCCCCTTTGAAAGACACCAGAAACTAAGACAGTTGTTGAAGTCAAACATTTTTTGTTGGTATTCTGGTACCATTCTTGGTGAAGGTAGGATGCTGGTTAGGGCTAGGGTCATACCTGCCTGGAGCACATACTCTGAGAGCTTAATCATGTCTCTCTTCATATAGTCCAGGAAAGTATGTCTCAAGTTGTTCACCTCAACATGGACAATGACAGAGTCATACTTTTTTTTAATTTTTTTATTTTTTATTTTTTTATTTATTTATTTAACATTTGTTGACCGGGAAAGTCCGACTAGGTTCCACAGAACCTGTTCTCAGTGGAGGCCCGGGGAGAAATGCTCCAGATACTTATAATGATCCAACACTTGTAACTGTTGTGGAGAGACTTGAGTGCGTGTGTGATATGGTGGATTCTAGTGCCTGACAAACAGCTGACTGTGACCTTCTCCTTGTTGAGCCTGGTGACATCAGTGTGTCTCACTATCGAATCGCCAATGACTACTATGTTTGGTTTATTGTTATGCCTTATGGGCTGCATTGGCTTATTGTTTTGCTTAATGGGTTGTTTTTGTGAGACACTGGTGCACTGAATACTGTGTGTGATGTGACTGGTGCTGTGTGTGGAATGTTTGTGAGTGTGTTTGTGTTTTGGTGGGGATCTCTGTTGTTTAGATAAGTTTTTGTTGAGGACCCCTGCATAGGTGGGTGTGTGGCTCTGTGATGTGGGTGATGTGGTGCTTGTACTGGCAATCTTCTCTTTGTCAGAAGTACTGACTGTGGTGTGAGAGAGCATGGATTCCAGCTTAATGATGTAGATGCATCTCTCGCAAGTAAAAGAATTATGTGCTAGGAGAAGGGGACTGTCCGTGAACATGAGGCAGTTGTTACACTGTCTCAGTATGCCCATGTCGACCATGCTGGGAGGAGAAACTGATGGGAATTGTCCAGACATAGTGCTCTGAGTACTTTTATTTATTTATTATTTATTTATTTAATTTTTATTTTATTTAACGTTTGTTAACTGGGAAAAGTTCGACTTGGAATGAGCCAATTTTCAGCGGAGGCCAGGGAGAAATTCTCCAGATGCCTATCTTTTTAATGTAGGAGGAAACTGGAGCATCTGGAGGAAACCCACACGAATGTAGGGAGGACATGCAGACTCTGCACAGAAGGTACCCCAGCTGAGAATCAAACTGAAAAACCTCTTGCTGTGAGGTAACAATGCTAACCGCTGTACCACTGCACGATCCATACTTGGTGGACTTATAGAGAACAGGGTTTGATAAGGGTTTGTCTGCAAAAACCCTAAATGTAAAATAAATGGCATGAAGCACAAGTGCTACAACCAAAACTAACATGCTCACAATATTAATCAGGCTACTAACAAGCAGTAATTAGTGCAGAATAAGAACACTTGAACACTTAAGAGCACACAGAACAGCAAACTATGGTAATAATGTAGAAGACAGTTAAATAAGAGCCATACGCATTCATAGTACAAAGACTAGAAAGGGGAAAGGCTTAGAAGTAGCTTCATCTGGATACTAAATGCATGAATTTCACAGTGTTGGCATTACACAAAACAATATCTAATGTCTACTTTTATTTTTAGAATACTCAAGATATTAACCCCAACCCCTTTATGCAAATAACACCCTGGATAACATGTAAATCTGTTATCATCTAATAGCAGTTCTGTAGCTGAAAAAGCATCGTGACAGGTTTTTTTTCACAGCCTTACTTTTTACTAAAATGTATTGCCAAAACAAAGGTGTTATAATCAATACATTATTTCAGCCTTGAATGATTGAAAATCTTAAAAAAAAAAACAATCTATTCTCCAAGATAACAGCAGCAGCAGGAAAGCTCATCAGTATGCATAGTTCATTTGTTTAGAAACTTCTGAATGCATAGTGCAAAGGCAGGAATTGGGGAATAGTTTAGCGCTAGCTTAATCTAGATAGTAATGGAATATCTTTTACAATGGAGCCTGTGCTGTTAAAGAAAGCTCTACCCAAAGGTTAATTTTTTCCCTCCTCACAGGCTATATTTCCTTCCTTTTAATCCAACCCCAATAGTACCAGAAGAGAAGAAAACATAATTTAAATAGTCACTCATGGTATTTCTACCTAAAGCTTTTTGTGAACTCTTGCATTATTTCTTTCTGGAGTGAGCCACATCATCTGCAGCTTTATGTAGGTTAGGGAAGATAGCTACAGCTCAGGCTTTTATAAATATATGAGCAATACTAGGCAATTAAATCCAGAAACTATGCATTAATACATACCCATGTACACCTTTCAGAACACACACTTAAATGTTATTACAACCCTTTTTTGAGCATGTAATATTGATCAGCTCCAAAAATGAGCAGGGCCTTAAATGATAACCCTAGGGTCAGTTTGTGTCTACCAATCTACCACTCTTTTTATGTGCATGTTATTAGCAGGGCTAGTAGAAAATTGTGGAAAATGTTGATAAAAGTCTTGAAATATTTTGCAAAAAAATGGAAAATTGCAGGCTTTGGTACTCGGCTCATTCTACTCTCCAACAGTTCTTCATATTATATACTGTAATTTATACTAATCACATACCTTATTAGACGTTTTGCCATGTACAGATATTTTCAGACTGAATTTTTCTTAAATACTGTGCAGGTTAATCTTTAAATAATGCATATTCAGGGCCATTAAACATCACAAGCAATGCTTAGGTCATTATTGATATACTCCATATTGAACAGATTATAGTGTAAACATAATTACCTGTGTGCATTTTGCTGAAAAATGGATTCATAAAACTGTTACTGAACTGTTACCCATTCCTGTACAATACAATAAGCAGTACAATTTTATTACATCTTAAATTAAACAAATTTGCAAAAAAGAAATGATGAGTCAGTCTTCATAAAAATAATCACTTCTAAAAGTGTCAGTTTGTGCTTCTTTATCTTTTATGGGAGTGCTGTTAGGCCACTTGTAATTGTATTGAATCATTGAAGTCAACCGCCTTTTTTGTAAACAGAGAGGACATCTAATAATAACTCCCATTTGTTAACCAGGTCAGTCCACTGGATGTTCAGTCTCTTTTCAGGAGCAACCCATGAGCAATGTTTGATTTGCTCAGGGTTTTATAACAGGCAAATAGAAGGTGACTGAATCAAACTCTGTACCACAGAAACTACAGCTTACAGCCTTAACCCTCTGCACCAGCTGACACATCTAAACTTGTTATCTATTTAAATTAAAACACTCTATCATATAGAACATATGGGACATTGTCACCTCTTCTGACACCTATTGTTTAATTCTCTTAGATATGACTGCTTTAACTCAGGTTTCATGTGATTTACAACTCACCCACAACCAAGAATCATGAAACTATGTTTAGAATAAATTACCTGAAACATCATTTACTGTGGCTGTTCTTACCATCTCATGCAACATTTTATTAAACTGTTGCAATTCTTCATTAGATTTAGTTAAATATTTACCATATATTGCAACATTTTCTTAATTTACTGTCATCCTTCATTAAAGCTTATTTGAATATGCAAATAGTTTAAAAAAAATTAGTTATAAAGAATTTCAAAAGTTTGGATTTTTTTTTTTTGTGAAGGATAATATGAAAATTGTGGAAACTGTGGCAGACACAGTTTTCTAGTTGTCCTGGTTGTCAGCCACAGATTACCAGCTTTAAACCATTAGCTAGAAATGCAGATCAGTACTACAGTTCAAAGAATGAACAAAAGCGTACTAAATAAGCAGCTCTTTCATGCTAAACTTTCAGATATAACCTCAGTGCTGAAAAGGATATCCTCACTAACAAAAAAAAAAGGATGACACTGCAAAACAATGTAAACTGATGTTCTTGCCACATATAGATAAAATATAGGAAACCAAACTATTTTATATGCTAGTTACTGAACAAATGCTGCCATTGTAAATGTTCTTATTACTGTGGACTCTATCCTCAAGAAATTATATCAGAAGGTGAAAACCTTGGCCATAAAATGAAATCACTCAACATAGCAACCACCCCCTTCGGGACATTTAAGGTATGACAAATTAGAAGACAATAATAACAACTTAGAGTGGAGCAGAGATACTAATACTGTAGAAAAGTTCAAGACATGATGATATTTTTCAGTTTTTGAGAGCAGTTGTCCTTAGACTTGTGAGGGAACACTAGTGCGATCAGTCCATTTCCATGGCACATCAACCTGGGCAATGAAGACAGAGCAGTTAAGATGGTGGAGATGATATAACTAATAAAATTCACATTGTGGGGTACAAAGAAGAGCAGAAGCAAAGTAGCTCCAATTAAAACAAAAAAAAAGGTTAAGGAGAACAGATTAGAGTAGTTTAGCCACAGGAGAGCAGAGGATGATTTGGAAAAGCATATTTGGGAGAGAAAGGAAGAATACAAGAAGAGATGATGATATCCAACCAACAGGCTGATGGATTGCATTGTTGGAAGACATGAGACAGGCAGGTCTGACTGTTGAAGAAGGTAAGACAGTTGCTCTGAATAGAAAGAACTGGTGACAGTTGACCCAATAGCCTGAACATAAGTATAAATGAGAAAAAAGAGGGTTGGCGGTAATGATGATGATAATGAGTCCATAGAAAACTTTTCTCTATTAAAGTCTTAGAATTTTCAATGTATAAATTATCAGCTCAATTAGATGTGACTAGTGACAACAACGATCAATGGAAAATAATAAAATCCCACCTCCTTTGTGTGTAGTACAAGTGACTTTAGTGGTAAGGGTTCCTGAAAATGTGGAATATTTAATGAAAATAAGTATCATCCTTCTGTCTACTAAATGACTCCCAGAAAAGGTATTTGCCTGTGTTTGAAAGATGGTACAGAATTTACTGTAGTTTAAATTTACCTAATTATTTAATCAACACAGATGAACATTTAGCTTCTTTACTTGCTAGGAGCAATGTACAAGAAAGTGTCAATTCACAGACTATATACATTTAAAAATATGTTAGTATAAGTCTGCAATTAAGCTGAATGACTGGAACTTAAGTTATTTTCAGATCTCTTTAAAGAGTAAAACTTTTTTGTAGGTTACCAATTTTTTACAGTTACATCTGTATGCATCCCATTTTTCAATATCCAGGCAATATGAAAAGTATATAAATATGTAAACTCAACCTCATTCAACTGTTTAACTATATACTATGTGTGTCTTTCATGCAGGATGTGCATGATTCAATGGTTAAGATTAAACAGATTGTTATTACCTCATACAGTCACCATTCCCTCAAACCATAACTGATGTAAGCATACTTTCCAGAATGGGTCCTCACCAAATCCCCAATAGAATTCTGTCACCATGCTAGACAGAATTCTCACCTATGCTCCTTGTGATGATGTGAGGTACTGCCAGCTCTGTCAGGAGAAGTAGGGCAGTGGATGTGTGACATATGCCAGCACAGCTAGCTGGAGTTTTGTAATGAATTATATGTCATTTGTATACTAAACTGATTTGTACAGATGCTTGTGTTGAACATCTATTTTTAAAGTTGCTTGTGTTAAAATTGTATCAAAAGTGTGTCCTGCTGGACAGAAGAGAAATATACATTTATATCAGATTGTACTGTTGTAAATAGGATACTGAAAGAGAAGAAGTAAATCTCAGCCGAGCTACCTATGAAAAATAGTAAGAAATTAAAGATTGTATCTTACAGTTCTGACTGCACCCAGAGACAAAATGTCTGTGCCAGAGAATGGTTTATTAGCTTCTGTAAGAAGAGTGCATGTGTTTATTGTTTTATAATTTTCAAATGCTGCAACAGATCTTAGAAAAGCTCTATGTATGTGTATTATTGACACATATGTGCTAAATCCTGGCAGCTTCTAGCCAAGGGGGTAGTATGTGAACCATAAGTCATATGACCAGATGTGTGTGATATCATTCTGTAAACTAGCTCTGTAATTATATTTTAATACTAGATGAGACTGAAGTCTGAAGACACTCCATTTTTGGAACCTGACAAGGAAGGACCTGTCACCTACTTCATCTTGCCTTGCTCTAGTAAGTGACCAGGGAATAGTAATTCTTTAGATCAGTCAGGAAAACATAGTGAGATTAGTTAAGCACTGTTTTTTCCGTATCTGTGTGAATTTATTTGTCTGTGTTATATTAATATTTCCTGTGCCTGAAACTCTGTTGTTTATTGTAAATAGATATTCTGTCTTTTCATGTTCTTTTATTATTTATTATAAAATATATTTAAACTTTTAATTTGTGTCTTTTAGAGAATATTTTAAACTTTGAGAGTACTCATATATGTTTAGTCACTCTGTGGCCACTCCTGGAAGCCTTACTGCATTATTCAAACACTACCATTGGTATTGATATTAATTTCACTCAGTATAATTGGGTACCCTTGTAAGACCCTTAGAGAAGCTGGCTTTGGAGTGTCTAGTGGCAGTAACTACATTATAGTCTAGGCAGAGGGGGGCATAGCTAGCAAATCGGTGTCAGCCTTACCCCGGTGTGTGTGTGTGTGTGTGTGTGTGTGTGTGTGTGTGTGTGTGTGTGTGTGTGTGTGTGTGTGTGTGTGTCTGTGAAAATAAAGTCTTAAAGAGTGTGTGTGTCAGCTTACGAAGCACTAGTTTCACAGAGAGGGTCCTAGAGGACTTGGCTTGAACATTTAGCTGAGGACTCAACTCTATAGCTGTGCCAGTGGGAGTCTTACTGGGGACCTGGAGGGAGACAGAAAAAGAAATCCAGACCCCAGATTATATTCCCTGTGTGCTCTTAAGGGAAATTGTGCTTGATGCAGAGAGCCGCATCTGTAAATACTGTGTGTATCTATTTTTGTTCCAAGTGAACATCCCTGTCCAGTGTCAGTGGTGAGGATTCAGGCTCCTTGATTACTGGCCCAGAGAGGGGACATCACATATTGGTGGCAGCGGTGGGATATTAATTGAACTTCTGTAGCCTGTAGGCAGTTGTCACTGAAGGTGTTTATATCCTCAGCAGCCACAAGGTAAACATTCAGAATTTCATTATCAAGCAGTTTTATTTATTTTTTGTTAGCTTAGTTTAGTCAAGAAAAGCAGGCAAATATGTCAGCAGAGGGTGAGGGAAAGCTAACAACAACAGCCAAGGTGTGTGAAACCAAAAGAACTGGTGCACGCTAACCTGACTAATGAGGAAATGATTTCAGCCTTAGTCACAGCTCAGACAAGCACCCAGGAGGATAACCAGTCTGGTGATGGGGATTTACAGCCCTCAAATACAGGACAGTTCACCTTTTCCTCAGTTGGCTTAAAAATCCATCTGGAGTTAAAGAGATTTGAACTGGAGGACAAATGTTTGGAATTAGAATCAGCAGAGAGACTGTGGCATTTGGATCCTGAATAAAATGAGTAGCAGCATCAACATGAGAGGGAGATGCTGTCTCTTTGCCAGGGTCATGGAGTTAATGAGGAAGGGAATAAGTGAACCCCAGAAGCAATAAAGGTCAGTAAATTTATTCCACAATTTACAGAGGGTGATAATTTTGATATTTTTATTCATAAATTTAAAAAAGTATGTAAACAGTATAATCTTGACCAAGTCTCTAGGTACGGATCTTGACCCCCTCACTGCATGGTAAAGCTGTAATTTCTGTTTCTAAAGTGTCTGATATTGATTTTTTAAACTATGACAGAGAAAAACATTGTTTACTATAATGTTTTAAGTTAATACCTGAAGTTTACAGAAATAAAAGTATGGTGAGGATAGATGCAAGGCAGATGAAAGTCTTTGTGATTATATTGGTGACTTAAACACTTATTTTCATAGGTGGGTGAGTGGGTGTCACGTCACCACTTTTGAAAGGCTGTAGACCTTTTGGAGAGGGAACAAGCCCTTAGCACTTTACCTAAGGAAATGAGAATCTGGTTGGCAGACCATGAGTGTAACTGTGCAGATGAGCTGGGAAAAAAGGGGGATCTGTACTTAGCAAGCAGGGCATCACTGCACAGGAAGGGGATACTCACTTCTGCACACAGATATAAGGGAACCCATGGTGGGTAGCCTAAACCACACCAACAGAGTCCCCAGTAACAGGGGAAGCCTCTAATTCAGGTAGATGGCTATGATCAAGGGTTGAATGCTTTAAATGTAACCAGTGGGGCCATGTATCATATAGATGTCCATGGAAGCAAGATGGCAAATAAAAGATGGGGGAGCCAACAAGTGGGAATAACAGTATGCCAATGGTAAGTTGCCTGGAGACAACAGGAGTACCAAACTATCACCAGAGTTTACATCCAATCTTAATGGATGGAAAACAGGCCACTTCTAAGAGAGACACAACCTCTGACATAACCATTGCAAAGCCTGCAGTAGTTAAACAGGAGCAGTACTTGCTTGGGCAGTCCACTCCAGTCAGAGCATTACGAGGGACCACATTCAAAATTCCTTTGATCATGGTTCAAATTGTCTGGAATGGAGGAAAAGGAAGCAAGCAAGTAGGTGTGTTTGAGGATATCCCTGCAGATGTCTTGATAGGTGATGATTTTAATAATGCAGTACCTTGTGTACATGCAGTTATACATAGTCAGGCTTGGAGACAGGTATGTGGGTCTGGTTGCCTGGGGGAGACCCAGACAGACCCAATGCCTGAAGCCAGGGCTGGTGAGGTGGCTATTTCAGGGAAGGAGATACCCAGTAGCAGTGAGCCTGAAGGTGAGCTATAGTTGCTGGTAGGTACTGATATTTCCTTAGAGTAACTGAGTGGTAGTACCCAGGATGACAGTGAGGCACTGCTGTCAGAGGATACCAGACTTCCTGTGGAAGGAGAGCTGGAAAGGGACACACAGAGAGAGTTGAGACAGGCTCAGCTCTCAGATCCTACATTAAGTGGCTTGAGGGAGGTAGCTAAGGAGGCACCTGATTCTCAAGGAAAAGGGGAGTCTGTATAATGGAACAAAGGGTTACTGTATAGAGAGTGGACCCCTGAGGGAGGGCTACAGGGTGAGGTAATACAGCAGTTGGTAGTGCCTAGATCTTATCAGCTGGCACTTCTAGCCATAGCCCATTACATTCCTTTTGTAGGTCATATGGGCATAAAGCATACCAAGAGACTTATTATGCAGGATTTTTATTGGCCTGGGATTGCAAAGAATGTAAAAGGGTACTGCAGGACCTGTGAGCTGTGTCAAAAAATAGACAAGGCAAGAGACAAGGTCAAAGCTCTTTTAATGCCTCTGCCTGTGACTGAGGAGCCATTTCAGAGGGTAGCTATGGATATTCTGGGGCATCTGAGTACCCCAGCTCCACAGGCAAGAAGTATATCCTGGTGGTACTAGATTATGCTACTAGATGCTTTGAGGAAGTGGCTCTGTCCTCCATTGAGGCAGAAAAGGTGCCAAATGCTTTGTTAGACATTTTCCGCAGGGTAGGTTTTTTGAGAGAAATACTGACTGACAGAGGTGCCAATTTCATGTCAGACTTCCTGGCTTGTCTGTGGAAGCTGTTTGGGGTGAAGCACCTAAAGACCACTCCCTACCATCCTTAGACTAATGGTCTTGTGGGCAGGTTAAACTCTGCAATAAAGACCATGTTATGGGGATTTGCAGATAGTTTAAAAGAGAGTGGAGCAAATATTTGCCCCATCTGCTGTTTGCATACAGGTACCCCAAGAATCCCCAAATTTTTTGCCCATTGAGTTGCTGCATGGACATAGGGTGAGGGGGCCTTTAGATTTGATTCATGATGAGTGGGAGGGTGAGTGTGAATCTCACAAGGTGTCTGTTGTGGCATATGTCTTTAACCTCAGGACAAGGCTTATGGAGCATGTGGGCTTCACACTCAGGAGAACATGGTAGGAGCCCAACAGCAGAAAAAGGTCTGGTATGGGAGGAATGCTGGAGCTCAAGAGTATGCTGTGGGACAGCAGGTTATGGTTCTCATTCCTGTCAGACAAAATAAGCTGCAAGCAGCATTAGACTGACCCTTTAAAGTGGTAAAGAAGGTCAGTGATGTTACTACATGGTAGAACTGCTAGGCAAGAGGCAGGGGCACAAATTGTACCATGTTAATATGATGAAGGATTACCATGACAGGGAGGCCCTTGTGCTGAGTATTTGCAGTGGATGGCAGGAGAAGTCTGAGGGGGATCTGGAGACTAATCTCCTCATTCAGACTTGGACTGACACTTCAGCAAAAGGAGTAGTAATGTCCCAGTGGGTATCCCCTACCCAGGTTTGAGAAATCCAAGCAGTGTTGCAGGAGTTTGGGGACATGTTTACTAGGAAATCTGGGTGCACCCACCTGGTGGATACAGGAAATGGGTAAGCCAGGAGTCCAGCAGTTCCTGGGCCTCCCCAGTGAAGAATGATGGCAGCACCATATTCTGTGTGGACTACTGAAAACTAAACAGTCAAACAGAGTCAGATGCTTACCCCATGCCTAGGACAGATGATCTCTTAGGGCAGCTGGGTTGGGCTACATATCTGACCACTATTGATCAAACAGGACAGACAGGGCAGTGTGAATCCCAGCTTGTGAGCAGGCATTCCAAAAACTTAAAAGGGCTTTGGGAGGACCCCCTATGTTAGCCAGTCCAGATTACAACAAATAATTTGTTGTGCAGGTGGATGTTTCAAACCATAGGGTGGGGGCTGTACTCAGCCAGGTTTCCACAGAGGTAGAAAATCACCCAATTGTATATCTTAGCCATAGACCCCAAACTAGGGAGGAATGTTATCCAGCTGTAGAAATATAATTTCTAGCCATACTATGAGCACTGCAGAAACTTCAACCCTATATGTATGGGAGGAAATTCACTGTAGTTACAGACCACACTCCCTTAACATGACTACATTGAGTCAAACATCAAAATGCCAAGTTATTAAGGTGGAGCCTAGGGTTGCAGGCATATGATATGACAGTGCAGCACAGTAGTGGTGTCAGCAATGCCAATGCAGATGGGCTATCACGACAGGGTACAGGGTAATGCATTCCCAGACAGACTCATTACCCTCAAGCAGTGTTTCTCAAGGGGCACTTGAAAAAGGGGGCAGAGATGTGACCATGTGAGGTATTGCCAGCTATGCCAGGAGAAGTAGGGCAGTGGATGTGTAACATATGCCAACATAGCTAGCAGGAATTTTATAAATAATTATATATCATTTGTATATCAAACTGACTTGTACAGATGCTTGTGTTGAAAAATGTTTTTGTAAAGCTGCTAAAAAAATGTACCAACAGTGGGTCCTGGCTGTACTGTAACTGAGGAAATGTATATATGTTAATAGAGGATACTGGAAGAGAAGAGGTTAATCTCAATCCAGCTAACTTTGAAAAATAGTAAGAAATTAAATTATTAATTTAAGCCATAAAGATTGTATCTTATGGTTCTGACTGCAGCCAGAGATGACATGTCTATGCCAGAAAATGGTTTATTAGCTCCTGTAGGGATAGTGGAAGTGTTTTATGATTTTATAGCTTCCAGATGCTGTAACACATCTCAGAAAAGCTCTCTATCTGTGTGTATGGTAACACATAGGTTCATAGGTTCATAGGTTCATACTAGGCTATCTGCCCTAGGGCATTTATAAGCCTAGCCAGAGTGTGTATGGCTTTCGCCCCCCATTTTAAATTAATTTTGCTATGCCCTTTTTCGAGGTTAGTATACTGTGCTTCTGTCTAACAGTGACACAGAAGTGATACCCGGGGTAAACCTACGATCTCCCATCCACTCATCAAGATTCCTCTTGAAGAGAGTCAATGAGAGACTCTGCCTAACCTGGACTGGGATTTTATTCCAGAGTGAAGGGAGCCTCTGGGTTATGAATCTGTCCCTCCAGCATGTCCTATTTATTTCAGTGCTGAGGTTTAAGTCCTTCGAGCGCGTAGCCCAATGGGATTTGGATTTTCTGAGGTGCAGCATGTCCATTAATTCCGGGTTGGACATGGCTTTATACGTCAGGCACAGATCGCCTCTGAGCAGGCGGTATGCCACTGAGTAGAGCTGGAGTTTCTTTAACCGGGCAGCATACGGCATCTGTTTGAGCCCCTTGATCCTCTTGGTGAGGTACTTTTGGGATCTTTCCAGTTGCTGCAGGTGTCTGGTAAGGTACATCCCAAAAGGGGCATTGTACTCAATTACGGGCCTGATGAGGGATGAGTAAAGAGGCACGATGACCTCCCCTGATCTAGATGTGAATCCCTTCATGATTAGGTGGGCTATATAAAATGTTTTTCTAACCACTTTGGCCACGTGGTTGTCAAATGAGAGATTGCTATCAACTTGGGTCCCCAGGTCCCTAATTACTTCTTCTGTACTTAATGGATTACCACCTATGTGGTAATTTGTGGTCACTTTGTTTTTGCCAAAGGGGATGACTATACACTTTTTGGCGTTTAGCTTGAGGCCATGGCTCTGGCACCAGTTGTCTGTTTCTATGAGGCCCTTTTGGAGGATTCTTGTGTCAGCTGGAGAGTCTATTATGGTGCCCAGTTTGCAGTAATCTGCGAACTTGGTCAGCCACAGTCCTTCCATGTTGGCCTGTACCTCCGAGAAATATATACCGAACAAGAGAGGTCCCAAGACTGAGCCTTGTGGGACGCCACTTGTAACTGGTTTGGAGTCTGGCATGGCTCCAGCTATTCTAACCATGTGGGTTCTGTCCTTGAGCCAGTTTGCAACCCATCTAGTGACATAGGGGTTTATATTTAAGCTGGTGAGCTTATCTATAATGCCCGAGTGGGGTATTGTATCGAAGGCTTTTGCGAGGTCCAGGTAGGCTGTGTGGACCACCTTCCCCTTGTCAATGGCCTTGGTGACTGTTTCAAAGAAATAGACCAGGTTTAAGAGGCAGGATATGCCCTTAACAAAGCCGAACTGGGTAGGATCCAGTGTCTGTAGGTCCCCAATATCTTTATTTATAAGGTCCATGATGATCCTTTCCATAGCTTTGCAGACCAAGCTAGTGAGACTTATGGGGCGATAGTTTCCAAGATCCATTGAGGCACCACCTTTGTGGAGAGGGACCACTGTTGCTGTACGCCACTCTTTGGGTACATATCCTGTAGTAAGGCTGAGATTGAACAGTAGTTTTAGGTTTGGGTTTAGCTCTTCTTGGAGTTCATGTAGGACGCAGCCTGGGACACCGTCTGGTCCCATTGATGCTGTGTTTCTTGCTTTGGAGAGGGCAGCTCTTACCTGAGCATCTGAGATGTCAGGGGGGCAGCACTCTGCTGGGATAGATATTAGCCCCTTTGGTGTGGAGGGGGGGGGGGAGAAGTTTGCGCTGAACTTGTCAGCTAGGATGTTGGCAATGTCTGTGGGTTTGGTGTATTTTTTGTCATTTTGGACTAATTCTGAGCATATCTGGGAATTCCCACCCAGGTTCCTAACATAACTAAAGAAAGCCTTGTGAATATCTTTAGTGTCCTGTGCAATTTTTCTCTCGAAGCTGGCCTTAGACGATTTTATGAGCGCCCGTAGTTTTTTGCTAATACTGATCAGAGATGCCTTCCCTTTTTGGGATTTTGCTCTGTCATGTAGTAGCTTCTTCCTTCTATTGTATAGTTTGTTTATGGCTAGGGTCCACCAGACAGGACGTCTGCCTTTGGAGGATTGGGTCTTGGTTTTATTTGGGATTGCATGATCCATGCATTCCTGAAGGTGTTCATAGAATGCGTTTATAAAGGATTTTGTGGTCTGGGCCGTATTATCCAGAGGCCTGGGGGCTTTGAAGGATTCCACCTCGGTTTTGAGGAGTGTGAAATTTGCTTTAGAGAAGTTTTTCACTGTGGTTTTCTGGGCATGGGGTGGGGTCGGGATGTGAATATCCAGTGAGATTAGTTTATGGTCTGATCTTACCAGTGAGGTACATGTGGTAATTTCTGTTTCAGTTTCTAGCAATGAGGGTAGCATGGTAACCAGAAGTCAGATGACCAGATGCATGCAATGTCATTCTGTAATCTAGGACAAAAATGACATTTTAATACCAGATGACAGAGAAGTCTCAGAGCACTCTGTTTTTGGAACCTGGCAAAGAAGGACCCCTCATCTACTTCATCTTGCCTTACTCTAGTAACTGACCAGGAATAGTAATTCTTTAGACCAGTTAGGACAATATAGTGAGATTAGTTAAGTACTATTTTTTTGTATCTGTGTGAATCTATTCATCTGTGTTAATTTAATATTTCCTGTGACTGAAGCTTTGGTGTTTTGTGTCAGTGGTTTGGACTCAGACTCCTTCATTACTGGCCCAGAGAGGGGACTTCACACTCCTAAAAGAATCCTTTATCCATTATTCCACATTCCCTTTTTTACAGACCATCATACTGTTATCATAAAGGTCTCAGGTTCCACGACCACATTCAGATATCTCAAACATAAACAGGAGTCCTCCCTTTTGTACAGCATGGTAACAAATGATTAGACCTGTGTTACACTACAAAAGTCTTAATGCAATTTTGAAATTCTTTCTGCTTCAGTGCTTCTCCCTTAATCACTGGATAGACTGAGCATAAACCAGCATTCATGTTAAACTGTGAAGTGAACAAAATTCATACCAATAAACCCGGGCCTCTGCTGAAAATGGAAATATGTCCAGTCAGACCAGCCCGGTAAACAAATGTAAAATAAATAAATAAATTTGGAAATCATTTGGACTTCACAACTCATACTGTCTGGGTGAAATTTTGCAGTACCAAAAATAAATACATTAAGAAAATTGCCAGGTCTGTATCAGCTACCATATGACACAGTACAAATATAGTAGTTTGGTGCTCAGAATAGTTCTGGAGTGAAATCAACCATTTTTAGTCAAATCTTAGACACCAAACTATGCTAAAGCCTTTCCAATAAAACCTATTTGCATATAGCATCCCTCTTCCTACCTGTGGCTCATGCAGTAGTCATGATAGTGCTAGTTTGCAGCCTGAGACCTCCATCAATCATTGTGTCCCTTCATTTCATTTTCACAGAGTCTCCATTCAGAAGATTAATAAATGATGATGGCAGCTGCAAAACATTGGTAGCGATACCTTTGATGGCTTCATCTTCACATTCCTAAAAGTCCATGATATCTTCATAGCTGTGCCATCAGGTTCATATGTAGATGCTAGGCTTGCAGTCCAGGGGACCATTAAGAAGCCTAGCCCAAATTCCCAGTGCCCCCCAGCACTGCCTGGTTAAGTGCTTAGCTCAAGGTCAAACAGTAGGTAAATGAGGGCTGAGGGAATCAAACCCTTCAACAAAGGTACTACAGCTTTAACTTTCTTGCCAACTGCCAGACCTTTTAATTTCCATAGATATTTCTCTGATCTGTTGAAATCTTCTAAAGTAAATCCATTCCCTAATCGAGGATACATCTAGTTCCTGTCTTCCTATCTACTAAACTCCTCACAACTTTCCTCATACCTAAACTAATTTTCCATCCTCAACACCTTAGTACCATGGCTTTAGAAAGGTGCTTAGCACCTTAACAGACACCATCTCCCTCTCTTGCCATATCCTTCAAAATAGGAATAGCAAACTTACAGGGGCTGTTTTTCTCAACCTATCAATGATCTTCAACTCAGACCAGCATCCTACAACTCTTAACAAAACTAGGATGGTCCAGACTCTCCCCTACCTGTCTCAGTTGAAAGAATGCCTACCTAAGTGACTACTCTTTCTGGGTCAGGATAGTCAGTTCCTTCTACTACCCAGAAATGGTGGACCTCAGAATGCCTTTAGGATTTACCCAGGTGTGCCTCATATTTATAGTCTCCAATACATTAATGCTTCCAGTTTTCCACTGCACAGTATTCCATTTCCTTTTATGGTGATGATATGGTCACATATACTTCTGTCAAGTTGGTATATATACATGTAGCTGAGATAAAATTCCTTGAGTGCCAACTGCCAAAAGCACATGATGTCGAAGAACATACCAATGATCACTGTTTCCAAAAGGAAGTCACTGCTGGTGTGATTTCTAAGTGTTTTGAGAGATTTCTCTCTACTTTGTCTTTGTGCAACTGTGGAGTTAGTATATACATTTGGTGTGGGGGTATGTGGGCTTGCATCCATACCAGTGGGGTGTAGGGGCAAGCCCCTAATCGAAAATATTTTGAATTTAATTTCTCACCCTTTTGCCTTTCAATGTTATGACTTTGGGGATTCCATAATAGAACTTCAAAAATCACCATACAATATCAGATCCACACTGTTCAACCAGCTCTCTAAACTCCATGTTTGATATGATTTATACAGAACTGTATGTTATCTACTGAGCTTCAAGAATGTAACCACAGCATACCCTGCTGAACATTGAAGATTAACTTGCAAAACATAAGAATAGTTGAGGTTAAGTTACTTTATAGCTGGGTCATAAACAAGAGATTATATCTCTCAGTTTCATTGCAGAAGCAGACACAATGTGTAGAGCTAGAATTTGTTGTATTGTCTTGAAAAAAAGTAATTACTAGGTTTAAAATTTAAAGTGTTTCATTATTTATTGAATTCCAAGATTTGCAAACATCTGAGAGATATGTATTTTTAACACAGAGATGTTATATTCAATTACTTTATGTTTTAACCTGGGAAGTGAAGTCAGATGACAAAAAGTGATGTCATCGAGGATAACCAAGCAGTAAAATGTGATACTAATTTAAGAACTCTCTCAGAGAGAGAGAGAGAATGTGCATTTTGTATTTTGTCTTGGACCTAGCAAGAACATCATCACCATCTGCACTTGCCTGTCTGTAAGTAAGATTTAGGGCATAGTATCTCTTTTAGATATAGATAGAAATGTAGTAAAGATTAGTTTAGATGTTTTCTGTATTTACTTGAGACTGTCCTGCAATGTTGTTTTAAAATATTTCCAGTGATTTTGAACTCTGAAGTTACTGTGTTGATCGACTGAGTATTGTCTTGTTCTTTTATTATTTATTATCAAATATATTTAAACCTTTGTGGCTGATATTTGTGAGACATATTTAATCTCTTAGAATACTTTCATATGTATTTGGTGACACTGTACAGGCCACTTCAATAGCCTTGCTTGGTCAGACTACCATTTGGATTAATAGTAACATTACACAGTAGGACTGGACACCTTTTCTAAGGGCCTTATAGTAGCTGATAAGGGTGGCTGGTGACAGCTTGAGCTACCTTATAGTCTGGGCAAAAGGGGGCATAGCTAGTAAACCTGTGACAGCCTTTCCCAGGTGTGTGTGTGTGTGTGTGTGTGTGTGTGTGTGTGTGTGTGTGTGTGTGTGTGTGTGTGTGTGTGTGTGTGTGTGTGTGTGTGTGAAAGCTATTTAGGCAGGGACATGAAGCACTGGTTGGGCAGATAGGGTGCTGGAGGTCTTAGCTTGGCCACTCAGCTGAAATCTCAACCCTATAGCTGTGCTAGTGGACAGTCTTACTGGGGATCTAGAGAGAAAGGGAGAAACCAGCCTCAGACTGACTGTACTCTCTGTGTGCTCTAAAGGGAAATTGCACTTTACTGTGTGTGTACTTGTCATCCTCCCAGTGTGTACATTCCCCACTGTTGCCACTGGTGAGTATTGAGGCTCCTTGATTTCTGGGCCAGTGCAGGGGCGTCACATATTATTTGGTGGACAGTGGTGGGATCTCCACATCACTTATTAATTGGCTTGTAGTGGTGTGGATATTGAATTCCTGTAGCTTGTGTACAGTGGTCACTGAAGGTGTTTGTACTCTCAATCAGCCACGCAGTGAGAATTCAGTTTCACATCACAATTGCTTTATATTTTTTGTTAGCTTAGTTAGTCAGGGAGAGCAGGCAAGCATGTCAGCAGAGGAGTATGGCAAGCTGACAAATAGCCAGTTGGCTGTGATGTGCCAGGACAAAGGACTGGTGCATGCCAACTTGACTAAGGAAGAAATTATTGTAGCTTTAGGCACAGCTGCATCACAGATCAGCAATCAGGAGGACAACCAGGCTGGCTTTGGAGATGTATAACTCTCAGAAAACAGACAGCTCAACCTTTCCACAGAGGACTTAAAAATCCATCTGGAGTTAAAGAGACAACCTGGAGGCCAAAGATTTGGAAATAGAACCAGCACAGAGACTGAGATGTCTAGATGCTGAGGGAAATGAGAAACTGAGATGTCTAGAGGCTGAGGAGAAGGAAAGGCAGAGGCAACATGAAAAGGAGATGCTGACTCTTTGCCAAAGTCATGGAGTTAATGGGGAAGGGAGTAACCAACAAAGGTCAGTAAATTTCTTCCACAATTTACAGAGGGGGATAATTTTGATAGTTTCATTCATATGTTTGAGAGGGTATGTAAACAGTATAATGGTGACCAAGGGCTCTGGGTTCAGTTCCTGACTCCCTTACTCCATGGTAAAACTGTAACTGCTATTTCTAAATTATCTGATACTGAGTGCTTAAATTATACTATTGTAAAGAATTGTCTTTTAGAATTCTTTAAGTTAACACCTGAAGCTTATAGGAAAACGTTTCGTGAGCATAGAAGCAGGCAGACAAAAGCATGTGTGAATATGTTGCTGAACTAAGCACTTATTTCCATAGGTGGGTGAGTGGATGTCAGGTCACCACTTTTGAAGGGCTGGCAAACCTTTGGTGAGGAAACAAGTCCTTAGCACTTTGCCTGGGGACATGAGAATCTGGTTAGCTGACAGACAATGCAATACTGCAGATGAGTTGGGGCATCACTGCACAGGAAAGGGACACCCAGTGTTGCTCATGGGTCTAAGGGAACCCATGGTGGGCAGCCCAGACTGCCCCAACAGAGTCTGCCAGTAGCAGGGAAAGCCACTAGTCCAAATATACATCCAGAACCAATGGTTAAATGTTTTAAATGCAACCAGTGGGCCCATGTAGCATATAGATGTCCTTGGAGGCAAGGTGAGGAACAAAAGGTGGGAGAGCCAGTAATTGGGAATGACAAAATGCCAACAGTAGGTTGCCTTGAGACAACAAGGGTACCAAACTACCACAAGAGGTTATATCCATTCTTAGTAAATGGGAAGAGGCCATTGCTAAGAGAGACACAGCCTATGACCTAACCATTGTGAAGCCTACAATGGTTAAAGAGGAGCATCACTTGCTTGGGCAGTCAACTCCAGTCAGAACTGAAGGAGAGACCCCATTCCAAATACCTTTCACTAGGGTTCACCTTGACTGGGATGGTGGAAAAGGAAGCCAGCAAGTAGGTGTGTTTGATGATATCCCTGCAGATGTCCTGATAGGGAATAATTGTGATAATGCAGTACCATGTTCATAGGTTCATAGGTTGGTAATAGGCTATTGGCCCTAGGGCCTATGCAAGCCTAGCCATAACAATTCCCTGGATATTTCTTCCCACAATATTTACTTCTCTGGACCCCTGTCTAGCAGGGCGACTGACATGATCTCCAGGGTGAATTTCCTATCTCCCATCCAATCATCAAGGTTCCTTTTGAAGAGGGCCAATGAGGCGCTCTGCTTGACATGTTTGGGCAGTCTATTCCAGAGTATGGGGAGTCTCTGGGTCAGGAACCTATCCCTCCAGCATGTTTTGTTCATTGTGATGACAAGGTTTAGATCCCGGGAGCGTGTGGCTCTGAGGGATTGGGATTTCTTTAAGTGGAGCATGTCCAACAGCTCAGGGTTTGACATGGCCTTGTATGTTAAGCAGAGATCGCCTCTGAGTAGACGATATGCCACAGAGTATAGCTGGAGTTTTTTTAGACGGTCAGCATATGGCATCTGCTTTAGGCCTGTGATTCTTTTAGTGAGGTATTTCTGTGGCCTTTCCAGCTGTTGCAGATGTCTTGTGAGGTACATACCAAATGGGGCATTATACTCTATAATGGGTCTAATGACGGATGAGTACAGTGGGACAATGACAGCCTTTTTTCTAGATGAAAAGCCCTTAGTGATGAGGTGTGCCACAAAGAAGGATTTCCTGACTGTTGTGGTGATGTGGTTATCGAAACTGAGACCACTGTCCACCTGTGTCCTTAAGTCTCTCATCACACTTTCAATGTTTAGTGTCCTGCCACCTATGTGGTAATTCATGGGTACATGTTTTTTTCCAAAGGGGATAACTATACATTTCTTGGCATTAAGCTTGAGCCCATGGCTCTGGCACCAGGCATCTGTTTCTGTAAGGCCCTTTTGTAGAATATCCACATCATTTGGGGATTCAATAATGGCTCCCAGTTTGCAGTCATCTGCGAACTTTGTTAGCCAGAGTCCCTTAGTGCTGGCCTGTACTTCAGAGAAGTAGATGCCAAACAAGAGTGGTCCCAGGACTGAACCCTGAGGTACTCCACTTGTCACTTGTCTGGAGCTGGATTTGGAGTTGGCTACTTTTACAGTCTGGGTTCTGTCAGTAAGCCAGTTGACAACACATCGAGTGATGTAGGGATCTATGCCCAGCTTAGTAAGTTTATCTATGATTCCAGAGTGGGGGATGGTGTCGAAGGCCTTGGCGAGGTCCAGGTAGGCTGTGTGGACTGCCTTACCCTCGTCCACAGCTCTGGAGACTGGTTTGAAGAAGTCAATCAGATTCAGGAGACAAGATCAACCTTTCACAAACCCAAACTGGGTGGAGTCCAGTGTTTGAAGGTTGCCAATGTCTTCGTTTATAAGTTCCATGATAATGCGTTCCATGCCGTTGCAGATCATGCTTGTCAGACTGATGGGACAGTAGTTCCCAGGATCCAAGGTGGATCCCCCCTTGTGGAGTGGGATAACTGTAGCTGTGCGCCACTCAGTGGGCATGAAGCCTGAGATGAGGCTATGATTAAACATGACACTTAGGTGAGGTGCCAGTTCATTTTGTAGTTCATGTAGTACACAGCCTGGGATGTCATCTGGTCCCATGGATGCTGTATTCTTAGCTTTGGAGAGTGCAGTTTCTACCTGTGTGGCCATGATTACCGGAATTTGGCAATCTTTTGGTATTGAGATGGGCCCTTTTGGGGGTGAGAGGGAGGTGAAGTTGGCACTAAATCAATCCGCCAGGATATTGGCAATATCCTTGGGATCAGTATATTTAATGCCATTCTGTTGTAGCTCAGAGCAGATCTGAGCATTGCCATTTAGATTCTTGACATAACTATAGAATGCCTTGTGGTTGTCTTTGGAATCTTTGGCAATTTTATTTTCGTAACTAGCTTTTGAGGATTTTATGAGGGATCTCAGCTTCTTACTGAGGCTGGTGAGGGAGTTTTTTGCATCCTGGGATTTTCCTCTTTTCTGCAACAGTTTCATCCTTCTGTTGTATAGTTTGTTTATAGCAGGGGACCACCAGATTGGCTTCCTTTTTTGGAAAAGAACATCCTGATTCTATTTGGGATGGCACAATTCATGCATGAGTGGATGTGCTCGTACAGTGCCTTAGTGTAGGATTCTGCAGTCGAACTTTCAGATCCCGTCTGCATGGGTGTCGTGAAGTTTGTCACTTCTGACTTCAGTAGCATGAAGTTGGCTTTGGAGAAGTCTTTTAAGGAGGTTTCCTTACTGGGGGTGGGATGTAGATGTCAAGGGTGATTTGCTTATGGTCAGACTTGACCAATGAGGAGGTTACCACTGGTGTGGAGCATCTATCTCCCATGTTGGTAATGACCAGGTCTAGGATATTGGAGCCCTGGTGGGACAATGGATTCGTTGATCCAGGGCACTGGAATTTATGAATTCCAAGAACCGTTGGGAAAAGGAGTTGGTACCCGAGTAGTTTTCCCAGTTAATGGCAGGGTAGTTGAAATCACCCAATATTAGTGTGCTTGGTTGTATCTTAATATTTTCCAGTATGTTTAGAAAGGTGTAGTGAGAATCTTGGAGCATGATGGGGGGTCTGTAGCAAGCTACAAATTCGATTTCAGTCTTACCTAGTGTTAGTTGCACCTAGAGAATTTTAGATGCATTGTGTTGGGCAACTAGCCTGGAGGTGTGAATATCCTTGGTGAATATGGACACTCCCCCACCTTTAGTGTTTTGGTCTTGGTTTTGTGATCGAAAAGCGTGGTAAGAGTTGTACCCTGGTATTGCAGGGGTGTTCTCTGGAACCTTGAACCAGGTCTCAGTTACTGCACAGATATCAGTGTTCTCCATTTTTAGGAGTACCTTGAGAGAGTGCATTTTGAGGATTAGACTTCTAGCATTGAGTAGCATTACCTTCAGATTTTGCATGCTTGTATCTGTCACGGTGGTGGTTTTATCCTTTGAAAGCCAGCCAGTAACCTGAATCCCAGGGGTGACAGGTGCAGGCCATCTCTGGCAAAGCATAGTGGTTTGTCGATCATGTCTTCCCAGGCAGACAAATACTGGATCCCCTTTGAATGACACCAGAAGCTTAGCCAATTGTTGAAGTCAATCATTTTGTCCTTATACTGTGGTATCATTCTGTGTGAATGTGTGCATGCAGGTACACGCAGTCAGGCTTGGAGACAAGCATGTGGGTCTGGTAGCCTGGGCGAGACCCAGACAGACTGCAAACTTGCAGCCAGGACTGGAAAGGTGGTTACTTCAGGGAGGGAGCTACCCTGTAGCAGTGAAACTGAAGGTGAGCCACAGCTACTTGTGTGTACTGATGTTCTCATGGACAGAGTGATTCCAAGGGCAGAAGTGAGTAATAGTACCCAGGCTGACAGTGAGGCACCACTGACAGAGAATACCAGGCTTCCTGTGGAAGGGGAGCTGGGAAGGGTTACAAAGACAGAGTTGAGACAGGCTCTGCTCTGAGACCCAACATTACAAGGCCTGAGGGAGGTAGCTAGTGAGGCACTTAATTCTCAAGGGAAGGGGGAATCTGTATACTGGGACAAAGGGTTACTGTATAGAGAGTGGACCCCTGAGGAAGGGCTAGAGGGTGAGAGAATATAGCAGTTGGTAGTGCCTAGAGCCTACCATCTGGCACTTCTAGACATAGTCCATGATATTCCCTTTGCAGGTCATATTGGCATAAAACTTACAAAGAGATGTATTATGAAGAACTTTTATTTGCCTGTGTTTTCTACAGATGTAACAGGGTACTGCAGGACCTGTGAGCAGTGCCAAAAGGTAGGCAAAGCAGGAGACATGGTGAAAGCTCCTTTTATTCCTTTACCTGTGATTGAGGAACCATTTCAGAGGGTATCTATGGATATTGTGGAGCCTCTGAGTACCCCAAATTCCTTGGGGAAAATGTATATCCTAGTGGTAGTAGATTATGCTACCAGATACCCTGAGGTGGTGGCTGTGTCCTCCATTGAGATAGAAAAGGTGGCAAATGCCTTGTTAGAAAATTTCAGCAGGCTAGGTTTTCCAAAAGAAATACTGACTGACAGAGGTGTCAGTTTCATGTCAGACCTGCTGAATTATCTGTGGAAGCACTGTGGGGTGAAGCACCTGAAGACCACCCCCTACAATCCCCAGACTAATGTCTTGTTAAGCCGTTAAACTATACACTCAGGATGATGCTATGGGCATTTGCAGACCAGATTAAGAGGAAGTAGGACAAATTTTGCCCCATCTGTTGTTTGCTTACAGAGAGGTGCCCCAGGAATCCACAGGTTTTTTATCCTTTGAGTTGTATGGGCATAGGGTGAAGGGACCTCTAGATTTGATTCTAGATGAGTGGGAGGGTAAGTGTGAATCCCACAAGGAGTATGTTGTGGCATATGTCTTAAACCTCACGCAAGGCTTGGGGAACTCATGGGCTTGGCCAAGGAGAACCTGACAGGAGCCAAACAGCAGACAAAGTATTGGATGACAGGAATGCTCGAGCTAGAGAGTATGTTGTAGGGCAGAAGGTAATGGTTCTCATTCATGTCAGACACAACAAGCTGCAGGCAGCTTGGGAGGGACCCTACAAGGTGGTAAGGAAGGTCAGTGATATTAACTAGATGGTAGACCTGCTAGGCAGGAGGCAGGGGCACAAATTGTACCATGTTAACATGATGAAACCTTACCATGATAGAGAGGCCGTTGTGCTGAGTATGTGCAGTGGATGGCAGGAGGAGTCTGAGGGGGGTCTTATAACTGATCTTCTCAGTGAGGCTCGGACTGACACCTCAGTGGAAGGGGTAGCAATGTCCCAGCAGCTATTCCCTACCCAGGTTTGAGAAATCCAAGCAGTGCTACAGGAGTTTGTGGGCTTATTCACTGGGAAACCAGGCTGCACCCACCTGGAGCAGCACCATGTGTATACAGGACCCCAAAGGCCTATTAAGCAGCCTTCTTATAGGGGGCCTGAGAGAGTCACACAGACTCTGAGAGAGGAGATACAGGATATGTTGGAACTAGAGGTAATTCAGGAGTCCAGCAGTCCCTGGGCCTCCCCAGTGGTGCTGGTACTGAATAAGGATGGCAGTACCAAGTTCTGTGTAGACTGCAAGAAATTAAATAGTCACAAAGAGTCAGATGCTTACCCCATGCCTAGGACAGATGAAGCCCTAGAGCAGCTGGTTGGGGCTACATATCTTACCCCTGTTGATCTTACCAAGGGTTACTGACAGGTGCCCTTGACCCCTAGTGCTAGGCTACAGCCTTTGTGACTCCTTTTGGCTTTCATGAGTTTACGAAGATGCCCGTTGGGATAAAAAAATGCCCCAGTGACTTTCCAGAGGCTGGTAGATCATATCCTAGTAGGAGCAGGAGATTTTGCCCTTGCTTACCTAGATGATATTACCATCTACAGCCATTACTGGCAAGAGCACATTCAGCAAGTCAGGGAGGTGCTAGGCAGACTACAAAGGGCAGGGTTGACCATTAACTCCAGCAAATGTCAGGTGGGTATGGCAGAGGTCTCCTTCCTGGGACATAAAGTGGGGAGTGGTAAGATCAGGCCATTACCTGCCATAGTGGAAGCCATTCAGGCATGGCCTACCCCTGTTACCAAAAAGCAAGTGAGGACATTCATAGGGACAGCAGGGAACTACAGAAAGTTTGTCCCCAGTTATAGTACCATAGCTGCTCCACTCACAAGCCTGACAAGGAAAAACAAGCCAGATGAGGTAGTGTGGACCCCAGCATGTGAGCAGGCATTCCAGAAACTTAAAAGAACTTTGGAAGGACCCCCTGTGTTACCCAGTCCAGATTATAGCAAAGAAGTTGTGAACATGGCTGCTTCAAACCATGGGGTGGGAGCTGTACTTAGCCAGGTTTCCTCAGAGGGAGAAGAGCCCCCAGTGGTATATCTCAGCCACAGGCTCCAACCCAGGGAGGAATGCTATGCAGCTGTAAAAAAAAGGAATGCCTAGCCATAGTGTGGGCACTGCATAAACTTCAGCCTTATCTGTATGGAAGGAAATTAACTGTAGTTACAGACCACAATCCCTTATCATTGCTACATCAAGCCAGCCAGCAAAATGCCAAATTACTAGGATGGAGCCTAGGGTTGCAAGCATTTGATATGACAGTGCAGCACCACAGTGGGGTTAGCAATGCAGATGGACTGTTAAGACAGGAAATGAGGTAAGGTATTCCCAGATAGGCGCAACCCTCTCAAGCAAAATTTCTCAAGGGTCACTTGAAAAACTAGCTTGAGTTTTTTTTGGGGGGGAAGAAATGTCACACTGCCAGCCCAACTATCTGGAATTTTGTAAATAATTCTATGTAATTTGTGAATATTGATATGATTTATACAGAACTGTATGTTATCTACTGAGCTTCAAGAATGTAACCACAGCATACCCTGCTATAACATAGAAGAATAACTTGCAAAACTTAAAAATAGTTGAGGTTAAGTTACTTTATAGCTGGACCATAAGAAGAGATGGTATCTCTCGGTTTCAGTCCAGAAGCAGACACAATGTCTAGAGCTAAACGATTTTGTATTCTCTTGAAAGAAAAGCAATTACTAAGTTTACATTGCAAAGTGCTTCATTGTTGTACGACTTCCAAGATCTGCAAATATCTGCGAGATAAGTATTTTTAAGACAGATATGTTAAATTTGATTGCTTTCTGTTTTAGCCTGGGAACTGAAGTTAGGTGACAAAAAGTGATGCCATCCAGGCTAATCCAGCAGTAAAATGTGATGTTGATTTAAGAACTCTCTCAGAGAGAGACTATGCATTTTGTATTTTTTATTGGTCCTAGCAAGAACATCCCCTCAACATCACCATCTGCACCTGCCTATCTGTAAGTAAGATTTAGTGCATAGTATCTCTGTTAGATATAGATAGGATTATAATAAAGATTAGTTTAGATGTTTTCTGTATTTATTTAAGTGCTGCGGTAGAGTTATCGCCTCACAGTAAGATGTTGTCCTGTTCGATTCTCAGCTAAAGCGTCTTCTGTGTGGAGACATGCGTGAATGGGTGTACCTTCGTTGAAGGTTGTACGTCAGGGCTGGCAACTCGGCACGTAAAAAATCTACTGCCAATCATTAGCGGACCAGAGTTCCGCTTTGGCGACCCCTAACCGGGAAAAGCTGAAAGACACAACAAAATCTGAGACTGTCCTGCAATGTTGTTTTAAAATATTTCCTGTGATTTTGAACTCTGAAGTTAGTGTGTTGATTGACTATTTTCTTATTCTTTTATTATTTATTATTAAATATATTTAAACCTATCTTTGTGGCTGTTATTTGTGAGACATATTTAAGCTCTTAGAGTATTTGCATATGCATTTGGTGACACTGTACAGGCCACTCCAATAGCCTTGCTTGGTCAGACTACCATTTGGATTAATAGTAAAGTTACACAGTAGGATTGGACACCCTTTCTAAGGGCCTTATAGCAGCTGATAAGGGTGGCTGGTGGCAGCTGGAACTACCTTATAGTCTGGGCAAAAGGGGGCATAGCTAGTAAACCTGTGCCAGCCTTTCCCAGGTGTGTGTGTGTGTGTGTGTGTGTGTGTGTGTGTGTGTGTGTGTGTGTGTGTGTGTGTGTGTGTGTGTGTGTGTGTGTATATCAATAAAACCTCAAAGAGTGTGTGTGTCAGCTACTTGGGCAGGGACACGACGCACTGGTTGGACAGAGAGGGTGCTGGAAGTCATAGCTTGGCCACTCAGCTGAGATCTCAACCTATAGCTGTGCTAGTGGGGAGTCTTACTGGGGATCTGGAGAGAGAGGAAGAAACCAGCCCCAGACTTACTGTGATCTCTGTGTGCTCTTAAGGGAAATTGCACCTTACTGTGTATGTACTTGTCATCCTCCCAGTGTGTATGTCCCCTAGCTGTTGCCAGTGGTTAGGAATTGAGGCTCCTTGATTACTGGGCCAGTGCAGGGGCATCATACACTTAAAAGCAGCTAAATAAAAGAACATTCCTCACTACATAAATCACAAGGAAATATCTTCTGATATGAAAACCACTGCATTATACTCAGTAAAGCAAAGGCACTATCCGTCATAGTAATTTTAACATTGCATTTTGCTTCTTAATCATTAAAATTCTCTTATTGAATAATTGCCCTACTATAAGCTGTCTCCTCAGAATTAAAGTACTCACTCATTGCTTGTATGCATCCACATCTAATGCAGACTCAGACACACACAAGCACACATATGCATGCATCCTTACTCATTAGATTATTTCATCGGGGCTTCCTCCTTCTTGGTTCCAAATGACTGAAACTCTAACTGGGTATTGGGACCATTTCAGAATCAAGCAACTTAAAACCAGGCTAAAATCAGTAATAATTTAAAGAACTAGTTGCATATCTGTATGAAATAGTATTTCATTGTCCCTCACTCACTATCTCCACCAGTGTAAGTAAGTTAAGTTCTGGCCCTGACAATGTGCGTTATTGATTTGGCTACACTGTGTAGCAGTTAAAGTGTAGCATTTAATCATGTTTACCTGTGTAAACTGCTGTTTTTGTTCTGCCACTGATTTCTTAAGAAGGTCATTGCTGAAAAGGACCTCTGGATCTATTTAATAAACACATAAGTAAACAAGCGAAATAAATAAGGGAAAACATGCAAAATGTTTAGAAAATTAAGCACTGAAAATAAATACAGGTGCTTATACCTATCAGCATTAAGACTGCATCTGAAAAAGAAGTTATTATGGAGCACCTGTCAAAGAACAGTGTCTGACATATGCAAGGCCAAAGTGTCACAATAAATTTGTCTGCAAATGTGCATTCAGTATTCCAAACAAAAAGAAATAAGCTGAAGGGGTTAACGGGTAAGGTAGTGACATGGACCAAAGTAAGCAAAGAGACTATTAAACTAATTGCTGCTCATTTATTGCATTATTGAGGCATGGGTCCATTAACTTTTTTTTTGCATGACAGCAGTTTTTCTGTGCAAAAAAAGGAGGCAGACTAAATCATCAGTTAATTATTTGGTATCAGTAAAGTAACCAGCTTAGATGTTATGTGGTATAGCTTTTGAAAAATCACTAAACAATTGAAAATCAGTAATTTATCAACACATTGCTGTTGATTTACCAGTGACATCCATGTGCCCTTGTGGTCAGGAATTACACTTCTGGTTATATAATTACCCACAGCCTCATTCCATCTAACTAAGTAATTCAGCTGCAGTGCAGACAGATAATGTGCTCAGTGATTTCCCAGGGGACAATGCAAAGTCCATTTTCTATCCCTCAGTACATTCTTACCTGGGACTGAAATCTACAATGCTCAGCATTATTGTGTTGCTGTTTACAATGACAGATGGTTATTCATTTTAATAGAAAATTGTTGTCCATGGCCAGAAACTGAAATCATATCTAAATGCATGTAATTTAACCATGTATTTCTTATGTTTGACTAGAATAGGCCCTCTGAGTTACTATTACTCATTTCTGAAGCATTTAGTACTGATGAATGAACATTTGGACCTGCCATAGCAACAAAAGGAATCCTGAAGATCATGAAATAACCAAGTCTCGTGCATAGCTTTATTTGTTTATTGTTTCTTAGAAAACAGGCTCAAGTAGCCCTGGGTAGTAAAAGAATATACCTCTCCCTTTGTTTCCCTTCTTTATAAATAGTAATATTTATAGTAAATCCATGGAACTGTGCAAGTAAAACTAGCTCACACTGAAATTAAATGAGTGATCCTAATTTTAAATATTCATTCTTCCTGTGACACTGTGTCTATCCTATTTAGAGTCACACCAAAGCTAGTGTCCATCCCTGATGTATAAGGACAAGGCGTAATCCTGCATGGGATGCCAGTCCATTACGGGATGAGTGTAGGTATACACACACACACACACACACACACACACACACACACACACACACACACACAGACACACAGACACACAGACACGCAGGCACGCATGCACGTGCACAAACACAGACACACACGCACGAAAACAAAGTATGCGCATACACACACACACATACACTACAGACACACACTCCAGAGCTGAATCATGTTCAAATGGGATCCTAGGCAGGATAATGATCAGGCTCCCCCATACACACACAGCCATTCAAGTATCCCATTACTTGGCTAGTTCTCCCCAGTTACCATAAACACTGTTCAAACCTGTCAGTGTGTATACTATTTTCTTCTTTACTTCTATAATGATTAGAGATATTTGGATTTAATTTAAAACTTTTATTTCAAATTTTATAGCACAAACACTGTAGCCACTTGCTAAACAAAATGATACAGTCTCACAAATAGGATGAACAGTAAACTTCTCTGCCTTTAAAACTCACATTTATTGAAATGGCATTGAAACCCACATTCTTTGATTCACCTTCCTGATTGCATTAAATTGTATTCCCTGTGTCTATGTCCCTTATGGACAGGGGCGATCTGTAACATACTGAAGACATAGGCACAAACCCATGCCATCTTCTTGACTCTAGAGGCCATAAATTGAGTAAAATCATGTTACATTGGCTAGGATTGTAAGGGGTCTTAAGCCATTAGCCTAGTAATCTGCTATGAACCTATGAATATAGTACTTTTGTTAGAGTGTGTTTTTGTCATGTTGAACATTTTCCAGTAAGCAATGAAACAAATGTATGAAGCAATAATGACAAAACTACCCATTTCAGAACATTTCAATGATAAAAGGCCACTCAAAGTTCTGTCATTACAATCCACCAATATTAGTCAACATATACAATCTCTGCCAAAGTAAAAGTAATCTTAATAATTCCACACTAAAGAGATCTCTAACTAATGAAGAGTTTGCTGTTGGAAAACAACTTTACATTTTAATGTTTCATGTGCAAATTTAGTGCCTGCTGCCCTTGAAGAATAAATTCCCTATGTTACATTAAAAAAATGGTAAACTAGTAATATTGAAATAGGGAATGTCAGGCAAACCGACAACAAGTTCATAGTTACGAAGCATCTCAGTCAAAGGAGGGCACACTCAGAAGTGAAGCACCCCAGCCTCCCTTCAAGTGCACCACAATATTAGCAATCTATCTGCATGGTGTGGGAGAAAAAACCACAGTCTTATGCACCAAAGGCAAGTATGCTACCTTTTATGATACTAACACTGCTGTCAAATTTTATAGCACAAGCACCAATGACGGCCACTTCCTGAACAAATCATTTGCACATTGAAAACAGAGTTAGCATGAGCAACAGTAAACTTCTGTTCCCTTGAAAACCATAATTCCTCGAAAATGCACCACTGATGACAGTCTGGTAGTTGGTCTAAAGGATTCTGGCTCCTATCTCATGTAATTAAGGTACAATGTTTGAGCCTGAACAAGTGAATTAACTAACCTGCCATCCCTAACTACAGCATTTTTTTACATAGACACACCTTCATCTCTCTCTCTCTCTGTCTCTCTCTCTATCTCTCTCTCTCTCTCACTCTCTCTCTCTCTCCTCTCTCTCTCACTCTCTCTCTCCTCTCTCTCTTTCACTCAATCACCTACTGAATGGCTCCAGCTCACTCATCCCTCTCATGACAGTTATCCATGTTCATGTGCTTGGTTCTCCATGGTTAACATTTTGTGCTCATTTCTCCATGTTTTAAATCTCATGCAACCTGCATTGTTGTGCATGCCTCTTTATTGCATGCACACACAGATACAGAATGCGTGTCATTAAAGAGGAAACTGCATGCACAGTGAATCCTTAAAGAAGAAGAAATGTAATGTTTAAAAAAAATGTTTAAATTAAATGTTGTTGCAGCACCCACTTCCCAAGCCAGTGCCCACCCACTTCCCAAGCCAGCAGGCCTTAGTCAACTGCCTAAGTCACCTAGTGCTAATCCAACTCTGACACACACACAGACACACACTCACACAGACAAATGTACACTACAAACGCACACACAAACACACACAGACACACACATAAACATAATGGGCAATTTAAAAGAGTGCCAATTCACCTATGGCTTGACTTTGAGATATGTGAAGAATCAAAAACATCTGACAAAAGCACATGCCGACACACACAAAGAACTTCACATAAAGTGAAGTACTTCACTTACTCTATTCAAACATAATTTGGATGAATGGATGGGTAACTTCAAATTCGCCAAGGTTTAGCACCCCTGGCCCTCATGGATAGGGGGAAATATTAGGGGGGCTAAAGGTGGAGGTCTCTTGATTTATGTTAGCAAAAAATGAAACTCCAGGTTAGTTAAACAGGATGATGCCCTAGAGTTCATCTACATCCAGATCTTCATAAACAAGGTTCTATGCCATGTCCTGGCCAGTTACAGGTCACCCTCTATGACCAACAAAGCTCACAACTTGTACCTGGAACTATTGGGGGCACTCAAAATCCAACCAAACACCCTATTCATGGGAAATTTTAACTATCCCTCTATAGAGTTGGAAACATACACTGCCTCTAACTCACAGTCAGACTGTTTCCTGGAGTTTGTCAACACAAACACCATGGACCAGATTGTGTGCACTACAACCAGGATCTGAAACATATTAGATCTGGTACTGACCAACACGGCAGAGAGTTGCAACCCCCACCCCATATGACATCCTCATTAGTGAGGTCAGATCACAAAGGTGTCTCCCTCAAAATAAAAATCAACCCATAAAACCCAACTAAACAAGTAACAGGGATGATTCTAAAGCTAACTACACCCTATTAAGCAAAATTCAAAGCTCTTGCAAACCCCAAGAAAACAGCTGCCCATGCAGAATTGTTCACAGAAACCTCGTACAAATATGTAAATGGCTGCACTGAGGCTGCCATAGCTACTAGAAGTAAAGCCAGATCTAATAACAAAAACAAACCCCACTGGTGGACTTCTAACCTTAACAGGGTATATAATAACAGAAAAGAGTAATGGCCAAAAGCAGAAAAAGTAGTTGTCGCAGACAACAGCCCTCTGATTCAACTGAACAAGAAACTAAGAGGTGTAATATGCAACAAGGCCAGTTATGAAGTCAGGATAGCCTCTCAGGCTAAGGACAATCACAAAGTCTTCTTCAACTATGTCAGGAATCTTAAAGGTAGCACATAGAGCAAAACTGGTTGTAAATCGCACAACTTTTACTGACCAGGGTGACATAGCAAATCTAGCTGAAAAATTACACTCTAACTTCACTGCCCCACTTTCCCAATACGCACTGTGCAATCCCTTCTAGCATATTCCCCCTATCATCATGGATTATGTACTAGCAGAGCATGCTAAGGCCAAAAACACTGCTTCAGTGAACCCCCCGACAATATCCCAGCTTGCTTCATAAATAGCCTCAAACATGACTTATCAGAACAACTAGAGACAATGCTCATCTACAGTCTCAAATAAATACAGAGGGAATGGAGGGTCACAACAGTCATTCCTCTCCACAAGGGTAGACCATCATTTGACCTTGTATACTACCGATCCATCAGTCTGACAAATCAAATATACAAAACCATGGAACCAATTATCATGGAAATGATCAACAAGGGTATTGGCAAGCTACAGACACTGGACCCATCCCAGTTTGGCTTTGTTAAGCAATGTTCTTGCCTACTCAGCCTGGTATCCCTCTTTGAGAGGGTCACCAAGGCTATGGATGAGTTAAAAATGGTGCACACTGCCTACCATAACCTGGCCAAGGCATTCGATACAATACTCCACTCAGTTACTGTTGATAAATTTCGAAAACTAGGCACAAATCCCTATATAATTTGCTGGATTGCTAACTGACTCACAGACAGGAATCAAGAATTCAGGATTGGTGAGACCACTTCTAGTAGGAGACCAGTCACCAGTGAAGTGTCCCAGGCTCTGTGTTGGGCTCATTCCTGTTTGGCATGTATATCTCAGAAGTCAAAGCTAATGTCAAAGGCTTTTCACTTGCCAAGTTCATAGATGACTGTAAATTGAGAGCTATTATAGATTTCCCTCGGCACAAACATCCTACAAGAGGGTCTGATACAAACAAACTACTGGTGCCAGAGCCACGGATTACAACTCAATGTGAAGAAATGCATTATAATGCCCTTTGGGAAGTCATGCACCCAAGTTAATTATTCCATTGATAAAACACTCCTAAGAGTTGACCCAGTACTCAGAAATTTGGGAACATATGGTGTTAGTAATTTGGCCTTCTACCAACATCTAGTGGAAAAACTCCTTTATCAGCCTCAACAAAAAGTTGAGATCCCTCATCAACTCCTCTAAAGCTAGCTATGAAAACAGAATTGCACCAGATAGTAAAGACAACCACAAAGCCTTCTATAGTTATGTAAAGAACCTCCACGGCAATACCTAGATTTGCTCTGAGCTACTGCACAATAGTACCTTCTATACCGAGCCAAACTTTATTGTCAATATACTGCCCAACAGATTCAGTGCCAACTTTTCCCCTCTCTCCCTCCTCAAAGGACCAATCACAATACCAGTAGATTGCCAGGCACCCAGTATTACTGCTGCACCGGTTAAAACAGAATTGTCCAAAGCCAAGAATACAGCTTCTATGGGACCTGACAATATCCCTGGCTGTATTCTACATGAACTACAGAGTGAACTGGCACCTCACCTGTGTGCCCTGTTCAGTCACAGCCTCACCTCAGGCTTTGTCCTACTGAATGGCGCACTGCTATAGTCATCCCTCTCCACAAAGGAGGAGCTACTACAGACCCTGGGAGCTATTACCCCATTAGCCTGACAGGTCTGAGATGCAAAGCTATGGAATGCATCATCATGGACCTAATAAACAAGGATATAGACAATCTCCAAACTTTGGATCTCACAAAAATTGGTTTTGTGAAGGGTAGATAATGCCTGCTCAACTTGGTCAACTTCTTTGAGCCAGTAACCAGAGCTGTGGATGAAGGCAAGGTGGTTCATACAGCCTACTTTGATCTCCCCAAGGCCTTTGATACCATTCCCCACTCAGGAATCATAGAAAAACTCACTAAACTAGGCATCAACCCCTATATCACTAGGTGGATTGCAAACTGGCTCACAGATAGAGCCCACAGTGTGAAAGTAGCTGACTCCAAGTCAGACTGCCGACCAGTCACGAGTGGAGTCCCACAGAGATCGGTCCTGGGTCCTCTCCTGTTTGGTATTTACTTCTCAGAAGTCCAGTCCAACACGAAGGTAAGCTGGCTGACAAAGTTCGCAGATAATTGCAAGCTGGGAGCCATTATTAACTCCCCAAGTGATGTTGACATCCTACAGAAAGGCCTCACTGAGACCAATGACTGGTGTCAGAACCATGGCCTTAAGCTCAATGCCAAAAAATGTGCCGTCATTCCCCTTTGGGAAAAACCCATTCCCATGAACTACCACATCGATGGAAGTCCACTGAACACAGAAGGCATTATAAGAGATCTGGGAACACAGGTTGACAGAAACCTCTCTTTTGACCACTACACTACCACTGTGGTTAGAAAGTCCTTCTATGTGGCACATCTCATTACTACGGGTTTTGCATCCAAGAAGAAAGAGGTCATTGTCTCCCTCTACTCTTCCTTCATTAGGCCAATCATCGAGTACAATGCCCCATTTGGCATGTACCTCACTAGACACCTGCAACAACTGGAGACGCCACAAAAGTACCTCACAAAGAGGATCCTAGGCCTAAAACACTTGTCCTATATGGACAGACTCAAAATACTCCAACTATTCTCTGTCTCATACCGCCTACTTAGAGGCGAGCTCTGCTTGACTTATAAAGCCATGTCTGACCCAGCTCTGTTAGAAATGCTACATCTAAAGAAATCCCAATCCCTCCACACCATATACTCTAGAGACAGGGTCATAACTCAGAGACTGCCCATGCTATGGAATAGACTTCCCATACATGATAAACAGGGCACCTCACTGGCCCTCTTCAAGAGAAATCTTGATGAGTGGATGGAAAATAGAAAATTCACCATGGGGATCACTCCAGTGGCTCTACTTGACAGAGGCACTGGAAGCTAAGGTCAGATGGCACGTTGCCAGGGTAATCCTATGGGCTAGGCTTGTAAAGGCTCCAGGACCATTAGCCTAGTACACACCTACGAAACTATGAACTTATAAGAAAATCATTCCATGTCACCCAACTAATTAGCAAGGGTATGGCATCCAGGAACAAGAAAGTTATAGTACCACTCTACTCAGCCCTTATCAGACCCATCATCAAATACAAAGCCCCCTTTGGCATTTACCCAACCAGGCACCTACAACAGATGGAATGCCCTCAAAGGTTTCTCACCAAGAGAATCTAGAGTATGAATACCCTGTTTTACACAGGTTGCTTTAAGGCCTTGTCTCTTTACTCAGTGTCCTACAGGCTACTGAGAGGTGATCTTTGCTTGACATATAAGACATCTTCAGACCCAGCTCTGATGGACCTTTTGCAAATTCACAAAACAAACACCACCAGGAACACTAGATCCAGCTGAACGTTGCCTGAGACATAGATAAAACATGCTGGAAAGACTGATATGTATCTCAGTGGATCCCTGCACTATAGAACAGGCTCTGCACACATGTGAAGTGAAATTAATCCCTGGTGCTTTTCAAACAAAACCTTGATCACTGAATGGGAAATCATAAATTCACCCCTGGTCTGATCCCCATGTCTTATGAACAGAGGCCGACAATAGATAAGCTAATCCTGAAGTAACATACCCCCCAACACACACACACACACACACACACACACACACACACACACACACACCTTACCTACGTCATTACTAACATAACCCCACCATATAGGAATCTAGTGTACTCGAGGACAAAACTGCATTAGGCTGCATATCTAGGCTTATAAAGACCCTGGTGGTTGATAGCCTAGTACAAACCTATAAATCTATGAACCTATACAAAATAACAGACAATGCATAGTTTATTACTTCCCCCCGCTTAATCAGGACAATCTATTTGCTTTGTTTTCATTTTCAAACTATTCTCTACTTCTTTTCTTTGCTTACCATGGTGTCTTGCAGTTCATACACTAAATACTTAACTGCACATATAAATCTCTACTTATTTTTCCTGAGCTTGTATACTGCTGCCTGTAATTTGCTTTTTCCCCCTCTCAGCTTCTGTTTTATTATCTTCAACTCATACAGTTAACTATCTCTGAAAACCTTCTTACCTTACACCATAGCCAAACCTTACTGATTGTTTTTTCTCAACACCGTTGCATTGTTAATTCTTTGGGTAATTACATCTCTCTTTATTACTTGCTTAAACCTACTTTCCAATTATCACTCACTCCCATTGACGACTGTTGTTTTCCCATCATCCATCTCTCTGACTGAGTTCCGTTGTTTCCTGTAGGGCAGCATCTTTGAATTCACCTGAATGCATGCTTTTTTCTGGAAACCTTGGCCTCTAGCCAGAGCAAATCAGTAAGTCACAGGCATCTAACACATATTTATATCATAGATAAGTTGCTGGTTCATGCTCTAGGTTGCAAATGCTAAATTTTGTGTTGTGATGCTTGTAAAATCTAACTTGCCAGTTTAGCAGCTGTGGATGTGTTTAACTAAGCATAAAATGCATACAAGCAGTTCAAGCTAAAACTAATTATACTGCTAGAGGGTGTTTCCTTAATATATTGTTAAGTTTTTTATTGTCTATCTCTAAAACTAGTACACTAAAGTAAAAAATGTAGTAGTGTTTATATTTTCTAAATGCACTTCTCCAAAGAGAGAAAGTTATAGTGCTAGTGTTGTATGGTTTAGGAAAACATGTTCTTGCTTGTCCCCATGTTAAATGAGCTGTTGTAAGGCAACTCTTATCGGATCTGCTAAAATTTCTCCCTCAGTTAACCACAGACATTTTGCTGGTTTATTAGTGATGCTAATTATACAGGCAAATGTTAGCCAGTAGACATGAATCCTAGTAATATAGGTATAAAAAGTGACATAACCGTAACATGTCCACCCTTATTGCTGAATTGTGAAATGTGTAGAATTTGTGTTATACAATTTTTTGACCAGATAAGCTGGGGTTTATTAATGCATAGTTAAGAGTTAATTGTAGACCTCAGAAGTTGTTGTACCTGTTTCCAAGGACTTCATGCCAGTTTTGATGTAACAGACATCACAGCTAGATATAAAATGCTAAACCATTGTGCACATCTGGATCTTGTTCTAGCAGACTGCAAATGTGTCTTTGCTAATTAGAGCTCCTGCATACGTAAGGACCTGTGAACTCACCTCTTGGCAGTGGTGCATAAATGTCTGCAAAAAGCATTTTGGAGGATGTGATGATGTGAGGTAGTGCCAACTATGCCAGAGAAAGTAGAGCAGTGATGTGTAACATATGCCAGCATTGCCAGCTGGAGTTTTAAAAATAATTATATGTCATTTGTAAATCAAATTGATTTTGAATATGTAATTGTGTTGAAAATGTATTTGTAAGGTTGCTTGTGTTAAAAATGTACCAATAGTGGGTCCTACTGGATAAAAAGGAAATACAACTGTATGTCAGACTGTATTGTAACTGTTGAAATTAATATATTACAACAGAGGATACTGGAAGAGAAAAGGTTAAGCTCAGTCCAGCTAACTTTGAAAAATAGTCTGAAATTAAATGACCTTGTTTAGGCCATAAGGATTGTATCTTACAGTTCTGACTGCAGCCAGAGAAGAAATGTCTGTATGAGGCCTGCCTTAGTAGCTCTGTAGGAAGAGTGGAAGTGTTAAAATTGTTTTACAGCTTCCCGATGCTGTAACACATCTTAGCAAAGCTCTATGTGCATGTATTGTAACACATATGTGCAAGAACCAAGCTCAAGTTTCTAGTGAAGGGGGTAGTATGGGAGCCAGAGTCAGGTGACCAGATGTGATGTCATTTTATAGCCAGCACTGAACTTATTTTAGGTATTAGTGAGAGCTGTGATAGTGGCACTCAGCACTCTGTTATTGGAATTGATAAAACCACTCACCTACATCAGCTTGCCTTGATGTAGTAAGTAACTTAACAAGGGAGCAGTAATTCTTTAGTCAGTCAGGAAAATATAGTGAGATCCACTAGGTATTTTTTTTTGTATCTGTGTAAATCTATCCATCTATGTTATTTTTAATATTTCCTGCGATTGAAACTCTGTTTATTGTAAATAGATATTAACTATTCTCATGTTCTTTTATTATTTATTATTAAATATATTTAAACTTTTCATTGTGGCTGGTCTTTTTAGAGAATACTTTGACCTTTGAGAGTACTTATATTTATTTGGTGACACTGTGGCCGCTCCTGAAAGTCTTGCTGTTTGGTCAACATTACCATTGGTATTAGTATTAATTTCACTCAGTACAACTTTAGCTGGTGGCAGTGTAACTACCTTATAGCCTGGGCATAGGTGTGTGTGTTAAAATCAAATCTCAAAGTGCGCGTCTGTGTGTGTGTGTGTGTGTGTGTGTGTGTGTGTGTGTGTGTGTGTGTGTGTGTGTGTGTGTGTGTGTGCTGTATGTGCCAGTTATTTGAAACAAGGACATAGAGCACTGGTTTCTGCAAAGAGAGAGAGAAAGGTGAAGTCTTATTTGGGGCCTGGAGGAGAAAGTCCAGCCCCAGGACTGGATATGCTTCATGTGTGCTCTGAAGAGAAATTGTGCTTGGTACAGAGAGCTGCATCTGAAAATATTGTTTGTATCTATTTTTTTTCTAAGTGAATGTTCCCCACCGGTGTCAGTGGAAAGGATTGATGATCCTTGATTACTGGCCCAAAGGAGGGACATCACAACCTGGTAAAAAGCACTGTCATTTCCCATCTTTTTTTTTTTTTTTTTTTTTGCAAGTTAAACTGAATTCTTCAAACATAGTAAAACTTTTACCATAACAATGTCTAGCATCTGAGTTAATCAGGCCTCACTTATCCTTTTCAATCAGCTCTACTCCTAATCTGCTGACCCTGACCAAATCAATCCCAACTAATATATTGCAGAGGCTGCGTAAGAATTATCACTGTACAGCAACTGACAACCAAGCCTGAAGTACATCACTGAAAGGACCAAGAGTGTGCATCACTGAAAGGACCAAGAGTGTGCAGTCAAACACTTTACCACTGATATATAGTATAGCCCTGTAATAGTGGGCAATCAGTTTAACAGGTTTTTATGTAGTCGAAGATAACAGCCACTACATAGCTTGTTACTCCCACAACAATGAATCAAGACAAATTATTTTCCTTTGTTTTCATTTTCAGACTACTCCCTCCTTCTTGTCTTTCTTTACTTCAGTACATTGAAGCTAATACACTAAATTGTTAACCACTGTAAACATCTGCTAAGTTTTCTTGAGCTTGTGTACTGCTTGCCAAAATTCTCACTTTCCCCCTATCAACTTCTGTTTTACACTGTTCATCTCATGCAGTTAACTATCACTGGAAACCTTCTTACCTTATGCCAAAGTCAAAGCTTACTGATTGTTTTTCCTCAACGCTATTGCATTGCTGATTCAGTGGTTGGGCCTCCCTCCATTTGCCCTCACTATGCTCACTGTGCTTCCCTACTCTACCCCCAATTCTCACCCACCCCTACACTTCTGCCAACTTATCTCTGTGTCAAAACAATCAGAACATAATGCAATATCAGTTTCTCTGCAATTAGCATTTCTGACTCATTTACTTAAAATGCTGCAACCCAGCCTGTCCTTTTAGAAGTTATATTGCTGTAACTATAACTGCTTTGCCCAATAGCATTTTACAGTACAAACTGACAACTTCAGCAAAATCCAACATACATATCATACAAAATGACTTTGACTCAAATCCTACTAGTCTGCCTCTTTAGCATATAGCACTCATTACCAGCTACCATACTTCCCTAATAAATACAATTAATATTCCTACAAACTTACACTCGCTACATCAACAATTACCAAGTCTATCAATCACCACAGCACTAACACTGTACCATAAAACCATTTTAGACTTTATCAATTATATGTATCTTAAATCTAAATGTGTTACCATACTAAATTCAATAAAACTAAGCCACAGATGCATTTGGCTACATAGTTTCCTTATAAAAGTTCCAACAAAAAAAAAATCATTGGAGACATTCATCCAAACTCTGGCACCACAGAACAGCAAAAAAAAAAATATATATTAACAGCCTGTTATTAAATGTACCATTATCTCCCTCTCCTCCTAAATATCAGTCTTAGGAGCATACACAATAAAATTCAGGACACACCATGCTTATATTGCCACATATTCCCCAGACATCATCAAAACTACAGAAACCTGGCTGAAAAAAAGACAAACATGCAATGAAATTACCGCCAGCTGGTTTCAGTATAATTGGCTTTACAGGACAAATAAACAGACAGGCAGAATTGCCATCATATATAAAAAATTATACAAACATAACCACATATGCAAGGTGATACCATAGTTTAATAATGCAGAATAAGAAAAAGGTGGCACATCTATAGAGTTTAATAACAGGCCTATTACAGTCTTATCCTCCTGTGAAAAATACTTGAAAAATGTATTTATGTTCATCTTCTCCATCACATAAAATCAAATAATCTGCTCTCAGAAACACAGCATGGTTTCAGACCCCACCACAGCACAATCACTGCCCTCCTTCACTTCATCAACACTATAAACCAGCATAGGAACAATGGTAACCTAGTGTCAATTGTGTTCCTATACTTATCCAAAGCTTTTGCCACTGTATTATATCAATATCTACTCAGTGAACTCTCCTTCTATAGGTCTGTCTCAATCCTCCTTTGAATGGCTCCTTAATTATCTGGAAGGCAACAAGCAGTTAAATGGCAACAGGACTTCTCTTCCTCTCTCCCAGTTACCACAGGTGTCCATCAAAGCTCTATATCAGGACCACTTCTCTTTATTGAGTTTATAAACAAGCTTTACACTGCCATAGACCAAGCAAATCTTGTACAATATACAGATGATTCAACGTTAATACGTGCAGCTCCCAAAATATCCAGACTCAAAAATCGCTCAAATCTCTCTCTCTAATTCAAATCTGTCAGAAAAACTCAATCTTACTCCTTAATCTCAAGGAAAGAAGACAGATGCTTTTCACCTAAAAAACACCATCTCAATCAAAAACAATTCTTCTTGGTTATATCTGCAAATATTACTAAATTTGAGGTAGTACCACATGCTAAATTACTGAGCATTGTAACAGATAATGATCTTAAATCTGAGCAACATAGTTTTCAATTAAAAAGACCCACCAGAAACTTGCCTTCCTTTAGAGGGCAAAATAGTACCTTATAGACTCAGCAAGAAAAACCCTAGACCCATCCTATTTGCTTCCAAACCTCTGCTATGCCTCACTTATCTTTAATACTTAAGCTCTACACTGAAATGCAAACTAGCCTTCTATTACAACAAAGTAACTAAATTTGCTACCAACACTCTACAGGAACTCACCACTGCCAAGCCTTAAAATAACTAAACTAGTTAGAAATTAACAACTACATAACATACATTAAGCCAATTTGCTAAGATGTGGTTGTTTGGTAGCCATTCTCTGTGTTTTTGGATTTACTTATATACATCTATATCTATATATATATATCTATATCTATATATATATATATATATATATATATATATATATGGATCTACTTCAGATTACCGAACTTTCAAAATGCCGACTTTCATATGGCTGACACCATATGAGTGACATTTTTCAAAGGCAGACAATCTGTAGTAGTAGGGTTAACTACTAAAAACTGTGTTAAACTGCTGCAACCCAGCCTGTCCTTATAAGTTATATTGCTGTAACTATAACTACTTTGCCCAATAGCATTTTACAGTACAAACTGATATCTTCAGCAAAATCCAACATACATATCGTACAAAATGACTTTGACTCAAATCCTACTAGTCTGTCTCCTTATCATATAGCACTCATTATCAACTACCATACTTCCCTAATAAATGCAATTAATACTCCTACAAACTTACACTCACTACATCAACAATTACCAAGTCTATCAATTATCACAGCACTAACACTGTACCAGAAAACCATTTTAGACTTTATCAATTACATGTATCTTAAAATCTAAATGTGTTACCATACTAAATCCAATAAAACTAAGCCACAGATGCATTTGGCTACATAGTTTCCTTCATAAAAGTTCCAACAAAAAAAATCATTGGAGACATTAAAGCAAACTCTGACACCACAGAACATCAAAAAAACAAAAAAAAAAACATGAACAGACTTTTATTAAATGTACCATTATCTCCCTCTCCTCCTAAATATCAGTCTTAGGAGCATACACAATAAAATCCAGGACATACATGCTTATATTGCCACATATTCCCCAGACATCATCAAAGCTACAGAAATCTGGCTGAAAAAAGACAAAAATGCAATGAAATTACCCCCAGCTGGTTTCAGTATAATTGGCTTTACAGGACAAATAAACAGACAGGCAGAATTGCCATCATATATAAAACATTACGTAAACATAACCACATATGCAAGGCAATACTATAGTTTAATAATGCAGAACTGCTTATATATCGCACCTCAAAACCAATAATAGGAAAATGCCTTGTTTAGTACCTATATACATACATATATATATATATATATATATATATATATATATATATATATATACCTCACCAGTTAAAACAATCACCACTGTGGAAAGTATCCTATACTGGATATCAAATTGTATACAATATGAAACAATAATACTAGGAGATGTAAATATAGACTGGCAGCTTATTAATAGCAACACTCCATCTGGTCCATAAACCTATATATATAGCTTTAAACAGTTAACTACATCAGTTACTAGAGTCCACAAATGTAGGCAACCAATCTTAGACTGGATTGTTACTAACAGACCCAACAAAATTAGGGAAGCCAGTAGCCTCCAAGACAGCCTAAGTAACCATAAATCCACTTACCCTCCCAAAAGTTACAATATCCAAGATAAACATATAATTAACAACCAAGTTCATAACTCAAAAAACTTTGACACACACTTTTTTCAAATCCTTAACAGACTATAACTGGAAGAACACTGAAATCTGTGCCCTTAGACTTCACTGTCACACACTTTAATGAGATATTCCTAAAAATTTTCAATAACTTTGCCCCAGTATGTAACAAAGGAAACTAGGAAATTAATGCTACAGCATGACAAAGCCTGAAATGACTGGCTCAAAAATAGAATGCAAAATACATTTCAACTTTTCAAGCTACTAAGGAAATAGGAAGAAAAATACCAAATAAAACATGGCAAGCAAACCTATTATAATATCCTCCAAAATAAGTATCAAAACCCTTCTAGACATCCATAAATAGATTCTACTACCCCTACTCCTATATCCAGCAATACTACTGACTGAATTCTCACACAGTTTAACAACTATTTTATACAGATTATGCTGTCCCTACAAACATTAATACTTCCACTACCCTCTTAGAACCAACGGTCTCCGCTAAATATCCTCAGCTATTTGACTTCACCCAGTACATACCTCCACCATTAAAAAAGTACATAAACTAAAACCACCCACCCTAGCTGCTGAACAACTCTCCTCAGACTACTTAAAAGTGGCTGCAAATGCAATTGCTTTTCTATTCTCCATACTGATAAATAGATCTATATCTGAAAAATATGTTCCTTTCATCAGGAAAAAAAAATCCTTTATTATACCTTTTGTACAAAGGTGGCACATTTATACAGTTTAATAACAGGCCTATTACAGTCTTATCCTCCTGTCAAAAATACTTGAAAAATGTATTTATGTTCATCTTCTACATCACATAAAATCAAATAATCTGCTCTCAGAAACACAGCATGGTTTCAGACTACACCACAGCACAATCACTGCCCTCCTTCACTTCATCAACACTATAAACCAGCATAGGAACAATGGTAACCTAGTGTCAACTGTGTTCCTAGACTTATCCAAAGCTTTTACCACTGTATTATACCAATATCTACTCAGTGAACTCTCTTCTATAGGTCTGTCTCAATCCTCCTTTGAATGGCTCCTTAATTATCTTTCTGGAAGGCAACTAGCAGTCAAATGGCAACAGGACCTCCCTTCCTCTCTCCCAGTTACCACAGGTGTGTATCAAAGCTCTATATCAGGATCACTTCTCTTTATTGAGTTTATAAACAAGCTTTACACTGCCATAGATCAAGCAAATCTTGTACAATATACAGATGACTCAACGTTAATACGTGCAGCTCTCAAAATATCCAGACTCAAAAATCACTCAAATCTCTCTCTCTTTAAATCAAATTTGGCAGAAAAACTCAATCCTACTCCTTAATCTCAACGAAACAAAACTGATGCTTTTCACCTAAAAAACACCATCTCAATCAAAAACAATTCTTCTTGGTTATATCTGCAAATATTACTAAAATTGAGGTAGTACCACATATTAAATTACTGAGCATTGTAACAGATGATGATCTTAAATCTGAGCAACATAGTTTTCAGTTAAAAAGAACCACCAGAAACTTGCTTTCCTTTAGTGGTTGAAATAGTACCTTATAGATCCAGCAAGAAAAACCCTAGACTCATCCTATTTGCTTCCAAACCTCTGTTATGCCTCACGTTTCTTTAAAACTTAAGCTCTACACTGAAATGCAAAGTAGCCTTCTATTACAACAAAGTAACTAAATTTGCTGCCAGCACTGCACAGGAACTCACCACTGCCAAGCCTTAAAATAACTAAACTAGTTAGAAATTAACAACTACATAACATACATTAAGCCAGTTTTGCTAGGATGTGGTTGTTTGGTAGCCGTTCTCTGTGTTTTCGGATTTACTTATATATATATATATATATATATATGTATATATATATATATATATATATATATATATATATATATATATATATATATATATATATATATATATATATGTGGATCTACTTCAGATTACTGAACTTTCAAAATGCCGGCTTTCATATGGCCGACACCATATGATCGAAATTTTTGAAAGGCCGACAATCTGTAGTAGTAGGGTTAACTACTAAAAACTGTGTTGAGCAGTGGGCCAAACCCCCTGTACCCCCCACACCCCTGCTACTTAAATATTCTTACTTTGAGATTGCACAACAGTGCAGGAAAGGGTAATCTCCCGGTTCCGCGCTGTATCTGGATCTCCACTATTCATTGTCGATCATATGATGTCAGCCATATGAATTTCAAACTTTTGAAAGTTCAAACAAATGAAGGAGACCCATTTTTATATATATATATATATATATATATATATATATATATATATATATATATATATATATATATATATATATATATATATATATACACAAATCAGGATATGTTCCTCAGCTAGAGGTTCAGCTTGGTGTATAGAAAGGTGTAACAACAGGCTTGACATAAATATAGTTTTGCCAGAATAAATCCTATATAAATGCAGTATTCACTTTGCATAGATCTAGAAATGCAGCCATATTAAAGCAGGTCTACACCTTCAATTTATATTTAACATTTTGCATGCAGTTTCAGTAAGTGCAGTTTTTACTGAAATAATGTTTCAGTAAAGGATACAAATGGACTCAGTGAAATAACCTTTAGACCAAATCATTGATAAGGATGAGACATGCAACAGAGCATACAGATTGTTTAGTGCAAAAACATAACTTGTTTAGATGGCATAAGACTTGGGAACCAAGGTTAAATAGGCATGTAGAACTTGTAGAAAATGTATAGGGTTTTAGTATTATGAGAGAGACTTTGTAGTCTAAAGTAAGTTCAGATTGGAAAATCAGGAGATTGAATACAGAAATCAGTTTAAAGATCCAGCAGTTCAAATGTACAGAAATGAGTTGAGATACTCAGGAGAATGAATACAGAAGTCAGGTCAAATATCCAGCAAAAGTCAGTAAAAGTCGAGAAACTGCAGAAAACGGTGCAGTTTCTCTTAATTCTTTAACCACGTCAGTGGCACAACAGGTGGCACAGTCACTTTTGATGGAGAAGGATGAGGGTTCTTTTTCCTACACCAGGCAGATCGATCAATTGCTGACATAGTAATGCAACAAAAGAGGGGGTGTGCACTCCTGAGTGTGCTGTCCTTCAAATGAGATGTTAAACCAAGGCTCCATATGTTTGAGTTGGTGATAGTTCAGGTGAATGTAAAAGATCCCATGGCACCTATAGAAAAGAGTAACTGAAGTTCCCTGAAACCCTGGCAAAATTCCCCCTAGTAGTATAAATACCACCTCAAGACTCCCCTGAAAAGAGGTTATAAGCCTAGTGGGACTAACCCTGTCAACAAAGAATAAATAAATTAATTAATTAATTAAATTAAATAAATACATACATAAATAAAGTAAATAAATAAATTCTGACATTACAGAGGAAATAAATTAATTCTGAGTATAAATCATTATTCAGAGCTACAGAAAAATCTGTCCTGAGTTACCTTTATTACCATTTGGTTCAGTTCATCAGTACTGATATGTGAGACAGTTCAGTTTTGTTTGGTTCTTCTTGGATTACTATATGTACTTCTACTGTATGCTGCTACTACTTAATAAACCATCTTTATTAAAACTCTAATGAGTAGACTTTTATTCTAAAAGTTACAAGAAGATTTGGCACATAAAGGAGAAAATGAAATATTTGGCACTTGCTCAGCACAGGTAATTAAAGTCTAATTCTCACAATGTTTCTGTAAATCTGTGTATACGGCTGTATTCATGCAGATAAGTGACATCACAACATGAAGTATTTCAAGCTGAATTTTAATTTCAAGTTATGTTTCTAGACAATTGCATCACATTACCAGATTTCAGTTCATGCTTATATCTGTGCTTAGTTGCTACTTGGGAAAAAAGTATTCCTCTAGTGTTATTTTTGTTGGTTACCAGAGCATAACATTTATACACAGCTAATTCAAATGTTTAGAATAAATAAGAATAACTTTAATGTCAGTTTCGGTCAAATTTCAGAATATATCATTCATATTCATTTATTTTAAATGTTCAGTATAATACATTTCTAACAGCACTACTAGACAGTTTCTACAACATAAATAAATAGTATGCACTTATAATCAGAACAGAGTTTGCAGAACTATATCACAGCTCACATTATTCAATTATTAGTTTTAAAGGTAAAGTATAAAAAATTATTTGAAAAGGGCTGTGCAAGATAAGATAAATACTTACCAAAATAATAAGTAGTAGTTATTTAATATACACAAGCTGTAACAAATCAGGCTTTATTTGTTACTGAATAAAGTATATATTACATAATGATTATTGTACATTAGACAGATAAAGAGTCACTGACATGGTATGCAAGGGTCTGAAATGTGGAAAACATAGGTTTTGCTAAATGGACTTTTACTTTTATATTTATAGAATGTTTGAGACACAGGTTTGAAATGCAGATTTCTTTTCCAGCACATAGAAATTTAAAAAGTAAGTATACAAGATTATTAGTTAACACTAACAAATTTAGCTAGTTCAGTTGTAACCCAGGGACTTTACCTCAAGGTCCAAGATTCATGGAGTTTAATAGCCCAGTCATGTGGGTGTGGCCTCACACCATCTCACATGAAGATTTTTTTGTTGTCTCCTAAAACTGAAGGGAAGACCTAGTAGGGCATGTAGCTGTGATTACAAGAAGAACAGCCTAGAGGTAGACAAGTTGTTTGTATTTTTAATTGCTGGCATGGGCTGTAAGGTTTCCTGTTCACAGTGACTACCACAGAAAGATGTGTGCAATATATATATTTTTAGATAGTAGCCTGTGTTTGTAATGAACTCGTGCCTCCAGTCTGTTTCAAGACTTACAATGGTGGAGATTGTAGACAGATTTGTCAACAAATTCTCCTGCCAAGTTCATAACCTGTTTGAGCTAATACCTTCCTGTTGAGTTGCTAACATTTCCCTGAGGATTTATAACCTGCTGCTTCACTTCATTTGTTTGCTGATAAGACTTGTGTTTCTTTACTGTTTCATGGCATGCTTAATTATGCTCACAACTGTGGAGGAGCTCCTGAAAATACTCATGGAATCTACAATGTAAACTGACCAAAAGCCGGCACAACTGCAACATTGGTTGGCTAGACTAGCTAATGTAAATGCTACCCTAAGAAATGTTTCTGCCATAAAATGTTGAGCAAAGTGGAGGACCAGAAGTCCTATCTGGTAACTTCTGAATGCTGCACCACTCAAAAAAGGGATGAATTGGAAAGGTAGAAATCCTGTCATCCCAGCAGATGGATAAGGCATTAACATACATGGATATGGAAGGGATAGATTACCCATACTCTGAAAAGTTTAAGAAGGAACAGTTTTGGATAAAGGTGGGATAATAGATGAAGTGCAATCCATACAATTTTATAGTTTAATACGGACAAACTGGTAACAGTTCAATTGCATGAGTTTAACATATTTTAAAGCTGTAGTTAGAACCTAAAAGTAACAGTAAAATGAAAATTCAAAAATCCACAAAAGGGCAGTACAAAGCAAAGACAAATCCAGGTTAGTTGAAATCAAATGTATTCTCTCGAGACACGTAAACACTTTCACAGTTGTAAAACTGCTTCTTCAGATGTTAATGAACATACCACAAACCATTCCTTAAATAATAATACATCACTATCCCTCCTTAATCTTGAATAATTCAATTTCAATATTAAAAGGACTCAAACCTATTACATACTAAAACATTACTAGAAATTAAAATATATATATATATTAAAATATATACATTCAAGAGATATATAATAAACAAAAAATATATAACAATTTCTATATGTATAAAAACTTTAAAATAAAATGTCATCTACTGCACATAAAGAAAAATTCCCATCCACTAAAGCTCAAACCTAATGTATGCATATGTGTATATGAAAATGAGCCTATGGAATATGGAATATGGAAGAATAAATCTGTACAAAATATAAAATCATGTATACAGACCCACAACCCCTGGTGTATGATTCCAGTGCTCTTATATATGGTAAGTTCTGTCACCCTGCAGATGAATAGACTGTGACTATATGTTACAATGCCATGTGATAGGACAGAGGCCTATCTAAACAATGGTCTTGCTTACAAAATGGGTTTTATGGGAACGTTGCCATTCAAAACCCTGCCCCTATCTGCTCTCATTCTTGCCATCCATCTAGTCTTGGTCACCTCTGTCTTATTTCTAACATCTCCTAACCTCTCATCTACTATTGTTCTTCCAATAACCAAACACCTAAACTGATGTATTGTGTCATTATCCATCACATGTTTTGCTACCTCCTATCCATCTTACCTATATAAAATGATCTGCATATCATACAATGTGCTAAGTAAACCACATGCATTGTGTCACAATCAGCTACTACCTTAAACACAAAATTCCTATTCAGGTCTGGATGGAGGAATTGCTCAGAGGAATCAATAAATCCACAATAATTACATTTAGAGCAGGGTAATGTAACCAATACATTGACTGTATTTATACTGACTCCTACATTCCTAGGGAAGCACAATAACCATTTTAAAGATTTCATATTCTTAAATATGAAACTAGGGTTGGGACCCACAATCTTTCTAATGTCTTCATCAGCAGTATGAATAGGCCAGAACCTCCTATAGACATCTAAAGTTTGTCTTACATTACTGGAGTAAAGGACTGGCATCCTCATTGTTCCTCCAGTCTTCATAACCATTTTCTCACATTTATCTCAACTTTCCTTACCAGAAACGTACAGTTTAGTCTCAGTATATCTCATTTTCTGTACCTGTGTTAGAATATTATAGACCCTTTTTGTGTTGTAACCTCTGTTAATAAACCTGGTGTCTAGTTCCATTAATTCATGCTTAAAAACTTTCTCATCCATACTCTCATCCCTTGTCCCTTCACAATATTGTCAAAAATATGAGACAGATGCATGCTCCTTCTGTGTAATAAGTTATTCCTTCTGCAGTTTTTTTATGCACCATTGTGCTAACATCACCTCCTATATGCTTCATCAGTTTTATGTCTAAGAAATCAATTTCTTCATAACAGAAACTCATAGTGAATTTCAAATAGGTAGTGGTGTTGTTGACATATTCTTGGAATGACCTCAGTCCATCCAAGGATCCTTCCCACACCATAAATAAATCATCGACAAACCATCAGTAAATGCCTATAAACTTATTAAATGGGCCCTTCATTACAGCTTCTTTCTCCCATGCTGCCATGACTATATTGGCATAGCTATAGGCACAAGAAGTGCCCATACCTATGCCATCTTTCTATAGATAGATCTTTTGTTGAAAAATAAATATATTATTCTCCAGTACTACCTCCATCAATAGACATAGCAGATCAATGAAATTATGGTCAAATTCTCTGTGTCACATCAAATACTTTTGCAATAATAGCACCACTCTCTCATTAGGTATGTTGGTAAACAGGTATTGTACATCCAAAGTGACAAAAATTAAGTTCCCTACTTTTTTAACTCTCAAAAACATACACAGGCTTCCAGAAACTGTTTTGAATCCCTTAAAACTGTTTGATTCTTATACATTAATGGTCTAAAATGTTTCTCTAAGAATATGGAAATCGACTCTGTGCACCAGTTATACCCTGAGACAATATGTCTCATCGGGGTGGGGGAGGAGTCTGGTTCCTTGTGTATTTTTGGTAACCCTTGTATGACTAGTATTAATGGGTCATCAATCTTCATATGTGGAGTACTCAATAGTTTGAGACATAAGACATTCATTCAGCATGTTATATACTCTGTTAACCATACTATATACATCATTATAATCGATATTCATATACACATTAGCATCATTCAACATCTGCTTCATATTAGAAAAGTAATGCTCACTGTCCATAATTACTATAGAACCCCCTTTGTCTGAAGGGTGTATCACAATGGTGTCATCTTCCTGTAAACCAATCAATGCCTCATATTCTGCTCTATTCAATTTTCTAAACTTCCTACAAGTTCTTTGTGTAGTACTCCCAAAATTAGCAAAGGTTTTATAAAGTTCATTAGCACAATTTTTTTCATAGACCATTAAAACCGGATGATTCAGAAGAATAAAAGTAATCGGTTAACTAAACTTCATGTTGCATACACTACCTTCATTATTGCCATACATAAATTTGAGCAAAATGGATAAGGCATTAACATACATAGATATGGAAGGGGCTGATTACCCATACTTTGGAAAGTTTAAGAAGGAACAGTTTGGATAAAGGTGGGATAATTGATGAAGTGTAAGCCATACAATTCTGTACTTTAATGCTGACAAACTGGGTAACATTTCAGTTGCATGAGTGAAACATATTTTAAAGATGTAGTTAGAACCTAAAAGTAACAGTATAATAAAAATGTTAGAATTTCTAGCAGTAGACAAATCCAAAAGAGTAGTTCCCAGTGCAGAGAGAGAATATAATATTCTTTAGCACTGGACAAATGTAAGAGTTTTGCCTAGTTCTAGGACAGGCTAATCTTGCAATGTGATCCCTCTCTGACTAGGTAGTTACTTCAGTAGAATGCTTATTAGTTAATGAGCTATAGTTACTTTTTAACCTGAGCTGTCTACTTCTAAGTCTGTAGTCAGTAAGAAATGATTAATTCTTCTGTTAAATAAAAATAGCAGGTTATGGGCTAACTTATTTCAAATCTGTGGGGAGTGATCACTTAGCTAAATTATGTTCCACTATTACTGAAGAGAATGCTAGTAGCAGAAATGTGAAAACTAATATGCATGCTACAAAAGAAGTTGTACTTATGCAGTGTAATAAGACATAAATGAGTCAGCAGTATGTCATTGTGCTACAGTCAGATTAGTAATGTGTGCTGTATTTCTGGAATGGAGAGATAATCAAGCTCCGACAGACCATAGAAGCATAATTACCCTTGTCAAAGGTCCCCTGGCATATAAGCATAAGACTATTACAAAACAAAAAGTGGAGGTAATATGCATTCATGGGAATGGAAAGGCATATTCCCTCACATATGTAGAAATTCAAACAGTTCTATGAAAAGAATTACATCCTGTAGCTATGACCACTAACTTGACTCATGATGTTATATTAAGAAAAGAAATTCTCCATTATAAGTAACTGTGGAAAATGTGGGAGAAGTGGAGCATGGTGTAGCAGGCTGATACACTCAATATAAAAGAGGGAAAGCAACAGCTAGATACACCATTCACTTTAAGAATGGAGGGAGTATCAAGACACTGGCATTCATAGTGAAGTCCAGAATCAAAAGAAGAAAAGCAGAGCTGGCATAGAAGTTACAGAAGGGATTGGAATCTGTTTGTAGCTGAGCAGGAAAAAAGATGTTGCGTCATCAGAAACCTTCCCTATTAACAGAGCAATAAGAACTCAAGTGCTTTAAGAGATTTTATTATAGAAACTGAAGGTGAACTGATAGAAACCTCTGAAGTAAAATCTAACACAAGGAAGCACAGGGAATTACAAAATGTTTTATTATAGATACAAAGAAAACAAACATGAAGATTATTTAAGAGATGTCCACTAGAACAAAGTTAGAGTAGCAAGTATTAAAAATGTGTCAGGTTGAAAAATGCAGAGTTCTGTACCAATGTCTGTCAAAGAGGAACAGAATGCTAAGGAAAGGGGAACTCTAAAAACTTGCTGAAATAGTAGACATTTAAAGCAGAAGAAATGTTTGCCATAATTACAGAGGTGACACAAGCAAACTACAGAACCAGTGTTCTTGGGAGAAGAAGCTGTACCTTCTACCTCAAGACAAGCTAGTGAAGATACTAATCCTAAATTAGGTAACTTACAAGTAAGTCATATAAACCTTACAAATGGCACAATGGGAAGATGATCCATTAACTAGAGTAAGAAAAAATATGACAAAGTTTGAATGAGAGAATGTTGAACAGGATAATACCACTATTTTCACTTAAAGAATTAATCATTATATGGAGTACGTAAAGACAGAGATGAAATTCTAAATCATTTACTATTACCAAAACCTTAAACGACACTATTAATAAAGCTAGTTCTTATTCACATCTTAGGTGGTCACCTGATGATGGACAATACTAAGACAAGAGAACTAGCCAGAATTTTTTGACCAGGCATAATGAAAGAGAGGGCATTCCTGTGCTTCTTATCTAGAATGCCAGAAAACTATATCCCATTTTGGATTTAAGAGACTATAAATCCCAATTCCTACTATAAAGGTGTAATTTCCACATAATCAAAGTACTTCTATTACTCTTTTCGAATGTAATTTGGACAAATGTTTGAATAGCCAATAATTTACCCTGGGTTTACCACTCCTGTCCCTCATGGAAATAAGAAATTTCTCAATATATCCTTGTTTGGCCCATCTCTGAATTATCTTTGTGCAAAATATTAGGGCTAAAAACAATCATGGGAATGTAATGCTTGGCTTCTTAAGATCCTCATATATCAATAGCTTAGTGAGCACCTGTGAACACACATATATATATATATATATATATATATATATATATATATATATATATATGTATATAGTGTGTGTGTGTGTGTGTTTCTGTATGTGATCAGTAACCTAGTAAGCACCTTAAATGTATCAACTTATTTGAATGTATTGCTATAGACATTGTGAGACCACTAGTAAAATTTAGCAATGGGTATCAATAATAATGGACTAGGCTACAAAATTTCCAAAAGCAGTGCGATTACGCAAGGCTAATTCTAAGACTATTTCCAGAGAAGGGTACAATTATTCTGCAGAGTATGTATCTCTAAAGAATACTTACTGACCAGGGGACTTCACAGTACCCTCCATGAGAAAAAAATGTGTGGGTGGCAAGGGCCATTTGAAATGATTGAAAGAAATAAATGTGGTAAAATACAAGATGAAAGAGCCAAGAAAAAGAAAGATGGAAGAAATATTTCACATTACTCTACTGAAGCCATGGAAGGAAGAAAGTTCTATGATGAGCTTGCAAGCCAAAGTTTATACTGAAAAGATGAGAGAATCTCAACCAAAAGTTCAGATAGAAGAATCCTTGTCAAAAGTACAAAAGCAGAAAATGAGAGAATTTATTTTTATTACAAAATAAAGAAATGTTCTTAGATATGCCTAGGAAGAGTACGCTATTAGAACTTAGTATTAATACAACACCTGAAGCTGCGGTGGTGCAGCGGTAGCGTTGTCACCTCACAGCTATAGGTTCTCCTGTTCGATTCTCAGCCGGAGCTCCTTCTGTGTGGAGTCTGCATGTCCTCCCCATGGTCAAGTGGTGTTTGAAAGACATGTGTGAATGGGCGTGCCTTCGTTGAAGGTTGGGCATTGAGCTGGTACCTCGGCACCATAAAAATCTACTGCCAATCATTAGCGGACCGGAGTTCCGCTGTGATGACCCCTAACCGGGAAAAGCCGAAAGAAGAAGATTAAGCCAACACCTGTGGTGAAGGTTAGACTAAGACCTTGGAGAGTAGAATCACAGAAACAATTAGTAAGAGAAGATAAAAAGAATGTTTACACAATATATGATAAAAGAGCCACATACTGATTGGAGCAGTTCAGTATTGCTAGTTCCTAAACCTGATGAAACTATTAGGTAGCTTCTCTTAAGACTTTAGGAAATTGAATACCATTTTAAAGTTTGATAACTATCCCTTTCCTGTAATGGAAAGGCCAGACACCTCACAACATTAGACTTAAAAAAAAGGTATTGATAAATAAAACTTTCATCTTTCTGCTAAAGAAGAAAACAGCTTCTGTAACCACTGAAGGTCTGTTTCAGTGCAGAATGCTACCATCATTCAGAAGTTGATGGATAAAGTACTGGAGCCTCCCTTCATGATATGTGGTTGCATGGCTAGATGACGTGATTAGCCATTCAGAGGACTGGGGGGGGGGGGGGTCACATTTATCAAATAAATAGGCAGTGATAAAGTCCATAAAACAAATCGTCTTTACTGGGCATGCTAAGAAAAGTAAACTATGCATGGTGGAAGCCAAGAATTTTAAGCTACAGGACAATGTGTGGAAAGACCATAACTAGAAAAAAATAGAGACCATAAAAATGACCTATACCCTGCCCTGAAAGACCCATGAAGGCTTTTCTTGCATTAGCTGGACATTTCAGAAAATGTGTACCTAATTTTGCATTCATATTTTTGACAGATATCACAGAAGGAAACACTCCTGTCAAGATGCAATGACCTTTTGAAGCAGCTACAGCATTTAATGAAACAATAAGTATATTATCTTGAGTCAGTGTTAGTGACTCCTGATTTTACTGCAGAGATTTCTTTATATACAGGTGTATCATAGGTAGGATTAGGAGCAGTGTATTCCCAAAATATTAGACAAAAGTGATGAGCATTAGTTGTGCAATATAAGCAGAAAATTAAACAATGGTGGAAAAAATATTCAGCTACAGACAGTGAAAGAGAGAGACTTTTGTAGAAAAGCTGCCCTTTTGTTCATTGAGGTACTGCTCCATAGGTAAGCATTTCAACCTGATAATACGTCATGCCCCATCATATCAGCTGAGTAAATAGGAAGATGGTACACCAGCAGTAGAGAATCCCTTGGGACATTCTCACAAGGTGACCAAACCACCTCGGCTGACTCCTCACAAAATGGAGCATCATTAGATATACACCAAAATCCTTTTAGACTGCAGAGCTCTTCAATTTCCTGTGGAAAATGAGCCCAGTTACCTTGAGAAGGAGCCTCATTTATTCTACTTGTATCCATGGCCTTACCTTTTCAATGACTCTCCAAAACTCCTGACCATAGCTGAGGAATGAGGAGATAAATTGGCTGGAAAACTGATACCTTTGTCCTGTGACTTGATTCTTGCTTCAGGACCATGACCAGCTGTAATGCTGGCAGTACTGCTACCACTGTGTACCCCACGTATCAATCCCCAAATCCCCTTTAACTTCATTCGTGAGTAGGAATCCAATGTACCATGGTATCTGGTCTACCTTCATCAGCAGAGGGAAAGCCATATCTTATCAAGGAGAGAGCCATGACTTCTGCTTTGCTGGTGCTCACCTGTACCCCAGCCATTTTACATTTAGCATCAAATGATTCCAGGAATACTGGTTGTCTAACAAACAGCTAAGAAAGAGTTACAACAGCAAAGAACAAGACATCAGAAGCACTCTACCAGCTTCTGGAAAGTGACTCAGTAGATGTTACAAAGAAACTATATAAGGTTGCAAGGCAAATACAGAGAGATAAAGAAGATAGCCAGACACCCTTCATAAGGGATACCAGTAAAAACATACTCACCAGTCTACAGGAAATCAAAGGCAGATAGCAGTACTTCAAGCAGCTTCTGAATGAAGAAAACCCCACAGAAGCTGCACTGCCCAGGTCACAGTCCATGATGACAGAAGAGAAGTCCACCATAGAAAAAGTAAAAACAGCACTAAAGAAAATTAAGTCAGGGGAAAGCAGCAGGCTCAGAAGAGGCCACAGCAGATATGATAAAGATGTTGAGTGAGACAGGGGAGACATGGCTCCTGAGGGAACTCATAGTATGTGGAGAGAAAGGCATAGTCTAGATGACTGGAGAATAAGCATACTAGTGGCAGTGTTTAAGAACAAAGGGGACATTCACAACTGTGGGCAGTACAGAGGTATGAAACTCCTGTCACGTTGCATGAATATTTTGGAGAAGGTGACTGATAAATGAATACACTGAGTAGTAGGAAGTAAGATGTGAAAAGAGAAGTTTGGCTTCAGTTCAGGATGCAGCACAACTGATCTGATGTTTGCAGTGAATCAGATAGTTGAGAAAAAGCTGGAGATGAGGAAAGAGTCCAGCTGGGTATTCCAAGACTTGGAGAAAGCATATGATAAGATCCCAAGAAAGCTGATTTGGGCAGTCTTGCTGTGGTTCAAGTCTCAGAAACTTTGGTAACATTAATGCAAGCTATGTACAAGGATAAAATAACTTGGGTACAAACAGTGCTCAAATTCACAGTGGGGTTCCCTGTGGGAGTAGGTTTGCATCAGGGTTCAGCTATGAGACCACTGCTCTTCATACTGATGATGGATTACATTAGCAAACAGGTCAGAGGGGACAGATCAACAAAGTTGCTGTATGCAGATGATGTGGCATTGCAAGCAGACTCTGAGCAAGAACTTAAGCAAAGGCTAGGGGAACAGAATGCAAACCTAAAGGCACATGGGATGAAACTGAGTACAGATAAAGTAGTTGTAATGGCAGAAAATTGGTGAAATCAGAAGAAACTGAGACAGAAGGAAAAGTAATGGAACAGGTTAACAGCTTCAAGTGTCTTGGAGGGGTGTGTAAGGAGAGGAGAAGTCTTAATGAGGAGGTCAAAGCTAGAATCAGAGGGGCTGCAGCCAATTGGCACAGAGTGTCAGGTGTTGTATTTGATCGAAGAATGCCAAAGAAGCTGAAAAATAAGGTGTACAAAGCAGTGGTGTGACCAGTACTGCTGTATGGTATAGAAACTGGTACCATACGGGCAGTGCAGTCGTGCAGCAGTTAACATTGTCACCAAACAGCAAGAGGTTCTCTGGTTCACTTGTTGGCTGGGGTGCCTTCTGTGCAAAGTCTGCATGTCCTCCCTGCTTTTGCATGGGTTTCTTCCGGGTACTCCTGTTTCCTCCCACATTCCAAAGATATGCATCTGAAGTGTTTCTCCCCAGGCCTCTGCTGAAAATAGGCTCTATCCTAGTTTACTTTTCTGGTCAACAAATGTTAAATACATAAAAATAAGTAAACCCAGGCAGTAGCAGAGCAGTTGAGGAAGCTAGAGGTGATGGAAATGAAGTGCCTGATATGGGTGGTAGGATGCACACTGTGAGAGAGATGAAGAAATAAGGGCATAAGAGCAGTAGCCAAAGTAGCTCCAGTTGCAGAAAAGGTCAAAGAGAACAGCTTATGGTGGTTTAGGCACACGTGCAGAAAAGCAGAAGACAATCTAGTGAAGAAGCTTTGGAATAGGCAGGAGGTAGACAAGAGGAAATGAGGGTATCCAGCAAAGAGGTGGGTGTAATTTGTGAGAGAAGATCTGTGACAATCAGACATGAGTACTGAAGAAGGCAGGACAGTGGCAGTGAATCGAGAGAGGCACAACACACCAACCCCATGTATAAAATGGGAAGAAGCAAATTTCATTAAGCTAAGAGGACAACATAATTACTAAACAATAGAAATGAAACCATCTCCAGCATGGACACTGCAGACTTTGTCTATAGCTTGATATCCATTCAGAGAAACTACAAACAAGACAGGAGGCAAGACACACCCTCAGTGGAGTCTTATGCCAACCTTGAACATATTCAGCTTTGCGCCATGAATGTAAATGTAATGCTCATCCCTCAAATACAGATATGCACAATAGAGAAAACAGTATTATTTTCCACTGGGGTTTATCTCATCTTTACTTTCCATGTACATGCATGTTAATAAAAAACAGTAACAGTGAAATAAATAACATTGAACAAATTGAACTAATGTGACACATCCACATTGGTAAAAGTATTTTTGCAAAGGGCAACTCTCACACACTCCACCGTCAAAGACTTCTTACTTAATTCACTCCATGGTTGTACATTCGTGGAAGCAAAAGAAAACAGACATAAACAGACAATCTGTTTCTTCATGAATTGTGACAGTAAGCAAAAATGAAAGAAAATAAACCTGTAGTCAGACTATATAAAACCAGTAAACACATACCAAAAAACAATACATCACCTTGCACTATCACATCCTAGACACTAACCCCTCTAAAGCAACCTACTAAAAAAAAAAATGTGCTCTACAGAAATGCTCCACTCGGTAATACACTTCAAAGAAGGGCATCTTTGCATGACACAGAATTGTTTAGAACATTCACTGAAAGTACCTCTGTTCACAGAAGATCCATGTTTGTTGGAGTTCAGTTTTTCTTTTACATGAGTTTATAAGTATACATATAACAAAATAAAACAAAACTAGCAATGTATCTAACTATTTTCATTAGTTAGTTATTTTCCAGAAGAAAAATGTAGTATTCTTTTGGACATTCATTGTCAGTCTTCATTTTTATGACAAGCCTGAATTAATAAGTATTAGATATTGCACATGTACCCTGTGGGGTAAATTATCTTTTTATCAGGCTACAATTATGTAAATCTAACAAAAGATGTACCAAAACCATGCTTTCAATAATGTAAATAAGCCAGAAGTACTAAAGCATATTCCAAATAAGAAAACCTAGTAGCTCAATATATTTATACATTCAGCGCTTAACTCAGTTAGTCCTTCTCTGACACTTTTCATAACAATCACAACGGCAAGGTGAGGGCTAAATGAAAGAAACATACATATGGACAACTTTTAGTGTAACCAATTAATTGGCTTTTTTCTTAGAAATGAGAGGAAACTTAAATACCCAGAAAAATATGTGCATATGCAGAGAGAACATGTACGTTTTCACACAAACACTGACCAGCAGTCAAGAGTAAACCCTGGACCCCAAAGCTGTAAAGCAAAATCAATACTGGATCGCCATGTCATACAGAAGTACTGCCTGCACTGTTGCTTTAAATGAAAAGGAACAGAAGTCACCTTGAAGTGGTAACCATTCCTGCCTATATATCAGTATGCCTGGGAACTTGAAAAATTATGATTGCTTTATCAACTGGAGAAAAGAAATTTAAAGTGAGTTATAGGTACTTTCTGGCAGGAGCAAGAGGGAGTTTGCTAGGCACTCTAAGGCTATTGCAATCAAAACTAGAATATGGCAGTTACGATAATTCTGTGGAGTACATTAGCCAGGCAGAAAGCATTTATTCCAATGACAAGAGAAATCATTATAGTTTTTACTTAAAAATCTATTGTTCTGTTACTAATTGTGGTATAATCTGGAGTCTCTAAAGGCTTATTTTGTGTGCAAGAATTGGATATCATCATTCTGTGAGTAATTACTCTTTCCAGTATAGCACATGAATAATTGCAGTTTTCAGCTCAGCATAATAATGCACCTGTCCCACTTAATCGATAGCTTTACTAATTGCCACTGAAATGTACATCTTTTTGTAAAAAAATAAGAATTTCTCTTTGCATAAATCTTCTGACCTTTGAAGCCACGTGAAAATATTTTAAAGTATCTTACATTGCTGCAACTGCTAATATTTTTGAAAGACTTGCGCATTTAGAAGAGACATTATTAATTCATACTGCATGCGTCAGAATGTTACAGCTCAATGCAGGATAAATCATTAGGAACCCACAACTTTACTGTTTGAAAGAGTGGGAGAGAGCTACAGCTGTTTTAGTTGTCATATACACATACAGGTGAGTGTAATCTAAATGGTGACTTCACATTTGGTTGACCAGTTGGTGTGTGTGTAAAAAAGAACTGCACATATAGGTGAATGTTCATTTATGTGACTATAAGATGGCTGATTTAAAATTTTAAATGATGCAGATAAATAGGAGTATGCAGAGCAATGGAGAGGTGCCGATGTGAAGATTTGCAAAATCGTATTACAGGGGTTAGTGTCTGTGTGTGAATGTTCACAGGTTAGGTTAAAAATAAGGACTAGGGAAGTAGGTAAATTTTGTGTTATGCTTTGGTAGTGGGGTGTGTGTGTGTGTGTGTGTGTGTGTGTGTGTGTGTGTGTGTGTGTGTGTGTGTGTGTGTGTGTGTGTGTGTGTGTGTGTGTGTGTGTATTTATCTTGTTTAGTGGTACTATTAGGGAAAGGGAATTTGTTATATAATGTTGGAGTTAGGAGCATGAGTAGCTTTAGTGCATATGAGTAAGGGTAGAACAGAGGGGTTTGCCAACACATGTAATTGATTATCTGTTTTACCTAATGATACTAGTCAATGATCTCCCTCATATGTTATAAGTTTATAGGCCAATACCAAGCTATAAGTTTACAGACTATTATAAGTCTAGCAAATAATCAGAAGTCAAAATCAAACACTGTACCTTGTATCCCTGAGGTAAAGTCCTTTACCATTACACCAAACTTGCCTCCTCAGCCATATCAATTTGAAAACTGTTCTGTACTTCACTGGATCCTCAAAAATCATCTGTAGAAGTTTACATAGTAACCATTGATCTCAAAAACCAAGAAAAAGGAACCAGAAAAATAATCCAAATAGTAAAAACACGGGAACTAACTGGAGACACCCGTGGAGGAAGTTTCAAAGTTTTTATTGTACATAAAGCACTTTTCGTCACAACAAATGTTGCAACTTCTTCAGATAAAATTTAATGATAAAATCTCCTATTTATTTAAAATCATAGCAATTATTTACACTTAATAGTCCAATTACTATCTTACAGTACCACCCACTTAGGTTAACCCCTCTTTACCTAGAACTAAGTCAAGTGTCAGATTGATATACTCAAAATCAAGGTTAACTTTATGTTAAAGAATCTTAGTAGTCTTATAAAAGTGTTGAATAAATCAACCAACTAAACTAACATTACCAATAATCTAAATACATCTTAATACAACCTCATACCGTACAAATACTTAGAACATACAATGCACCATAAAATAAGTATGTTTGTACGCTCTACAGTTAGCAGCTCCAATGAACTGTTAAATGAACACCCTACACTTTCTTATCTCATCAGTCTTTCGGTTTTAAAATACATAATGTTACGCAGCATTCAATATAACATAAAATACATATAGTTTCATAGTTTCATAGTTTAGTACTAGGCTATCTGCCCTGGGGCATTTGTAAGCCTAGCCATAGTGATGTGGCTTTCGACACCCCATAAAATGGTACAAAATGCACAGAATAGATTTAGAATACTGTGCCTCTGTCTAGTAGTGACACAGTGAAGGTCCCCTTATATAATAGAATTAGTTTACTGTGCCCCTGTCTAGTAGTGACACAGATGTGACCCCTGGGGTAAACGTACGATCTCCCATCCACTCATCAAGATTTCTCTTGAAGAGAGTCAGTGAGGGGCTCTGCCTAACATGAACTGGGATCTTGTTCCAGAGCATGGGAAGCCTCTGGGTTATGAATCTATCCCTCCAGCATGTCCTATTCATACTTGTGCCGAGATTTAAGTCTTTAGCTCTCGTGGTTCTGATGGATTTGGATTTTTTGAGGTGGAGCATGTCCATCAGTTCCTGATTGGACATGGCCTTGTCGTCAGGCAGAGATCACCTCTGAGCAGGCGGTATGCTACTGAATAGAGCTGGAGTTTCTTTAGTCTGGCAGAATAAGACATATGTTGGAGACCCTTGATCCTCTTGCTGAGGTACTTTTGTGGTCTCTCCAGCTGTTGCAAATGCCGGATGAGGTACATACCAAATGGGGCATTGTACTCAATCATGGGTCTGATGAGGGAGGAGTATAGGGGTACAATGACATCCTTGGATCTGGATGTGAATCCCTTCATGATAAGGTGTGCAAGGTAGAATGTTTTTCTAACCACTTTGGCAACGTGGGTGTCAAATGAGAGGTCGCTGGCGACTTGGGTCCCTAGGTCTCTGATTACTTTTTCCGTACTCAGTGGGTTACTGTCTATGTGATAATTTGTGGGTACTTTGTTTTTCCCAAAGGGGATAACTATACATTTTTTGGCATTTAGTTTAAGGCCATGACTCCGGCACCAGTTGTCCGTTTCTGTGAGGCCTTTTTGTAGGATGTATGTGTCCGCTGGTGTATCGACTATGGCGCCTAGTTTGCAGTCATCTGCGAACTTTGCCAGCCCCAACCCTCCCATGTTTGCTTTAACATCTGAGAAATAAATGCCGAACAAGAGGGGTCCCAGGACAGATCCCTGTGGGACACCACTTGTGACTGGCTTTGAGTCTGACATTGCTCCAGCGATTTTAACTTTATGGGTTCTGTCCTTTAGCCAGTTTGCAACCCATCTAGTGACATAAGGGTTTACATTTAAGCTGTTGAGCTTATCTATTATGCCTGAGTGGGGTATTGTGTTGAAGGCCTTAGCCAAGTCCAGGTAGGCTGTATGGACTGCTTTGCCCTCATCAATGGCTCTAGTGACTGTTTCGAAAACGTCTACCAGGTTCAAAAGGCAGGATCTGCCCTTTAGAAATCCGAACTGGGTGGGGTCAAGTGTCTGTAGGTCCCCAAGGTCTCTGTTTATGAGTTCCATAATGATTCTTTCCATAGCTTTGCAGACCAGGCTGGTTAAGCTTATGGGGCGGTAGTTCCCAGGGTCTGTAGAGGTACTCCCTTTGTGGAGTGGGACCACTGTTGCTGTATTCCAGTGTTCAGGTACATATCCTGTAGTAAGGCTAAGGTTAAATAGCATTTTTATGTGTGGGTTTAGCTCCTCTTGGAGTTCACGTAGCACGCAACCCGGGATACCGTCAGGTCCCATTGATGCTGTGTTTTTAGCTTTGCTGAGGGTGGCTCTCACCTGGACATCTGAGATGACAGGGAGATTACATTCAGCTGGGATAAGTATTTCTTCTTTTGGGGGTGAGGGAGGGGAGAAATTTGCACTGAACCTGTAAGCCAGAATGTTGGCAATATCTGTGGGTTCAGTGTATTTTTTGTTGTTGTGAACTAACTCTGAGCATATCTAAGGGTTGCCGCCCAGGTTTCTAACATAGCTGAAGAAGGTGGCAGCAAAGCCAATGCTGACAAGTGAACAAAACAAAAATTTAATAAAGTAAAATAAAGCGCTTTTCGTTTGCCTTGTTAGCAAACTTCTTCAGACAATGTTACCATGTTACATTCAGGTTATATATACCTCCCCCTTATTTAATTAAATAATTAATTACACAAATTAAGTTAAATTGAGTTAACTTCAAATAGAAGTTAACTTCAGAAAAGGTACTTCTCTACATTACTTAATATAACTTAATATATAATGAATACATCCACCTACTTAAATACAAATGTATAAAATACTTCTAAAAAACTTTTCTATATTTAAAGTTAATAAAAAAATAGTATTTATGATTAAATTTTATAAAAACTTTAAAACCATGTTATGTTATATTAATTTACCATATAGGTCCTTAAAATTCTTAGGGATACTTAAGCACATATTGGATATGAAGTTTAAAGCATGAAATTAATGCATAAAATTAATATAAACAACCAATAATATCAAATCCATAACAAAGTAAACATTCATTTTCATATATTATTTGATTTCCTAATCTCATCTCTTTAAGCTTTTAAGCTTTAACACACTACTTAGACTACAACTTTCATTTATGCCTGGTAAATTGTATGCGTTAAGCCTAATCTGCCAAAATAACTCAAGTTCCTCCAATTTCAATGGTGTAGGGCCACCTCTTACATCTTTGTTTGGTTGGTCAATCACTAAGAATCTAAAACTATGCCCAGGGTAACATGCTATATGCTTAGCCAGGGCATTATCTTGTTTATTCTTACTCATGGCATAAGAGTGCTCATATATTCGGTCCCGGAGTCTTCTCTCCGTCTTACCCACATAAAATGCCTGACATCCCTGACATTGGGCCAGATACACTACCATTCTAGTATTACAGTTAGCCCTACACTTTAACTTATACTGAACATTATGTACAAAGAATCTATTAGATTTCATTACTAATTTACAAAAATTACAGTTTTGGCATTTATACATACCAGTAATTTTTGGCTGATTTTTCTTTTGTTGTTCACATAGTGCCTTCAAATTCATCCCTTTCCTGAAAGTAGTCCCTGGATGTTCCCCCAATTTGGTTGCAATATTAGGGTTACTTGCAAAAATAAACCAGTTTTTCCGTAAAATACCTATACAATGGTGACTAAAAATATTGTAAGTTGTAATAAACTTTGTTTCTAGTACTTCAGGTGTAGCAGGGGTTCTTGAGTTTGTTACAGAGGGGTTATTTAATACAACTTCTTGTACGGTGACTCTCCTATCTATAGACAAAATAGGCTTGTACATTCCCTTTGTTCGTTTGTCACTTACTTCCGAAATCAATCCTAAGTTTACTTTTCGTTTATTACTCGTTTATAGCTGAAGAAGGCTTTGTGGTTATCTTTAGTGTCCTTAGCGATTTTTCTCTCAAAGTTGGCCTTGGATGTTTTTATGAGAGAACTTAGTTTTCTGCTAGTGTTGATCAGAGATGTTTTCCCTTTATGGGATTTTGCTCTGTCGTGCAGTAGCTTCCTTTTTTTGTTATACAATTTGTTAATGGCTGAGGTCCACCAGACAGGACGCTTGCCTTTGGTGGAGAGGGACTTGGATTTATTTGGGATTGCATGATCCATGCATTCTTGGAGATGTCCACAGAAAGCATTTGTGAAGGATTCAGCATTGTGGGATGTGGTATCCACTGGCCCAGTGGGCTTAAAGGATACCATCTCAGTCTTAAGAAGAGTGAAGTCTGCTTTTGAGAAGTTTTTCACTGTGGTCTTTTGTGCTGGGGGTGGAGGTGGGATATGTATATCCAGGGTGATTAGTTTGTGGTCAGATCTCACTAGTGAGGAGTATACCTCCGGTGTGGAGCATTTTGTCCCCATGTTTATGTACTTTAAAAATAATGGCTTCCAGAAGGCTATTTGGTGATCACAGTACATTTCCTTATCTCATCAAACTTTTAAGTTTTAAAATACATAACATGGAGCAAATTTCATTCAGGCCTGGGTAATGGTATGCATTTGTTTTTAGTTGCCATAGTAATTCAAGCCTCTCCAATTTTAATGAAGCAGGACCTCTTGCCAAGTCAATTGTAACCTGATCACTTGCTCTGAACAAAAACTTGTGATCTATGAACTCTGTAGTGTGCCTCGCTAGCGCATTTTCCTGCTTATCTCTACTGATGTTGTATAGGTGTTCATAAACACGTTCACGTAATTTGTGATCGGTCTTCCTGATGTAAAATCCAGGACACTGTTGGCACTGAGGTAGGTACACTACCATTTTTGATTGGCAATCTAGTCTTTGCTTAGTAATATATTTCTTGCCCCTTATCTTGAATTCCTGACTGACTTCCATGTACTTACAGTAATTGCACATACCACATTTGTACATACCATGTCTACTCATTGGTAGTACGTTATTCTTTTCCAATAAATTTTTACCCCTTTTAAAAATCAACCTGGGAGTTTTATCCAGTCTGTTCCTGACTGTTGTGTCTATACTGAGCAACTCCCAGTTCTTTCTTATGATGTTGCATAATTCTTTAGCATCTAAGCTAAAAGTAGTAATAAAACTATATGAAAGTTATGCACTATTTTCATTTGATTTATTTCCTATAGGGATTTCGGACGTTTTATTTCCTAACCCCTGACATAAAATTGGTCTGTACGTACCGTTGTTCCTTTTCCATTTAACTTCTAATATTAGTTTTCTAACTAATAAGTTGGGGTAGCCTCTTCTCAAAAACATGCCCTTTAAGTTGTCACATTCTATCTGGAAGTCGTCATCCTTAATCACCATTCTAGCTGCCCTTACTAATTGCCCTTTTACCACAGATCTGTTTTAGTGGAAGGGATGGCAGCTAGAAAATTGAAGAAATGCATTAGAATAGATCTCCTTCCTGTCAATTTTTGGGAGTTGCTCAGTATAGACACAGTGGTCAGGAGCAGACTGGGCAAAACTCCCAGGTTGATTTTTAAAAGGGGTTCAAATTTATTGGAAAAGAATAACGTACTACCGATGAGTAGACATGGTATGTACAAATGTGGTATGTGCAATTACTGTAAGTACATGGAAGTCAGTCAGGAATTCAAGATAAGGGGCAAGAAATATATTACTAAGCAAAGACTAGATTGCCAGTCAAAAATGGTAGTGTACCTAGCTCAGTGCCAACAGTGTCCTGGATTTTACATCGGGAAGACCGATCACAAATTATGTGAACGTGTTTATGAACACCTATACAACATTAGTAGAGATAAGCAGGAAAATGCACTAGCAAGGCACACTACAGAGTTCATAGATCACAAGTTTTTGTTCAGAGCAATTGATCAGGTTACAATTGACGTGGCAGAAGGTCCCAATTCAATAAAATTGGAGAGGCTTGAATTACTATGGCAACTAAAAACAAATGCATACCATTACCCAGGCCTGAATGAAATTTGCTCCATGTTATGCATTTTAAAACTTAAAAGTTTGATGAGATAAGGAAAGGTACTGAGATCACCAAATAGCCTTCAGGAAGCCATTATTTTTTTAAAGTACTTAAACACATGTATTTTATGTTATATTCAATGTTGTGTAACATTATATATTTTAAAACCAAAAGGTTGCTGAAATAAGTATTGCTGGGGTATTCATTTAACAGTTCATTGAAGCTGCTATCTATAGAGTGTACAAACACACTTATTTTATGGTACGTTGTATGTTCTAAGTATTTGTACAGTATGAGGTTGTGTTAAGATGTTGTATTTAGATTATTAGTAATGTTAGTTTAGTTGGTTGATTTATTCAACACTTTTATAAGACTACAAAGATTCTTTGACATAAAGTTAACCTTGATTTTGAGTATGTCGATTTGTCACTTGACTTAGTTGTAGGTAAAGTTGGGTTAACCTAAGTGGGCAGTACTGTAAGATAGTAATTAGACTATTAAGTGTAAATACTTGCTATGATTTTAAATAAATAGGAGGCTTTATCATTACATTTTATCTGAAGAAGTTGCAACGTTTATTGTGACGAAAAGCGCTTTATGTACAATAAAAACTATGAAACTTCCTCCAAGGGTGTCTCTAGTTAGTTACAGTGTTTTTACTATTTGAACCATTGATTTCTAGTTTCTCACTACAGAAACCAAAGTAGCCAGGCTTCCACAGACTGTTCAGATACATATTTTGTACTCACTGCTCTTAGAACCTGTCAGTTTAGACTAGAACCCAGAGTAAACTCAAAACAGCCCAGACAAATACCATACATATACTAAGAGCAAGAATTAATTTAGAAGAAACTGTGTGGGAAACCAAAAATCCATCAGTAGGTTTAGCTATCTGACAAATATCTACTTCCCTCCAAAATTAATACAAGATACTATATATGCGCACACACACACACACACACACACACACACACACACACACACACACACACACACACACTCACACACACATGTGTGTGTGTCTGTGACTGTGTTTGTTTACATGTGTGTGTAACTCCAAATCTGCAGGTCTGTCTTAGCTAGATGTCACTGTACTACTCAGAAGTGACCATTACTACTCATAGCTAATCTTCATCAATATTGATGAAACAGTAACTTCCCATGACTGGATGACTGGACTGAGGAGAGACAAACATTAACTACACAAAAAAACTAAGACCATGGCCAGAATTTAAAGACATGAATTTCAGGGTAGTGGTGGATTGCACAGCATAGAGAGAATGTATTGTAATGCTAAATGGATATGACTAACTAAGGAGGAACATATCATATGCAAACTAGAAAACTGCACATTAAGTAGTTATACAAGGCAGAAAGAAAACATCATAAGCAAATCAGATCAAATCAATGTAGCCAAGAGCATACAGGGAAGGGCAAGGTACCGTGGTAGCAGCATCATACCTCATGGCACAAATCTCACAAGAACATGCATAAGAGGTACACTAGCTAGTGCAAGCAGCCACCAATAGTGACAAGCTGCCTCTGCACATTGCACATTAAAAAATAGATAACATATGTGAAAGACCAGTCACTGGCTATCCAGCAAGATGGGCACCACATTGGTTCCATAAAAGAGGTTAAAAGGACAGTACAGGAAAGAAGGGAAGGGGCATAACAACCCGAAAAACACACAATAACACATAAGGTAAAGCAGACTTTGGAGGAAGTCAGGACATCTACTTTTTGAGAAGAAAGCCCTGCCACTCTATGTATATGGAGATAAAAGGGAAGGTGAGTGATGAAAAGCATGAAGGGGAGGAGAAAAGAGGGAGGCTAGCCACACAAACCCACACAGAAGGTTTAGATGAGCAGGGGTGCATGTGTATACACAAGCAGGTGGGCATGGGATATTCATAAACAGGGAAACATTGCTGTAGGTGATTCTGTCATCTTCACTAATGTTGCCAAATGGGCATAGGCATTTGCTGGTGATAAGTGGGTTGAGGACCCGGCCTACTCCAACCTACACCAGGGACCCATGCTAATAGTGGGAGGGATGAATTTGCCCCTGTTGATCAGTGCATGGCCACCATAAAGCCCAGCAGCCTTGGATCAATAAGCTACTGGCTGCCCAGTGTCCAGTTCCCAGCCTGGATTACCTGAGATAGCTCTGTTGAGTGAAAGCCGGGCATAAAACCAATCAACCTGCTAAATATGAACTAAGAATTGCTACACTCAATGTAGGTTCACTTGAGAGGACAGAGCTTGGAAGTGGATGACATGATGGTAAGGAAGAGGCTGGACATCCTACGTATCCAGGAGATAAGGTGAAAGGGCAGTGCAGCAAAGCCACTTAGCTTGGGATTGAGAGTCTACTACTCAGGAGGAGGATAGGCTAGAAATGGTGTGGGAATTTTGGTGACAATGAGGTTTCCAAAAGCAGTGAAGGATGTCATCAGAATTAATGAGACACTTGTGGCAATCAGATTCCTGCCTAATGATAGGGCAGTATTCATAATTTCAGCCCATCCCCCACATCAGGACTGTGATAGTGAAGAGAAGAGTACATTTAGACAGCAGTTGCAGGATCTACTAGATAAAGCAGGGCAACATGAATAATGAGTGACATGAATGCATATATTGGGTCAGGCAGAATAGAATATGAGTACTGCCTGGGTTCACATGAGTGGGACAACAGGAAAAAAGAAGGAGAGGTTATTCTTTATTAATGTCTTGATAGTAGCCAACACATGATTTAGAAAGATAGACAGTCACAAGGTCACATACAAGTGTGGGCAACATGCAACACAGGTAGATTTACTCCTAGTAAGGAAAGGGCACTGGGGTAGAACCAGCAATATCAAAGTCATCCCCGGTGAAACATTTAGCCCACAGCGTAATTCACTAGTTGCCACAGTCAGCTGCAAGCAGAGAAGGTTCTAAGGTCAACAGAGACCAGGCTTATGACCTGGAAGTTGACTGGGGAGAAAGAACAACAGTTCAAGGAATTACTCAGGACTCAAGGACCTCAAAAAGAAGAAGAAATATGAGGAGTTGAAGAAAAATGGCAGGACCTCAAAACAACATATGTGAGGACTACAGAATAGATATGTGGCTGAGCCAGGTATGGAAATAAGGTACATGTGGAAATCTGATGGTGAAACGCAGAAGTCCAAGAAGTTATCAAAAGAAAGAAGGCATATAGGAAAAAGTGGGAGATAAAAAAGACATACCAGGCTAGGAAGGAATACTGGTTGGCTAACAAAGAAGCTAAGAAAGGAGTTCCAATCACAAAGAACAGGGCTTCAGAGGCATCCTACCAGTTTCTAAAAAGTGACTCAGAGGATGGCACAAAGAAACTATATCAGATTGCAAAGCAAAGACAGAAAAATAAAGAAGATAGTCAGACACCTTTCATAAGGGATGGCAGCAACAACCTGCTCATCAGTCCACAGGACATAAAAGGCGGATGGAAGGAGTACTTCCAGCAGCTTCTGAATGAAAAAAAAAACAACAAAAGCTGTTCTGCCCCTGACACAGCTTATGATGACAGAAGAAGAAGAGTCCACCTTAGAAGAAGTAAGAATAGCACTAAGGGAAATGAAGTCAGGGAAAGCAGCATGCCCAAAAGAGGTCACAAGCAGATATGATAAAGATGCTGGGTGAGATAGGGGAGAAATGGCTCCTAAGGGTACCCATAGCAATGTAGAGAGAAAGGCGTATCCCATATGACTGGAGAATAAGCATACTCATGCCAGTGTACAATAACAAAAGGGACATCCACAACTGTGGGCAGTACAGAGCTATAAAACTCCTGTTACACTGCATGATGTTCTTGAGTGGGTGATTGATAAATGGATATGCAGAGAAGGAGAAAGTAAGATGGGAGACAAGCAGTTTGGATTCAGATTAGGGTGCAGCTAAAATGACCAGTGTTTGCAGTGAGACAGACAGTGGGGAAGATTATAGAGATGAGGAAAGGGTCTGACTGGGCATTCCTAGACTTGGAGAAACCATATGACAAGGTCCCAAGAAAGCTGATTGCTGATTTGGGCAGTTCTGAGGTGGTTCAAAGTCCCAGAAACATTGGTAGAGTTAGTGCAAGCTATGTGCAAAGATCCACTAACTCAAGTACAGAGTTCAGTCTCCAAGAGGGGTTCCCAGTGGGAGTGGGTGTGCATTAGGGTACAGCTCTGAGCCCACTGCTGTTCATACTAGTGATGGATTACATTAGCAAACAGTTTGGATTGAACAGATCTACAAAGTTTCTGTATGCAGATGATGTGGTATTACAGGCAACTCTGAGAACTTCTGCAAAGAATCTGGGAATGGAATGCAAAACTGAAGGCACATGGGATGAAACTAAGTACAGATAAGACAGTGGATGAAATGGTAATAAACTGAGAAAATCAGAAGAAGCTAAGAACTGAGATTGAAGGGAAGATAGTTGAACAGGTTAAAAGTTTCAAGTATCTGTAAGGGGTGGTTAAAGAGAAGAAAAATATGAAACAGGAGGTCAAAGCGAGAATTAGAGAGGCTGCAGCCAACTGGCATAGAGTGTCAGGTGCAATGTATGACAGAAGAATCCGAAAGAAGCTGAAAAGTAAAGTGTACAAAACAGTGGTGAGACAAGTACTGCATTGTACAGAAACCTTGGCAGTAAAGGCAGAGCAGATGGGGAAGCTTGAGGTGATGGAAATGAAATGCCTGAGATGGGTGGTAGGATGCACACTGTGGGACAGATGAAGGAATAAGGACATAAGAGCAGAAGCCAAAATAGCTCCAATTGCAAAAAAGATGAAATCAAGCAGATTACAGTGGTTTGGGCACATTTACATAAAAGCAGAAAACAATCTGGTGAAAAAGATTTGTGACAGACAAGAAGAAGATAAGAGGAAACTAGGGCATTCAGCAAAGAGGTGGATGGATTGTGTGAGAGAAGATCTGTGACAATAAGTCATGAGTGTTGGAGAAGGTAGTAGTGTGGTAGTGAATTGAGAGAGGGATGGTGACAGCTAACATAACACATAGAAAAACTCACTAAGCTAGGCATCAACCCCTATATCATTAGGTGGGTTGCAAACTGGCTCACAGATAGAACCCACAGTGTAAAAGTAGCTGACTCCAAGTCAGACTGCCAACCAGTCATGAGTGGAGTCCAACAGCGTTCGGTCCTGTATCCTCTCCTGTTTGGTATCTACTTCTCTAAAGTCCAGGCCAACACGAAGGGACTCTGGCTGACAAAGTTCACAGATGATTGCAAGTTGGGAGCTATTATTAACTCCCCAAGTGATGTTGACATCCTACAGAAAGGCCTCACTGAGACCAATGACTGGTGTCAGAAGCATGGCCTTAAGCTCAATGCCAAAAAATGTGTCATCATCCCCTTCAGGAAAAACCCAGCTCCCATAAATTACCACATCAATGGTAGTCCACTGAACACAGAAGGCATTATAAGAGATCTGGGAACACAGGTTGATAGCAACTTCTCTTCTGACCACCACATTGCCACTGTGGTCAGAAAGACCTTCTATGTAGCACATCTCATTACTAAGGGTTTTGCATCCAGGAAGAAATAGGTTATTGTCTCTATCTACTATTCCCTCATTAGGCCAATCATCAACTACAATGCCCCATTTGGCATGTACCCCACTAGACACCTGCAACAACTGGAGAGATCACAAAAGTACCTCAAAAAGAGGATCCTAGGCCTTAAACACTTGTCCTATATGGACAGACTCAAAAAACTCCAACTATTCTCTGTCTCATATCGACTACTTAGAGGCAATCTCTACTTGACTTACAAAGCCATGTCTGACCCAGCTCTGTTCGAAATGCTACATCTAAAGAAATCCCAACCGCTCCACACCACACCCTCCAGAGACCTCAACCTCATTACCACCATCAACAGAACACGCTGGAGGGACAGGTTCACAACCCAGAGACTGCCCATGCTATGGAATAGACTTCCCATACATGTCAAGCAGGGCACCTCACTGACCCTCTTCAAGATGAATCTTGATGTGTGGATGGGAAATAGAAAATTCACCGCAGGGATCACTCCAGTGGCTCTACTCGACAGAGACACTGGGAACTAAGGAAGGGTGGCATGATGCCAGGGTAATCCTATGGGCTAGGCTTGTAAAGGCTCCAGGGCCATTAGCCTAGTATACCCCTATGAACCTGAATCCAACCCCATGTAAAAAATGGGATAAATAGGGTTGATGAGTATGATGATGATGATGGCCAGTGATATGGGCCACATCTGCATCTGGTGGCTTGATGACATTTCACAGGTGGTACAAGTCTGGCATCCACTGCAACTGTGATTCATGTGTGATGATCCAGTGTGCCATCACCCACGCAAGTGCTGACTCCAACACATGCTCCAGCTCTGGACAAGCCAAGACAGATTATTGGGGTGAGCTTCCTATTTGGTATGTGGTGAAACCATCTACTGGAGAGGCACTCCCAAACTGCTCAGATGCCTCAGTCATAACCTTAGCTGGAGCAGCAGCAGGCAGCAGCCAGCATGCTTGTGGTTCAGATGGCCTTTTGTGACCTGTAGAAGGGAACATACAGAAAAGCCTGCAAAGAGTGAGGAGGATCCATAGCTAGTGCATCATATATAGTGCAGGTGTTGAAATATGATATTGTGTCTTTCCACATTAGCCAGGATGATGTGCCCATACTGAAAGGTAAACAAGATATACAAGCCATCACATACCATGTATAGACATGCTTGAGATGAAAATCAAAACTACCACTCTATATATAGACACAAGCAAGCATAAGCCTGAGTTAGTGAGAAGAGCTCTAGGCAAATAGTACACTACCATGTGTATGTGTAGCGAAGTAGAGGCAAAACAGGGTGCCCACATCTAGCACAGCAATTACACTTCCACTTGTTGATACAGTGGCGTACAAGCAGTTACCTTGTCACAGGCATGTACAATGAAGTAAAAGTGGGAAATGGTGGTCATAAACTCCAGGGTAACTGACAGGTATCCTACCTCACAAAACAAGGCAATAGTATGACATTACAGCTGCCAATAACAGCACGTACAACATGCAGACCATCATTCACAGCAGCCAGACTGGCAAATCATGGGATCTGTTATAGGAGACTAATCTAATTTTGAATAGAGCTGTGAAAAAAAAGGATGATGGATACCCTGGTTTTCTGGTCTGCCAGTTTCTAGCAACCTGTCTGAACTGATTGTACAGGGGAAATAGCACACTTTTGTTCTCCTTGACATATAAAACAGGTGCTCTCCATGGGGTACTAACATTGGCTGTCATCACCAAGAATCTACAGTCATACAAAATGGCAGCCTGAAAATCATGCCGTATTTGGGACTTTGGATTGCTACTAGTGCACTTCAATGCTGTGATGTGTGAACATACAGTCAGCCAGCACAAGCAGTTGTGCAGAGTATGTCATTGATGAGCACCACAATGTGTCTATATGCCTTATGTCACTGATGCACTTCTGTGAAACACGGTGATTCACAGAAAGCACAAGAATCTAGCCTCTTTAGCTTATACACAGGGAAAACTACCATACAGTAGCAGCTTTTTTGGTGAAATACCATGTTTGAAACCAAAACATACAACAAATAAGCAACAGCAGTAGACTTATATGTGCAGCCTGAAGCACCATCTGACTGCACAGAAGCAGCAATTCCACAAGGCAGATCACTGAGGTGGAACACAGTAATCTATAGCACTTGTGGAGTAGGTATTGCAACATTGTCATTTCCATGTGAATACTAGCTTGTAAGTAATCATTTCAACAGTAACGTAGGTAAGGCAACACAACTTTAAAGTACTGGCCTGCAACATACACCTGCAGCTGTAGAGTGTGTAGGTTATGCTCCTGTAGACGTACTATTATAACTGAAGGATGGCAATCCACTGTAGCAGGATTGCCACCAACCACTCACTCCCCCACCCCCAGCTGGCCTAGAATGTATTACAACACTGTTATATACCTGCATACCTCTGACAGGGAAGTTGGCAATGTTAACAGTATCATATATATCCCTGCGGTAGAGGTATGGATTTTGCTTGGCAGGTATATTTTGCTGCAAACTACCTATGAGCTACTTCCCTACCTACCTCCTGCATGTTAAACCTCCTTTGCCAGAGATTGATCTGCTGTGGCATTCTCACACATCCCCCATGATATTCATGTCCCCTGTACCAACCATGTGCTCCCATAGCCGGCCTTAGGCATAGGCCAACTAGGCGGCCGCCTAGGGCGCCAGTCTAGCAGGGGCACTTTTCTAGTATTTATCTGATGTAGTTAGACCAGGGTGGGGGCATCAGGTAGTGTGGTGGGGGGCGCCATGGAGCCCTTTTGCCTAGGGCACCAGTTGACCTAAGCCTGCTGCTGTGTGCTTCTTTCTGCTACCAGCCCTGCTGTCAGCGAAGTCTCCATGCCTTTCAACTGCCATTGGACACTTGTGTGTTACATACCAAAGCCATATCTCTGCACAGATTCATTCTTACCATCACACCTTGATAACCATTGGATTACCTCAATGTCCAGCATAAGAGTGACTCCCAACATCTGTCTATCTCTGCCAAACCCTGTCTTGGTCTTAATAACCAGACCAACATATGTGTGTTACTGTGCCCACAAATGCCTGGTTACTGGTATGGTGTACTTTCCTTCTAAGTGTATGCACATTCACCAAAAGCAGCAGACAACAGAGGATAGACAATTTAGCCCTTCGGAGAATGAGGACCCACTACAGACACTGTAAACCCATGAGCAATACCTGTATGGGAGAAGGAAACCCCACCAGCTTTTATGGGAGTATGATCTACAGTACCTTGGTAATGTATATTGCAGCAGTGCCCTGATTATGTAGGCAATGATCAGACAGTGTTCTGTGAAATCAATGCCGTAGGTGAGTAGAGTGAAATAATACTGCAATGTAGTAAATGTGTTAGTTGCATTCTAAGCCAGAACTTGTAGGAGGCATGGAAGATAGTGTTGGAAAGGACTGCAACAAGTGGGGAACCACCTTCCACTGCAATCCTCACAGATGATGAGCAATTACTGACATCCATGTCTGAACAGGTATCATATCAGGAGACATGGACACATGTTGTGGTAGAGGCCAGAAATATGTATCTCATATAGAGACCAGCCATCTCAGGAGCCATACTGTATATGCCATATGCTAATTATGCCCAGACCATGCAGTGAGTGTATACACTGCCCACTGCCTATGTGGTACATTGGTACAGCAGGTGTTCAAACTCAAGAGGACCATCACCACAGGTAAATGTCATGATTTACGGACGGTGCAGTGGTGCAGTGGTTTGCATTGTCACATCACAGCAAGAAGTTCTCCAGTTTGATTCTCAGCTGGGGTGCTTTTTTTGTGTAGTCAGCATGTCCTCCCTGTGTTTGTGTGAGTTTCCTCCCACATTACAAAGACATGTGTCTGGTGCATTTTTCCCCAGGCCTTCACTGAAAATTGGCTAATACCAAGTCGGACATTCCCAGTAAACAAATGTTAAATAAATAAATTATCAGCATACATCTATCGGTAATTTACATGAAGGCCCCATGGCATCACAGTTTGTGGGATATGCATTGTGATATCTGATAAGTTGTACATTCAGAGAGCAGGCCACTACCACTGTGATAGATGCTGAGACAGGACAGCAGGCTGAGTTCAGCACCAACTCAGGATCTAACAATGATGTCAATATTCAGATCAGTTCACAGTCCAATGACACATTTATACTGTCTGTCTTACTCTTGTGTGGTCCTATATCCATTGCCTGATGAGATTGTATGATGTCCCCCACACCTAATGCCCCAAAGAATATGTAGGCTTACCATGCAGCTCAAGGGGGGTCTTCCCTGTGACTGACGGCACTGTCCCTGCAAAATCTGGGCCTATGGTGGCAGATGAGTGCACCACATTTGACATGCCGATACCCACATTATGGCAGACTGCCAGTGATTCAAGACACTCTCTACTGTGACAGACATCCCCAGATATGTAGGTGGCTCTGGGCATCAATCCAGAGATGTATAGGGCTATTATGCAAGTGATGTACAGTCTTCAGCTACTTATGCTGACCTGGAGATGACTGGCATGGTACATGGCCTCTGGAATGATGTAATCCAGCAATGTCAAAGTCTCAATGAGAGAGTGAATTCTGGAAATGATGCCTTGATTAGACTCATTCGATCTATATTGGCACATATTGCATCCATGACCACATACATACCACTGATAGCCAGTGCTACCACTGCCAACCAATACCCCAGTGTTGCCTTTATTTATTGGAGTGTGCATATTTGAGTTGGCTACATAGAATGCTGATCACAGACAACACAGACTGCATCTTTCACAACTAGGGAATCACCATCACTCATTGCTGGCACATGTGTGCACCCCATACAAGTCTTTTTCCACCAGTTCTGTCATATTTGTGTTCTGAGAGTCCTTTGTATCAGTTACGTCCACCCATTGCAGTGAACCCCTCTACAAAACTACATGTTGCTTCCCCCACAACCATATGCATGAACTCTTATTTGCTTTACCATCCAGTCAATAGAATAAATAATGCATGACACTGATGGTCCCCCCTTCCCCATGATCCACATCTCTGCATACACTGACCAGTAACCTATACCCCTTGATTCTGTAGGCAGTAATGTGTAGATGAGTCGCAAGGTACCTGTGCAAATAATAATGGCTGTGACCCTCAAAATCATCCTTTCTGTGTGGTATATGTGGAGATGTTGACTGCATAGCCCATACAGACCACTGCATGTATTATATTATTCTGTGATAATGCAATAACACTATGTGTATGTTAGTAGCTTTATCTGTCTTTTTATATGCTGTACACAATGACATCAGGTGGAGTGTGGTGTGGTCGATGTTTGCTGTCCATCACCATCAGTGTTTTCAATGGAGGATAAAATACAAGGGCTAAATACATCATGGAAATGTATGTCCAGGTTTCTAAAGATCCTCATAGATCAACAGCCTAGTAAGTAACTATGAACCTATGATCTGTTGGAGATTACAACTAATTCTGCTGTTGCAGGTGTTGAGGGACCCAGTAATGATGAATGGCTGTTGACTTACTGAGGATTATATTATGTAGCATACAGCATGCTGCAACTCCTGACAGGTGGTGACAGTGGTATACTGTAATATCTCCCTAGAGGTGTCTAAATAATAGCACTGGACTTTCAACACATAAAAACATGCTGTACTACATTCCAGGTTTGGGAGTGGACAGTGCAGTACTGATGCTTAGCAATACGCTGTGGGTTCTGTTGGGGCATCATCATGGTACCAGGGATATCCAGTATCACCTGCAACATAGTAGCGACAAACAGGAGGGAGGAATAGAGACTTTGAGAATTAAACATGGGCATACTGTCTGTGGTTTTAGATATGTGGGTGCACTAGAGTGATGCAGTTACCTACTAATTGTCCCTGTAGGATCTCACCATGCAGGAAACAGTGATACACATGACTTGTATGCCATATCTGGGAATCATGGGCACACCCAGTGTGCTCACCAGACATGTGGATTATGATCCCCAACCTCCCAAATTGCACACTACAATCTATAGCTCCCAGTACTTTGAGGAGGTGGACAATGTGATAAAATCCACACATGGTGGTTTCTGTCTCCCTGACATGTTGGGGAAGTAGATGTGATTATCCACATGTGGTCCTGATTCATTGAGGCCTGTTCTGAGTATTCTACAGGCTGACATCTGGGAAATGCCCAGTGTCCCAGGTTTGTCTCTTGAAGGTTCCTGTAAGTGGAATAATAACAGCTGCATATACCTCATTCCTCCAGTTGTATTCTGTGGGTCATTCAGATCAAGCAGTACCCTGATAATGTCTCTGCCCACTCAAAAGCAATCTAGTAGTTACTAATCTGTCAGGTGGGGTCATGTAGTCTTTGGAGGTACCCTTTTTTTTTTGGCATGACATCACATCGTGCCACTGGGATAATGCTAGCTGTGCTGAATAAATAATGCTGAATAATAATAACTACTTTTCTTAGCAGTTTTACTGCACCAAAGCTACACATTTTGTCATGCTTTTTTGCCTTTATACTCAGACATAAGCATCTCTGAAAGACTATGCTTGAAGACTACAAATCATGACCTGTTCTCCATAGTCCTCATTTGCATTTCATTATACAATCATAAGACTGCACATCTTCATTTGCATGTCATTATACTGTCCCTTGCATAACCATTTTTCTGTGTGTTTTAACATACTGCCTTATAGTGCTGCATGGCTTTATGAATTGTTAACTATCTGTACCTTTTTAGAATTTGGTGCAAGGGAATGCTGCATACTGCAAAATCTGACTATAAATGCCAGCCCATGTTTTTCAGATTACCATCTAAATGGCAGATATCATGTTCAGCTACATAGTAAAAGTAACTACTAGAAGTATTTTGATGTAAAGCTGTAGCCCCACCCACCTTCTGTTGATATCCAGACAAGATTCAGGAAAGACTAAGTTCCAAGGTCAAGATGGCCTGGAACATTTTTCATCTACAAACAAAAAAAGCCTGTCACATTCCCTAATCTGGTACCCTTCAACCCCCTCAACCATTCCAAATGAAGAACAAAATTAAAAAAAAAAAGGTCATTGCTCCATTTTCTGGGGTTGACGTCTTAACCTCGGAAGCAAGCCTGGTCAACGTCCTTGTTCTGTGTCCATCAACATGCAGTTAAGAAACAAAAATAAAAGTCCCTTCTCCAATTTTGGTGCTCTTCACTGCTCCAGTGAAGTGCTAGGTCTGCCCCACAAGTATGTGGATGAAGAAAAAGGCCTTTTCTAATGTATAACACTGCAACCAGACACTTGCTACATTTGTAGAAAGTGTTGACTGCAACTAGTACCACACATGAATTACTGAAGTAAACGCTTCAGTTATGACAGTAAAATAATTTCCATATCAGCATTCTGAAATGCCAGCACAAAAATAAGTGCCGGTATTGCTGCATTGCTGATCGCAACCCCTAACATCTTGCACCTGGGTCTGCTGCCCCCTTCACCTCACCCTAGCTATGCTTCTAAAGCCAGACTAGTCCTAGGCAAAGAGTCTCCACACCCATATAAGATGATGGCCTGGCAATATTAATAAATGCTTCTTTATTTAATACTTGCAACCTATTAATCCTGATAAGGAAATATAGAGGATCAGCTTAAAGGCAGTGTTATATATGCCTTGATAATGTTATCTGATTTCAGTCAAACTTTATTTACAAGTACTTATTATGGGCTGTTCTACTACTTTCCCATCTCCTTTAATATAATAACGAGAACTTTATACTCTTCCTGTCAGTGTTGTCCCTAACTTTCATTGTGGCTGAAAAGCCTTCTATGTCAATGGCCCAAAGCTCTAGAACTCCATACCCTCCTCTACTGAGTCACTGGCAGTGATCCTCACTTCCAAACGCAATACTAAAAAACACTATACTGTGAGAATGAATGACCTACATAGTTAATTAGCTAGAAATAAAATGGTCTTGTACAAACTCACTAAATTCAGACCAAAGGCCCATATCTCAAACAACAATGTAATATAACTAATGTTGGGCCAGATAAGGTCCTTCCTTAGGGTTGCAGTAGTGAAATCAACAAAGATAATTCAAAGAAAAGGCTTTTATGTGATTTGTGGAAATGCAGATGAATGCAAGCCTGAGTTACATGATAATTCATTTTCGCCCAATTCACAAGACATGGCAATTAGTGCTCTGCTTCCTTCACTAGTGAAAGAATACATTGGTGATACATGTCTGAGATATAAGATGTGCGATATGTATAACAAAAGCATGGCATATTCTGAAAGAATGCTGCACATATTCCACCAATGGTCATGAGTTCTCACCATTGCAGGAACACTAATGCAGCCTGTATCTTCTCAAGTGGTACCCCTTGACCCATCTGTCCATCAACAACAGGGTATCCCTGTCATACAGGTCCAAATTTAGAGTATCCGCATGTGTCCATAACATAATACGTCAAAACAGTACTAACACCATCATCCCCAGCCAGACTCCCTGAATCAGCTGTCTTCCACCAAGTTATCTCTGGAGTGAATGTAAAATGTGTCATGTCCAAGGTACATTGTTTAACCACAGGGTTTCAGACATTCATGGAGTGGCTGGGAATTATATTATATGTAAGTCTAATGTGTAAGCACAACACAGATGATTCCTATTGAGCACTCTAGGAATTGTCCATTAGTACAGCAATTACAAGGTTGCATGGGAAATTGTACCTGTTATGATGATGCCACACCATAAACAGCAGTCATGTCCATGTGGGCCATGTCATCTGCTTGAACACTACTGGCCTTGTTTTCAATGTTCAGTCCATGATGCAATGGTACAAAGTATGCAGGTTTTTCACAGTGATGTGTATCAGGAAGATGGTCTACCTGTACAAGGTAAAACTGCTCAGCTTCAGGTATAGGGCTTTCATCTCAATGCTAATGTGCATTACACTACACCTTCCATTAAAGAATCCCACACCATGCATGCATACACAGTTTATCTCAGGCACGATTCTTGTGAGATGTTCAGAGCCACATCTTCTGGTGTGTTGTATGTATTCATCCCATGGCCGTCAGTAGTAACTGTAAACAATGTCTACACCTCTCCTTCAATTACTTCATCACCATTCTAAAAAATGGTGGTGGTCCATCTTCTTTGTCAGACTTACAGTCACTTGCTTGGTTCACATTTCCCTACATCATAGTTATTTGAGAAAAGTCGCTCAAGGTAGCAGCTGTTCTACTAATGTTGCTCATTTCACATAAGAACAGCAACTTTACTGCTCAATCTGTATGCTTGCATTGTATTCTGTGCATGTGACTCATGCCTCTCAGCTGTCCAGATTTTTGCCTCATATTTATGGATTGTTTCTAATAAAATTTGTGGTTTTCTGGTAAATCACCAAGGATTGAGGTCACAAGATAATGAAATACATTTTGAGTTTCAGACTTATCTTTCAGAAAATGCACTATAACACAGCTCCTGTTTTATTAACAACTTTCTAAGTTTATAATAGCAATATGTAAAATCTCTACCTATTTTGGACCTTTGTCCCCTCCATTATTTTAGGATTTGGCCAGATTTCTTATGCTAAAAGGTTGAGGGGTATGCATTATGCACTGTATTCTGTCTCATGCTGCGTGCATGCAGTGAATTCTCTGAGCTCTGCTCTCATGTGCACTGTATTCTCTGCACTCTGATCCCATATGTACTTTATCCTGTCTCAAATGCATGTATTGTGTTCTCTGAGTTATGCTCTCATATGCACTGTATTCTGTGCACTCTAATCTCACATGAAGTGCATTCTGCATGCTCTGATCCTGTGTGCTGCATATTCTATATACACTGATCTCACAACCTACTGGAAAAAGGAAAGAGAAAGGGTTTGGATTGCTTGTTAATGGTTGATCTTGCTCTGAGAGTGAGTGACTTTGGACTGAGAATTATAAATTAAGGGGATGTGGGGGTGATGCCCCTACATGTGAAGTACATGGTGGCTTTACTTCCAGCAAAATCACATTTTCAATAGTTTTACTTTTGTCTCAATTGCTTTTAATTTGACAAGCTCAAGCATAGGTATTGCCAGCATTTTTGTATTCAAGCTGTGAGATATAATCAGTACTTCCTGAGCAGCTATGGAATCAACCTTAAGTGTGAGTGTTCATAACAGAATCTCTTTGGCAGCTGATATCATGGCTGCTGTAGATTTTCATCCCACTTTCCTATGCCGATTTACTGGTGTTTGTTACAAGTTTATTCACCTCGATTGTTCTCTTGTTGGGAGACATCTCACACTGGGGAGCATAAAGGTACTATGGAATGATGTGTGCGTGCTCCTGACAGGAGGTATTATTGTCAGAGATGTGTCGTGTCTGCTGATGGTGCCATTTGCACAGATATTTGCACATTCTTAGGTGATTGTGGGCCATCCTTGCATGGAGTTCTTAGCAATTTTTGGTTCTGAAGGCACTCCTAGTTGGAGTGGACGCCACTGCCCTTCTGTATCCTTTCAGATGACTAGTTGGCATTATTCTTCTCATACATTTTATAGACTTGTTTTGGTATTACCTGTGCTGTCTTCTCAGACAGTTGTCTTACAAAGGCAGACACTATGCATAATGTGCTATGAATATGTAACATTCTGCATATTACTGTATGTATACTGTTGTACTATCTAGTTATTGTATTTTACTTATATTTCTGTGGAGCTTTACTCTCTGGGCCTCCACTGAAAATGGGCTTCTTGCACAGTCGGACTTTCCCGGTAAACAAATGTAAATAAATAAATAAAATAAATGTAATGTGATCAATTTGCATTATGTGCTGTGAGCTTGAATTGTTTCATGAAGTCATATTGGAAGTTTGGGACACTAAATATTCCTTATAGTACCGTGCTGAGCACAGCGAGTTGAGACTGTCTTAGTGCTTGGTAATCCCGTGATGACTTATGTAATCAGCTCTCATATGCAGATGTATGTTGGGGTTCAGCAATAGCTGTGATTTGGTGGTGATCCCCTGCAACACTGCCCTGGGTTTTTAAAATAAAGCCTGCTATGCAAATAGCACTTATATGCTGAGTCCTATATGCTCCAGTGCATATACCTGTGGGAATTACATGAAAAAAGAAAGAGAAACAAACATTTGTCACTGTCAACCATTGACTTAAATTAATGATAGATAAATTAATTCTGAAGTAAAGTTATGCTGCCAAGAAAGGAAGGAAGGGAGTTATGTGGTTGAATTTGCTATGAAAGCCAAAATGTAAAACCTAATTGTGTTGAATAATACGTTGTTTTTGTCAAGGGCTTCATGACTTTCATTTATAGATTGTTTTATTTTTTTTTTTTGTCTTTATCCTACATAATGCTGTATATATTGTGTAAAAATGCACATATTATTTTATTAACTGACTGCAGTGTTAAACAGCAGAGTAAATAAAAAATTGTGTTCACCATTAAGCAGGATGCACATGATAAAAGTAGTAAAAATGAAACTTGCACAGCCCCAGATCTGGGCAAAGACTCAAAAATAAAAAAAATCACTTATACCAGTTTTGTATGGTGTGTGTGCACTTATTTTTTATTGTGTCTTATATTACAGCTGTGCTTCAACATTATAAAAACAAGGCAGACAAGGTAGTGCCTTCTTTCAAAATATGCTAAGATCAGCATTTGATAGCTGCAGAGTCAGTATTTAATGTTTTGACAAGTGATTTAAGTAGCTATATACATGACAGAATAATGGAAAATGTCACAGTGATTAAATATGCAGATGCATCTGTACTCCCCTGTTCAGACTGCACATTAATTTTAGTACAATAAAACCTAAGGCTGCCTTTACAGAAGGAGAAGACTGGAAAATATAGAACAAACTGCACATAAAGGGTGGTAAAATGCAGCTATCCTGTTTAGCTCAAAATTGCCAGATGTTATCTCAAATAAAAAAAAAAAAAAGCAAAAATATATTATACTGTAAATAAGGGAAGGAAACAGGTTAAAAGACAAATTAGCAGTAAGGGACTAATTTGTATACATAAACACACACATATAAACTACAGGGTGTTTACTGTCTCCACTGGTTTAGATGCACTTGAAAGCAATGGCCTGAGTGGACAGACATACTGGGAGAGTTCTGAGTGCAATGAAGTGAGAAAATAATACTGAGTCCACTTCATGCACTTAAATGGCAACAGTACTTTAACTTCATTTATTAGCAGTAAATTGATTTATCATGGACCGTTTTCAGCTATGTCCTGGACCACAAGGCCAAGGCAGGGTAAGTATATTACAAAGGCCAATTTAGAGTAGCTAATAATCCAGAATAATATTGGAAAGAAATCTGAGGATAATGGATGCAGACATGGTAGACACAGGGAAAGCATGCAAACTCCATAAAGACAGTAAGCAGAGATGAGAATTGAACGCTGGAGCTCTGATGCAGTAATCATAATCAGTGAGACATGGGACTGTGCAAACCTCACATGCTTGTATTATTTAATTTTAATGATTTGGCATGTTAAGCAATAAAATGCAAAACAAAACATTACTGTAAACCATGGCCCACTTACTCTGTACTTGAGTTATGGCAGCAAACTCTTAGTACATTAATGTACTGTCATTATCTTAAAGAAGATGATATTTAAAACAAGCACTAAAAGCTGGGAAACATAAACAACTTCCAGTACACAGGCCCAGAGATTCCTTGACTTTGTTAGCACAAATGCTGTGGATCAGCTAGTCTGTATACCCACCAGGGGCGCCAACATCCTTGACCTCATTCTCACAAAACATCAGGGAACTCTGTAACCAAACTTATGTAATATCCTTGCTTGTCAGGTCAGACTCTAAAGCTGTATTCTTTGAAATTAAATTAAACCTGTGACACTGTCTAACCATCAAACATTTAAAAAAGTAAAATAAATAATAAAATAAATAAAAAATAATACGTTTAGAAATTATTCCTAAGCAAACCTTCAACTACTGAGTGATATCCTGGCAAAATTTCACGCTGTTCATGAACCATGTGATCTCTGCTACCTATGTAGAATTGTTCACAGAGATCCTATACCATCTTGTAAGCAGTTATATCAAGGCAGCTGTACCCCACCCCAACAAAATAAGCGCAGGACTAACTCAAAGAACAAACCACACTGATAAAATCCCAACACCAACTTGTATAACAAAAAATAAAACATGACCAAAAACTAGGAAGTGCAATGTCCACCAAGGCAAAAAATAACCCCTTATCACAGCTAAATAAGCAACTCAGGAGTCTTATCAAGACCACCAGTGCCAAATACTGATGTAAAGATAGCCTTGCAGGGAAAGGACAATCTCAAGGCCTTTTTCAGCATGTACCCTACCTCAAATGTAATACACAACAGTGCTGAACTAATTGTAACTGGAACCACCTGTATGGAGCTAGAAGATAAAGTAAACCTATTGGCTGAAAAATTCAACAAATTTAGTTCCAGTTTCATCCCACTTCACCACCTGATACTTCTCAAGAGATATCCTCAACCATAACCCACCTAGAGAACAAGTGCACAATGCACTCTCTGAAGTAAAAACATACTGCATCAATGGGCCCAGGTAACATCCTTGGATGACTCCTAAATAGCATGAGACATCATCTATGAAACCCTCTAAAATCATCACTTAACCATAGACTTCTAACTGGCTTTATGTCTAGTGACTGAAGGACTGCAGCACTTAACCCTCTGACCACCCCTCATACAACTCTGATGTAGAAATGTTTGTTTATTTATTTTGTACTTTACAGTGGGTTTGTTTGTGAGGATAGTTTGGTAATTTTTGTTTTATGTACGTTGATTGTAACTAGAGCCTGCTGAGTTTGCACTTGCAGTTAATGTAGGTTGATAGTGCATGTCACAATGTATGGAGCTAATCATGTAAGTGGTTCAACATATTCTGTGTTGACCAGAGAAGGTTTTGATTAATAGTGATATACTTAATTATATATTAAATATTATATAAATACATATATATATATATGTGTGTGTGTGTGTATCTATATCTATCTATCTATATATATATATATATATATATATATATATATATATATATATATATATATATATATACCAGGGTGAACTTTACCCTTTTCCCCAGTGTAGTGCAATTTCGGAGTTGGTATATTTAGTTAGGGGGTGTGTGAAAGGAAACAAAGTGTTTCCTTCTGTGATTGCTAAAACCAAAGCTGTACCACTACATTCAGACCAAACTTGTCTTAATAGAGATAGTATTATGAAAAGGGTGTGTACTTGTCATACACCTGATTTGTTTGGGGCTTTGTGGGGGAGGGGAGGTGAAAGAAAATATTATCAGATCATATTATGATAGACCTTGGCTTGTCAAAGGTGGTGTTAATATGTGTGTGCATTTGTGAAAAAAATGTCATCATCTGTTTTATCTGTGGACTCACAGAACAGTAAGGCCACATACACATCTGTTACAGGTAGCAGTAAAATAAAGAGAACAGTTAAGGAATAATTGTCTTGTAATAATGAGGCAGAAAACTCCTTACAGAACATCTTAAACTTCAGAGCAGACAATAAACTCCTCAGCTGTATAAGGGGATTTTGACACAGACTTAGGAGAGTGACCCCATCTTGAAACTCTAACATGGACCCCACCTAGAGTAAAGCTGACCATGCTCACAGTAGCTTGCATATGTCAATATTTTACTTAGTTTACTCACAGTAAAACCTTAGCTACATGCACAGAAGGCTAATATAGTCTGTGTGAATCTGGGGGACAGTATGGTTATTATTTCTTTAATTTGCCTCACAATAAAATTGTTCTTCCCAGAAGGATGATATAGCTTATTTAGGGACAGTAAACAGTCTAGAAGCAATAGGTTGGAATATGTTACTGTGATAATTATTTTTTTATGTTCTTCAAAATTAAATATCACAAATGTATACTAGAGACTGTCTTTGGAGGAGTTAGATGTGGAGGGAAGTAAATAGTGTGGGAAGAAATATCCAGGGAATTGTTATGGCTAGTCTTGTGTAGGCCCTAGGGCCGATAGCCTAGTATCAACCTATGAACCTATGTCTAACAGCAACAATAGGAAAAATCACACTAAGACCATTTGCTATTTCACTTTAGTCCCCAGTCTAACATCTGAGGTGTACATAGAAGGTGGCTGCCTTGTGTGGTAAGGGATGAGAATGCACGTTGTGTGTGTGTGTGTGTGTGTGTGTGTGTGTGTGTGTGTGTGTGTGTGTGTGTGTGTGTGTCTCTCTCTCTCTCGATATATAGATATATATATATATATATATATATATATATATATATATATATATATAGATAGATTCATAGGTGGTTACTGGGCTATTGACTCAAAGATCATTATAAGCCTAGCAATGTGTACCCAATATAATGCTAGAGAAACCCAATATAAAAGATCTTGCCAAAACTCACCATCTTGGTTAGCAAAGACTGACGATATCTAGGAGTGCCACAGGTGAACTCCTCGGCAGGAATTTATGGTTTCCCATCAAGTCTTTGCTTAAAAAGGATCATAGAGGGGTTCTGTTTGATGTGAATTAGTAGCCTATTCCAGAGGAGTGGCAACCTCTGAGAAACATATCTGTCTTTCCAGCAGGTCCTATTTAATTCGTAAGCTAGGTTAAGGTCCCTGGAGCGGGTGACCTTTGGTTCATTTCGCTTGCAGATGTGCAGCATTTCCATTAGGTTTGGATCCGTGATTGTGTAGGCCAGGCACAAGTCTCCTCTAAGTAGTCTGTACACTACTTAGTACAGTATCAGTGACTTCAGTCTGCCAGTGTACGAAGTGCTGGAGACACTGAATATTTTCGGTTAGAAATCTCTGAGATCTCTCAAGTTGCTGCAGGTATTTGGTAAGGTATGTACCAAAGGGAGCATTGTACTCAATTACTGATCTGATGAGGGTTGAGTACAGGGGAGATATGACCTCTTTCAGTCTTGAGGCAATGCCTTTGCTAATGAGATGTGCGATATAGAATGCTTTCCTTACCACAGTTGACACATGGTCAAATTTTAGGCTACAGTCAACTTGCATTCCTAAGTCTCTCTGTGCTGAGCTGTTACTTAGTGTATTATTATTTATATGATACTCTGCAGGGAAAATGTTTTTACTGAAGAGGATGATAATGCATTTTTTAGCACTGAGTTTGAGTCAATGGCTTTGGCATCAATCACTGCCTTTAACAAAACCAGACTGTATTGGGTCACGGGTTTGGAGACCACCTATATTCTTATTTATAAGGTCCATGATGATTTGTTCCATGGCCTTAGAGATAAGGCTGGTTATGTTTATGGGTCTGTAGTTCCCAGGGTCTGTTGCTGTACCCCCTTTATGAAGGGGGGGTGATGGTTGCAGTTTTCCATTCCACAGGGACAAAACCAGTACTCAGGCTGTGGTTGAAGAGAGTACCTAATGGGGTTGCTAATTCATGTTTTAGACCATTTAAAACGCAACCTGGGATGGCATCCAGTCCCATAGAGGCTGCGTTTTTTGCCTTGGAGAGAGCATTAATGAATTGCTTTTTAGAGATGCATGGTGGGGAACTGTAGAAGGAATGTTCTGTATAATGTTTAGAGGGGACAAGGGGGTGAAATTTTTGCCAAACCTGTCAGCCCTATGTTAGCTATTTTCACAGGATCAGTGTGTCTGATACCATCCACAGCCAGTTCAACACAAGTCTGGGTCCTACCTTTTAAGTTACAGATATAGGTGAAGAATGCCTTATGGTTGTCTTTAGATGAAGAATGCCTTATGGTTATCCTTAGCTGAAGAATGCCTTATGGTTATCCTTAGCTGAAGAATGCCTTATGGTTATCCTTAGCTATGGTTGCTTAATTTCTTTCACAGTTGCCCTTAGAGGATTTTACAAGTTGTCTTATTTGTTTGATCAAGCAGAGGAGGGTGTTCTTCCAGTGCTGGACCTCCCTTTTTATTCTTAGACAGCAAACTCTTCCTCTTGTTGTCCCACCAGGGATACTTTTTTTTTTCTCTTGAGGATTTTGGTTTGATCCTATCAGGTACAGCAGTGTCAATATATTTGTATAAGTAATTGTACAGGGTATTTGTGTATATTGTAGTATAGTTGTCAATGCCATCTGTGGAAACAGGAGCTTGAAAGTTATTTATGCCATCCCTTAGGAGGTTATAATTAGCTTTGGTGAAATTGTTTAGCCTGGTTTCACCTAAGAGGAGTTCAGGTGTTATAGCTACTTCAAAGATATATATGTATACACACACACACACACACACACACACACACACACACACACACACACACACACACACACACACACACAGTCTGTCTGCTTTCATGCACCTATTCACACACGCAGACAGAAACACACACACACACACACACACACACACACACACACACACACACACACACACACACACACAAAATTGCGCTCTCTCTTACTTACATGCATGCATCCACTCACACACGCTACACGTTCTTTTTTCTCTGTCGCTTTTTATTTTACACTAGCTAAACAGTAAAAGTGCTGCTAGGTGAGTGTAAAATAATGGCTCGCCTACTCCCACTGACATGCATGCATACACTGACCCACACACATAGACTCACACATACCTTTTTGTCTTCTTTTTTTATATTTTACACTGGCTAAACAACAAAAACACTGCTTAGCGAGCCTAAAATAATGACAACCACTCTGTTTCCTCAGTCCAAGCTCCATGGCGACTTGATAAGCTGCCGTGAAGCAGCGGGCTCGTTTTTCACCGGGCATTACTTGTGCAGTAATATCCTGCTGGAGAATGCTCGTTCTCCAATCAAGGTATTGATGTGCAGTTTATCCATTGTCTAATGAAGAAATAACTCATGCCCAGGGGAACAGCATCAAGCTTCACAACACTCCTGGGTGGGCTTTATTTCCCCAGTAATACACATCTTATCAGGCATTATTGTTTGCTTTTCATGGCAATTGGTTTTAACCTGGAATTTGTTCAAATTAAATGAAAAGCTTGTTTAACTGTACAGCAAGCAAAAGGAATACAAATTGCTTAAGCAGTACGAAAATGAAAATAAGTTAAAATGTATTTTTATAATTCTGCTTACTGATATTAGGTGTCTTTCACTTTATGTCACATGTCATGTTTTCAAATGTTGTCCCATTTTAGAAGGTATGCACATTACAAATTATTTAAAAGAACACACATCATGTAAAGGGGCAGCTCACAAGTCACAAAGCTTCTTTAAAAACTGAGTCAAAGTTTTCACAATATGTTTTTAATCATAGTAGAGAAAACATATTTTCATTGCATGGCCACTTTAAAAATAAATGCTCACTCTCTCAGACAGAGAAAAACAAAACAGAATTAAAATATGCTAACATTTTGTTTTGGAAAATGACTGATGAGCTAACAGATGCTGATAATAAATTCATTTGTACAATGTCAAAGAAGCCTCATTAAAAAATGCAGAGGTGGCTGAGTGTGAGTACTCTGAAAATTACAAATGCCTCAGAGAACAGTACTTAAACATGCATCATGTTCATGTCAAAGAACCTCCAGAAGTTTTGCCATAAGAAATTGAACAAAACTGCATTACTAATATTATTCAAGGTTAGGGGCTGACCTCCTTGTTCTGTATTATAAGTTGGCACAAGAAAAAAACTGCAGTTCCATTAACAAAATTAATTTCCCTGTATGCACTGGTTCAGTGCCAGCCGTTCAAAAAAAAATGACATTGTTCCAGGCTTCTGCACAGATCTCTAAGTATTGGTCAAAATGTTGACACTAGTACTATGTTTCCCTTTTTAACTTTCAGAAAGAATATGAAAGAACAGATGCAGTCATAATTGAATTATTTTAGTCAGCTATCATTTTAGTATCATAAATGCAAACAATGCCACATCAAGTGCAGCATTGCATATCTTAATGCATACTCGTGTATAAAATTAGACTTTTTTAACCTAATACATTTTTCCTGTCTACAGAATTTTTTTAGCTTTATCTTCCTTCTATATATCAAATATATAAGTCTTGTGTAATAGTTTACAACTGATTTGGTGTTGATCAAATCTCTGTATATTATCTAATCAAATTTGTAACTAGTATTTATTTAAATACGTGTTGTATTTTAATATACACCAGAGAAATAACATGTAGTTGTTTGCCAAGTCTCACTCATAAAATAGCAAACCTGCAGGCCTACCCAGTCAACAAAGTAGTTAATAAATGTAGGTGTCAGATGTAATATTAAATAGAGACAAGAATAGAATGGCTAAAGTCATTGCCCGGCACGGGTTGCTTCTGGAGCCAGTGTTCTTTTATGAGGTTCACTAATATCTGTGCATAAAGCATTTTTCAACTAATAATGTTATATTTATGGTATAAATGGTATGATATGAATTTAATATTGATGCATAAATTAGTAAATGCATGCAATTGCATTATACACAAGGAAGGAGACATACATTTATGTACCCAAACATACACACTCACACACACAGCGCCACTGATGTCCCTGCTGTCTGCCAGTGCCCTGACACTAATACTGAATTTATAATCAGAAAGTGTTTCATAGTAATAAAAAAATTTTCTTAAAAACAAAAAAGAAAGTTTTGCATAAAGCAGTGTATATGCTGGCCAAAGTATGTAGCTTGCAAATCTAACCACAATGTATACATTTCTATAATATCTGCTGGAAACAAGATTCCAATGAAAATGCCACATTAAAAAGTATAAAAAGCACTTGCATACATTATATGCATCTCAGAAGTAAGCCTACTTCTGCAGCCTGTATGCATCCATTTGACACTGTCAATAATGTAGGCTCTGTGGTCCTATATAATTTTTTTTTATTAATTCTAATAATGTGACGATGCATGTGGCCATTTATCCTAAATGATTCTGATCTTACCACCTGGTCAGACAGAAAATGTAATGACCTGTCAGCTGTCTGGTTGAAGCAATTTTCAAATGTCTGTTTAGTAATATCTCTCAGTTAAGTGATCCTTATGGTTTGCTATATCACTCTTACTGCATATATTTTCCAACTGCTTTTTTCCATTTATAAATATTTATGCCTCTCCTTCATCTTCCGTCCTCATAGATTATTATAGTCAGAAAGTTATGAAGCTTCTCCTGTATGGCAAACTCTCCGATTTCCACCATTAAGCCGGTTACCTTTGTATTGTATTTTAGTTAGTTACCATGACATAACTCAAGTCCTTAGCCAGGCAGGACAAAGCACACCAAATTTAATAACACTTTTAATATATATTGCACTTTTACTTTCTTCCAAAATTGTCACCTGATTCCTACAAAGGAATACAGCCTTGGTAGGAGAACATCACCCAGTCTTCCTGATATGACATATTTAAGTATGCATGGGAAAGAAGCCACAGTGGTTTTTAAGGACATGAACATCCCGAGGCAATATAGCAATTGTGTTATGTTTACAGACAACTATCTGATTCTCAAACAAACTGATAAGATATGTGAAAGATACAGTTACACAATAACACTAGAGGCAAACCTCTAACATACAAGCAGTCATGATACCAACTGAGTTATCAGAAATGCACACAACACACCCAGCACACACTGTATGGATCAGACACATGATCTACATATGCTGAGGTGCTTAAAAGTAATCTTTCTGAACCCCAAAGATACTACAGACACCGGAATTACAACAAATATTCTCAGCACCCTCTAAAGCATTCCAGCAAAACAGGACTCTCCACAACACATACGGCCACATCTCATGGAGCCAGAACATCAGAGCCCATAAAGCAGACTACCACACAACCCAATATTTTACTCATAGGAGACTCCATTGTGAGTAACACAGATGTTCCACTCACTACTTTAAGCAAGGAGAATGTTACAGTCATTTGTCTGTCAGGGGACAGGATCCACCACAGGTACTGGTATGACTCAGTCATATTCCACATGGGTGTAAATGACCTGAGATATACCTACTTGGATTATATGGCCATTATGGAGTTCTCAGAATATGTGTTTCAGGTGGGTATAAGCCTGGCATTGATCAGCTTTCTGCCTTCACTGAGGGTGTCAAGAACCTGAATGGCAACACTCAGATCTGCTCTGAGTTACAGCACAATGGCACTAAATATACAGACCCAACTGATATTGCCAACATCCTGGCAGATAGGTTCAGTGCTAACTTTATCCCCCTCTCACCCCCTAAAGAGCCCATCTCTATACCGGAAGAATGCAAAGTTCCTGTAATCATGGCTGCACAGGTAAAAACCACATTCTCCAAAGCCAAGAACACAGCATCCATGGGACCAGACAACATCCCAGGCTGCATTCTACATGAACTACAGAACGAACTGGCACCCCACCTAAGTACTATGTTCAATCATAGCCTCACCTTAGGCTTTGTGCCTGCTGAATGTCGCACAGCAATGGTTATCCCACTCCACAAGGGGGAGCCACCACAGACCCCGGGACCTACCGCCCCATTAGCCTGACGAGCCTGGTCTGCAAGGCCATGGAACGTATCATCATGGAACTTATAAACAAAGACATTGGTAATCTCCAAACTCTGGATCCCACCAAGTTCGGGTTTGTAAAAGGTAGATCATGTCTCCTAAACCTGATAGACTTCTTTGAAGCAGTCACCAAAGCTGTAGACAAGGGTAAGGTGGTTCACACAGCCTATGTAGATCTTGCCAAGGCTTTTGACACCATCCCCCACTCTGGAATTATAGATAAACTCACTAAACTAGGTATACATCCCTATGTCACAAGATGGGTTGCCAACTGGCTCACTGACAGAACCCACACTGTGAAAGTAGCAGACTCCAAATTCGACTTCAGACCAGTGACAAGTGGAGTACCACATGGTTCAGTCCTGGGTCCTCTCCTGTTTGGTATCTACTTCTCTGAAGTACAGGCTAACACAGAAGGTCTTTGGCTAATGAAGTTCACAGATGACTGCAAACTAGGAGCCATAATCAAAACTCCTAATGATGTAGACATCCTACAAAAGGGCCTCACTGAGACAGATGCCTGGTGTCAAAGCCATGGCCTCAAGCTCAGTGCCAAAAAGTGCATTGTCATCCTCTTTGTTAAAAACTCTGTACCCATGAACTACAACATGAATGGTAGTATACTTAACACTAAAAGTGTGATAAGAGACCTTGGGACACAGGTGGATAGTAGTCTCTCCTTTTATAATCACATTGCCACAGTAGTCAGGAAATCCTTCTACGTGGCACACCTCATCACAAAAGGTTTCTCATCCAGAAAAAAAGAGGTCATTGTTCCCCTCTACTTACCACTCATTAGACCCATTATAGAGTACAACGCCCCTTTTGGTATGTACCTCACAAGACATCTACAACAACTGGAAAGGCCACAGAAATACCTCACAAAGAGGATTACCGGCCTCAAACAGATGCTCTGCGCAGACCGTCTCAAAAAACTCCAGCTTTACTCCGTCGCATATCGCCTGCCTACTCAGAGGTGATCTCTGCCTAACATACAAAGCTATGTCAAACCAAAAGCTGTTGGACATGCTCCACATAAAGAAATCCCAATCCCTCCGAGCTACACGTTCTAGGGACCTAAACCTTGTCACCACAATAAACAGAACATGCCGGAGGGATAGATTCCTGTCCCAGAGACTTCCCATACTCTGGAATAAACTACCTATCTATATCAAACAAAGCTCCTCATCTAATCTCTAGACTCCTGTATGCCTCAAATATTTTCACTAATCTATCTAAGAATAACCTCAATAAATTGGAAATCTTATACAATAACATAGCCAGATTTGCTGCTAGTAACCCATTTAGAACACACCATTGCCTTAATTTAAAGCAGCTTCAGTGGTTGGAACTACAGAATCTGCTCAAATACCACCAACTAATCATTGCCCACAAGACTCTTTACCAACCTTCCAATACTCCTATTCTATCTACCCATCACAATCTGAAGTCCTTACGTTCATCTCAGAAACCTCTAATTAACACATCTAAATCTAACAACAGGGCTGGGGATTCTCTCTTCTCTAATACTGTGGGAAAATTTTGGAATCTCCTACCCAGCAAACTTTCCTCAGTTTCCTCTATATCACTCTTCAAAAACAGACTGAAACTTTTCCTCAAAACACACTGGTTATGCCCCTGTACTAAACCTGACTAATTCTCCACTCTACCCAAATACTGTCAGCATATCCTATACCTTACCTTTCTCACTCTCTGTTTCATTATTTCCATCCCTCTGAATACTTACTTGTTAAAAAAAAAAAATATATATATATATATATATATATATATATATATATATAGATTTATTTATTTTTTTTATTACTAAACTCATTTTTTTCAATCTGCCTCTTTTATTGTACCTTACTTGTATATTGAATTAGCCTGTCTACCTCACCTTTTTTTTCTATATTAAGTAATGTACCTACTTGCTATTTTGAATAGTACACTGTATTGAATGCATTTCATATTGTATTGACCTCTGTCCTCTCTATATTATTTCTGTATTATCCAATTTTGTACTTGTATTCACATCTGATGTTATTTTATATTGTCCTGCAATTTTATTATCATGTGTGTCATGGAGCCTTTCTCCCCGGGCCTCTACTGAAAATGGACATATATCCAGTTAGACTAGCCCAGTCAACAAATGTAAAATAAAATAAATAAATAAAATCTTGATGATTGGATGGGAAATAGGAAATTCACCCTGGGGATCACCTCTGTGGCTCTGCCCGACAGTGGCACAGGAAAATAATTTTCTTGGGTGGCAAAAGCCAGGGTGCCTTTTTGACTGGGCTTGTATAGGCCCCAGGGCCGATAGCTTAGTACCTACCTATGAACCTATGATGTCACAATATGAACAGAACATGACCAACTTTAATAATTGGCCTAGTGTCTGATGTCATTCCAAGGGGGTGCAGTATTTGTCAGCATGGCTGGACATGGTCAATAGGCAATGATACCTTGCCAAAGGTGGTCTGCACCTGTCCTTTCTAGGGTTTTGAATTTTGGTAAAAACATCATCCTCTCCATAGTGTCATTTTTAGGCAATACCAAAATGACAAACCTTCCAACATAATAAAACCATAGAAATGTAATCTAAAGGTGTCACTGATGAAAGTTGGGAGTCTAAACAAAAAACCTCCATGCCCTCCAAACTGTCCTTACCCTGGGGAATGCAGACATCTGTGCATTTACCAAGACATAGTTCATGGGTTCATTGGTCCATAGGAGGTTACTAGGTTAATGGCCCTAGGGCCCTTACAAGTCTAGCCATATTTATCCCTAGTTGACCAAGTTGTCGGTGGTTAGTTGAGTGATGTTCACAGAGGTAAGGGTCTATATGGTAGTTAAAACTAGTTTCCTCTGTCCAGAAGGGACATGAGCACTATCCCAGGAGTGGATTTGTGACCACCTATCCATTGATCTAGGTTGCGTTTGAGGAGGGTCAGGGAGAGAATCTGTTTCACATGAAATGGAAGATTGTTCCAAAGGAGTGGCAGTCTCTGAGAGATGCATTTATTTCTCCAGCATGATCAGTTCATGTCAGAGGCTAGGTTAAGATCCCTGGAGTGAGCGACTCTCATGCAGTTTGATTTACAAATGTGTAGCACTTCCATCAGGGCCAGTTCAGAGACTGACCTGTAAGCCAGGCACAGGTCACCCCTTAGCAACCTATAAAAGACAGAATACAGTGCTAGGGCTTTTAGTCTTTCCATGTAAGATCTGTTTTGTGTACCCTGTAATTCCTTGGTGAGAAATCTCTGTGGTCTGTCCAATTTTTGCAGGTGTCTGGTAAGGTACATGCAAAAGGAAGCATTGTACTCAATTACTGGTTGGATGAGGGACAGTTATAAAGGAATTATAGCACCCTTAGATTTAAATGCAATGCCTTTGCTTAAAAGATGTGCCACACAAAAGGCTATCCTTACTGCTTTAGATACATGGTGGTCAAAATTCAGACTGCTAACAGCCTGAGTACCCAGAACTTGTACCACTGGGTCTACACTTAGATGGGTGCTGTCTATTATGTAATTATCATGGATGTCAGCTTTCCCAACGTTAACTCTGTCAACAGTATATTAACATCATTGGGGTAGTCAATAATTGCTCCCAATTTGCAATCATCAGAAAACTTTATCAGCCACAGGCCATCCAAGTTTGCCTGGACTTCTGCGCAATAAATCTGAACAGTAAAGGGCCCACCACAGAACCCTGTGATACACCACTGGTGACTGGTGTTTTGCTAGAAGTGAAGTCATCCACTTTGATGGTATGTGTCCTGTCAGTGAGCCAGCTGGCTACCCATCTGGTAATGTAGGGGTTAATTCCCAATTGAAAGAGTTTGTCTATAATACCTGAATGGGGGATTATGTGAAATGCCTTGGCTAGGTGGTATGCACTGTCATTCCCTCATCCAGGGCCTTGGTGACTTTCTTGAAGAAGTCAAGCATATTTAACAAGCATGATCTACCTTTAATAAATCCAATTTGGATTGGGTCCAGAGTTTGGAGTTTACCTATGTCCTTGTTAATAAGCTCCATAATGATGCTTTCCATGGTGTTGCATAGGAGGCTAGTCAAGCTTATGGGCCTATAATTCTCAGGATCGGTTGATGGTCCCCTTTGTGCAGAGGAATTACTGTTAATGTCCTCCATTCCACCGTAACATAGCCAGTTCTCCCTTGGTACCAGGGATCCAGCTGGGCCTGATACGTCATGTTTTAAGTTGTTTAAAAGGCAACATGGGATGTTGTCAGGTACCATTGATGCCATGTTTTTGTCCTTGGAGAGCACCAGGATGACCTGGTCTCTTAAGATAATAAGTTAAGGAATGGTGGCAGGTATACTTTGGAGGATGACTGCAGGAGACAGGGGGGTGAAGTTTGCTCCAAATCTGTCAGCTAGCAGGTTGGCTATTTCCTCTGGTTGAGTATGAGTAGTGCCATCCACAACCAGTTCAGTGCATAGCTAGGTATTCCCTTTTAGATTTTGGATGTAGTTAATGCCTTGTGATTATCCTTAGCTAGGAAGGCTATTTTTGCTTCATAATTAGTATTGGAGGACTTGACAAGATCTCTAATTTGTTTGTTTAAGCTAGACAGAGATTTCTTTCTCTCTCAAGCCAGTTCCCGCTTGTTCTTGGATGTTAGTTTCTCTCTCTTGTTCTATAGCCTGTTTATACTAGGGGTCCACCAGGGTGGCTTATTTTTTTCATTAAGACCTGGTTTTAATTTGGTCAGATACAGCTGATTCTATACAATTGTTTAAGTGGTTATACAGGGCATCAGTGTACACTTCTGCATAGGAGTCCATGTTATCTGCATTTGAGGGGGTCCTTTGAAACTTCTTATACCATCATATAGTAGGAGGTAATTTGTCTTAGAAAAATTCTTAAGCATTTTTGAGCTTGATGGTGTATCTAGTCTTATAATTACATCAAATGTCCAATCTTACCAGGGAGGATATCACATGATGGAGGTGCAATGCTCTTCCATGTTAGTGTGCACTATGTCCAGGACATTTGAACCTCTTGTGGGTGTGCTGACTAGCAGTTAAAGAGCATTTGCATTGACAAAGTCCAAGAACCTCTGAGCAAGCATGTTTGTGATTGTGTATGTTTCCCAGTCGATAGTAGGATAATCAAAATCACCCATGAGTAAGGTGTTGGGCTATATTTCAAGTGAATCCAGTAAGTCCAGGCATGCAGTATGCTTTTCCTGTTTCATAGTGGGTACCTATAGCTGGCTATGATGTGGTAGGGGACCTTGCATATAGTTACTGGCCATTTTGGGTCAATTCCAAAACTCCTTCATCTTCCTCTCTTAAAACCTGGTTGCCTCGTGGTTTGGCGTCTTTTCAGGCTTGTTGGCTGTTGGTGAAGCACTCACCAAGAGGAGAAAACGCTGAGAGAAGAAAGGAACCACTTTTGAGACTTTAAGTATTTTTCCTCTGTTTATTTGCTAAGTATTTCTGCATAGCCACCTATTTTGAGCATTTTCTGGCTTGTTAAATTTGATTTCTGCATTAGTAACTGTATTTAGAGCACAACCTAGAGCTGTTTACTGAATTTCCTGTTTGCACTTATTTTTAAAATCGTTTTTTTCTCAAAACTTGCATTTTATCTGTCTTTGGCCTAGCACTCTTGTGTGGGGTCATTTACTGCACTGTTATAACTTGTTGATACTTGTTAACCTCTGCTATCTCTGAAAAAACAAAAAAAAATCTTGCTTTTTTCACACTTTTCTGAGATTTAAAAAAGTTCAGTTACAGGCTTGCTGTTCTTCAACTGTTTGTAAGTTTCTGTGAGGCCATTTTTTGCTTGGGCTAAAGGAAAGTCTCTCTGTTGATCAGTGGCAGTGAAAAACATTGAGCAGCCTGCCTGCCCCTGTGGGAGTGGTTACTGACTTGAAACTGTAGTTTTATTGGCCGTTTTGGGTCAATTCCAAAACCCCTTCATCTTCCTCTCTTAAAACCCTGTTTTGCGTGTTTTTGAGCATAGCGCAACAACGGGCAGCGCCGCCTAATTGAGTTTAAACTATTCCTGGCTCCACAAAGTCTGCTCTTCACTTTTTCCCTTAGAACTGCTCTATCTTTCAATTTAAGCACCATATTCTCATTCTAAGGCCCTTCACTGGTCCAATTAAGTAATCCTACAAGTTAGCACTATTAAACCATAAGCACTACTTACTCTTATACTCTCTACGATTACCCTGTCCTCTATTGGGCCATCTTAAATTCAGTTTCCCTGTTAATCTAGCATGTCCAAAGGTCAGTCAATGGTTTCCTCTCCAGTCCAGCTGGTGAATCTGGGAATTTTGAGGCAATGTTACAACTGTCTCATGTACACGGACAACCCTCTCCTCCTCCAAACAGGTTCAAATATATGTGAGAGATGCAACTATTTAGCCAAACTGGAGGATGAGCTTTCTCATCTCAAAACTGGTGTAACCAGTCAGGAGGAGAAGGTAACCTCACACAACACAATTCCAGTATCACATAGTCCCACCACATCAGCGAACCAAACACATAAATACACAAAAACATACTCGGAGGCTCTAAATAAAAATCTACCTAAGCAACAGAGACCTCCAAAGCAGACATCCAAGCAAACGCTACCTCAAAACAAAACACACACAACACATAACCCACAAAGTCAGTGTGCCAAGCAGCCACAGCCCTTAAGGCTGAATAACACACCTGATACTCTTGTTATAGGTGACTCTATTGTCAGACACACTCACCAGGCTGAATAAAGAGAAGGTCACGGTGAGCTGCCTGTCGGGTGCTAGGATCCGACACATAACGCAAGCACTCAGGTCACTCCAAAGCAAATACAAATATGACTCAGTCATTGTACATGCTGGTGTGAATGACCTGAGACGTACCTCCTTGGACTACACGAAAAGAGACATAGAGGAGCTCTCTGATCATGTAGCCCAGGCTGGTATGACCCTGACCTTGAGCAGCATCTTACCCTCACCTAGAATGATGCCACAGTACAAAGACAAAATTATCGATTTTAACAATTGGCTAAAATTTTGGTGTCATTCAAAGGGGATCCAGTGTCTGTCAGCCTGGGATGACATGCTCGACAAGCCACGTTGCTTCGCTAGGGATGGCTTGCACCTGTCACCACTGGGCTTTTGGATATTGGCAAAGGCTCTTGCCACCCCCATAGTGCCTTTTTTAGGCAAGGCTCAAAAGTCAAAACCACCTCCATAGACAGCACAAGGAACAAGAAACTAAGGGTAATGCTGCTAAACTCCAGAAGTCTTAACCTCAAGATGCACGCACTCGAAGCTCTCCTCAGTATGGAGAACATCGATATCTGTGCAGTGACAGAAACCTGGTTCAAGGCTCCAGAGAGCACCCCAACACTACCAGGCTATACCTCGTATCATGCTTTTCGGCCCCAAAACCCGGACCGAACCACAAAAGGAGGGGGAGTTTCCATATTTATCAAGGATATCCACACCTCCAGGTTAGTGGCATTGCACGAAGTATCGGAGACCATCCATGTGCAACAAACAGTGGGCAAGACTGCTTTTCAGTTTATAGCATCCTACAGACCACCCTCTCAAAGTCAGGAATCCTATTCGGCTTTCCTGAAAACATTGGAGAACATTAAGATCTCTCCGAACACCATTATATTGGGTGACTTCAACTACCCAAACATTGACTGGGAGCACTACTCAAGCCCCAGCACCTTAGCCCAAAGATTCCTGGAAATTATAAACTCAAATGCTATGGAACAACTAGTCACCACTCCCACAAGAGGGGACAACATACTAGACCTGATCATTACCAACATGGAGACTCTATGCTCCACACCAGAAGTATATCCCTCATTGGTAAGATCAGACCATAAATTAATTTCACTGGATGTCCACATCCCCACCCCACCCCCAGCCCAGAAAACCACAGTGAAAAACTTCTCAAAAGCAAACTTCTCACTTCTCAAAACCAAAGTGGAATCCTTCAAGGCCCCAGGGCCAGTGGAAACTACAGCCCAAACTGCAGAATCCTATATAAATGCATTCTACGGACATCTCCAGGAATGCATGGATCATGCTATCCCAAACAAAACCAAGACCCAATCATCCAAAGGCAGGCGTCCAGTCTGGTGGACCCCTGCCATAAATAAACTGTACAACAGAAGGAGGAAGCTACTACATGATAGAGCAAAATCCCTAATAGAGAAGGCATCTCTGATCAGTACTAGCAAAAAATTACAATCCCTCATAAAATCCTCCAAGGCCAGCTTCGAGAGAAAAATTGCACAGGACACCAAAGGCAATTATAAGGCTGTTTTCAGTTATGTTAGAAACCTGGGATGCAACTCCCAGACGTGTCCTGGGTTGATTCTAAATGACAAAAAATACACTGAACCCACAGACATCGCCAATATCCTGGCAGACAGGTTCAGTGCAAACTTCTCCACCCCCTCCCCCCCAAAAGAGCAAGTATCTATCCCGGCAGAGGGCTGCCTCCCAAACATCTCAGATGCTCAGGTGAAGGCTGCCCTCTCCAAAGCAAAAAACACTGCTTCCATGGGACCAGATGGCGTCCCAGGTTGCATCCTACATGAACTACAAGAGGAACTAATCCCTCAAATAAAACAGCTATACAATCTCACTCCACAAAGGTGGAGCCTCTACGGACCCTGGAAACTATCGCCCCATAAGCCTGACTAGCCTAGTCTGCAAGGCTATGGAGACGATCATCATGGAGCTCATAAACAAAGACATTGGGGACCTACAGACACTAGATCCTACCCAGTTCGGCTTTGTCAAGGGCAGATCCTGCCTTTTGAACCTGGTTGACTTCTTTGAAACAATCACCAAAGCCATAGATGAAGGGAAGGTAGTCCACACAGCCTATCTGGACCTTGCAAAGGCATTTGACACAATACCCCACTCGGGCATCATAGATAAGCTATCCAGCTTAAATATAAACCCCTATGTCACAAGATGGGTCGCAAACTGGCTCAAAGACAGAACCCACAGAGTGAGAGTTGCTGGAGCCATGTCAGACTCGAAACCGGTCACAAGTGGCATCCCACAGGGTTCTGTCCTGGGACCACTCTTGTTCGGTATATACTTTTCTGAGGTACAGGCAAACGTGGGAGGACTATGGCTCACCAAGTTCGCAGACGACTGCAAACTGGGCGCCATAATCAACTCTCCAGCTGACACAAACATCCTTCAAAAAGGTCTCACAGAGACAGATAACTGGTGCCAGCGCCATGGTTTAAAGCTAAAATGCCAAAAAATGTATAGTCATACCCTTTGGCAAAAACAATGTGCTCACAAATTACCACATAGGCAGAAACCCATTAAGTACAGAGAAAGTTATTAGGGACCTGGGGACCCAAGTTGATAGCAATCTCTCCTTTGAAATCCACATTGCCAAAGTGGTTAGAAAGACCTTCTACATAGCCCACCTCATCACAAAGGGTTTCACATCTAGATCAAGAGAGGTAATTGTGCCCCTTTATTCATCCCTTATCATGCCCATCATAGAATACAATGCCCCTTTTGGATGTACCTTACCCGACACCTGCAGCAATTAGAAAGACCCCAAAAGTATCTCACCAAGAGGATCAAGGGTCTCAAACAGATGCCATATGCTGCTCGGTTAAAAAAACTCCAGCTCTACTCAGTTGCATACCGCCTACTTCGAGGCGATCTATGCCTGACATACAAAGCTATGTCAAATCCAGAATTAATGGACATGCTCCACCTCAGTAAATCTAAATCCCTTAGAGCCACACGCTCGAGGGACTTGAACCTCAGCACAGAAATAAATAGAACTTGCTGGAGGGACAGGTTCATAACCCAGAGGCTCCCTTCGATCTGAAATAGAATTCCAGTTCATGTGAGGCAGAGCACCTCACTGAATCTCTTCAAGAAGAATCTCGATAAGTGGATGGGGGATCGTAGGTTTGTCCCAGGGATTACTCCCGTGTCACTATTAGACAGAGGCACAGTAAACTAAACCTTAAAAAGGGCACAGTATACTCAAATCAAGGGGTGGCGTAAGCCATACAGAATCGGGCTAGGCTTATAATTGCCCCAGGGCAGATAGCCTAGTATGAACCTATGAACCTATGAACCTATGGATTAGCTCAAGAAAATCATAATGCTTGACAAGTCTCAAAGTGTACTTATTCTTAATGAAGATGTATACACCTCCTATGTTTTTTTTCATGCTCAGTTTGTGGTCTAAATGTATGGAAGGCATTGTAGCCCTGTACTGCCGGGGTGCTTAGCATGCCTTTGAACCATGTCTCGGTGACTGCACAGATGTCAGCATCTTCCAAAGTGAGGAGTGCTTCTAGGGAGTGCAGTTTTTTGTTCAGACTTCTAGCAATAAGCAGCAGTAACTTGAGTTTATCTAGAGAGGATTTTGTTAAGTTGCGAGGCTGGTTATTTTGACACTGCCTAAAAAAGGCACAATAGAGATGGCTAATGCCTTTGCCAGTATCCAAAATCCTATAGGAGGCAGGTGCAGACCATCTCTGGCAAAGCAGCATGGCCTGTTGATCTTGTCTTTTCAGTCTGACAGTTATTGGATCCCCTTGGACTGACATCAGTAGGGAAGCCAATTGTTATAGTAATTTTTTTTGTATTGTGGCATCGTCCTTCGAGAAGGTAGAATGCTGCTTAAGACTAGGCTTATACCTGCCTATCACACACAATTTAAGTCTCAGTCATGTCTCTCTTCATATAGTTCAATGAGGTATGTCTCAAGTCATTCACCCCCACATGGACTATGAAGGAGTCATACCTGTACTTGTGGTTGCATGACTTGAGGGCTTGAGTGATTGACAGATCCTGACACCTGACAGGCAGCTAATCATAACCCACTCCTTATCCAACCTGGGGGGGTAAAATCTGTGTGTCGCACAAAGGTTTAAAGCCACTGAGAACACTCTTACAGTGCTGAGCTACAATGCCTTCCACACATTTAAGCCAGCTACACCGCAGTCAGGGACGAAAGGTGGAGGTGTCTCAATTTACATTAATAACAAGTTGATCTCAAGGACGGTCAAGCACAATGATATACGAGAACTTTGCCATGTCCAAATAACTATAGGTAAAATCCCATACCGTATCCTTGCAAGCTACAGACAATGACCATTCAACCCAATACCATATTCATGGGAGATTTTAACTATTACACTATAAACTGGGAGTCATACTACAGTACACCAAACATGCAGGCTCAGAGATTCCTTGACTTTGTAAACACAGACACCTTATAACAGTTAGGAACTATTGTAAGGCAAACTTCCTATTATTAAGTGCCAACCTGGTAAGATTTAAAGTCCCCCAAACCCTGAGAAAATAGCTGCTTATGCAGAATTGTTCATAGAAACTCTGTACAATCTTGTTTCTAGATACATAGAGGCAGCTGTGCCTACCAGGAATAAGCTCAGAACAAATTCAAATGCCAAGCCACCTTGATAGGATCCTATCATCAATAGGTTGTACAACAAAAACAAGAAACTCATGACAAAAGTTTGGAAATGCAATGCCTAGCAGGATAAAAATTCCCTCATTAATCTAAACAAACAACTTAGAGGACAAGTCACGACTACTAAAGTCAATTGTGAACTAAATATAACCTCCCAGGTCAAGGGCAACCATAAGGCTTTCTTTATATACAGTGGATATAAAAAGTTTACACGCTCCTGTTAAAATGCCAGGTTTTGGTGATATAAAAAAATGAGACCACAATAAATCATTTCAAAACTTTTCCCACCTTGAATGTGACCTATAACCTGTACAATTCAATTGAAAAACAAATTTGTTTGGGGAAAAATATAAAAAAATAAAAAACCTACAATAAGCTGATCACTTAAGAGTGCACACCCTTAAACTAATACTTTGTTGAAGCACCTTTTGATTTATGTACAGCATTTAGTAGGAGTCTCTCAACATGGTGCATCTTGACTTAGAAATATTTACCCACTCTTCCTTGCAAAAGTGCTCCAAATCTGTCAGATTGTGAGGGCATCTCTTGTGCACAGCCCTCTTCAGGTCACCCCACAGATTTTCTATTGGATTTAGGCCTGGGCTGTGGCTGGGTCATTCCAAAACTTTAATTTTCTTCTGGTGAAGCCATTCTTTTGTTGATTTGGATGCATGTTTGGGGTCATTGTCATGCTGAAATGTGAAACTCCTCTTCATCTTCAGCTTTCTAGCAGATGCCTGAAGGTTTTGGATGAAAAAGTGACTGGTATTTAGAACTGTCCATAATTCTCTCCACCTTGACTAAACCTCCAGTTCCAGCTGAAGAAAAGGAATCCCAAAGCATGATACTGCCACCACCATGTTTCACCGTGGGGATAGTGTTCTTTTGGTGATGCAAAGTGTTGTTTTTGCACCAAATGTACTTTTTGGAATTGTGGCCGAAAAGTTCAGCCTTGGTCTCATCAGACCATAACACATTTTCCCACATGCTTTCGGAAAACTTGATGTATTGTTCTTCAAATTTTAGCTGGGCCTGGATGTTTTTCTGTGCAAGAAAAGGCTTCCATCTTCCAATCCTACTCCATAGCCCAGACATATGGAGAATACGGGAAATTGTTGTCACGTGTAGTACACAACCAGTACTTGCCAGAAATACCTGCAGCTCCTTCAGTGTTGCTGTAGGTCTCTTGGCAGCTTCCCTGACCAGTTTTCATTTTGTCTTTTCATCAATTTTGGTGGGACATCCAGTTCTTTGCAAGGTCACTGTTGTCCCATATTTTCTCCACTTTTTTATGACTGTCTTCATTGTGTTCCATGGTATATCCAATGCTGCGGAAATGTTTTTGTACCCACCTCCTGACTGATACCTTCAACAATGAGATCCCTTTTATGCTTTGTAAGCTCTCTGTGAGCCATAGGTTTTGCTGTAGCAGGCAACTGAGTACATGTCAGGAAAATCCTACTAAGACAGCTGAACTTTATTTGGGGTTAATCAGAGTCCCTTTAATTGATGGCAGATATGTACCAAAGAAGACTGAATACTGTAACTAAATCAAGAGGTGCTTCTCAAAGTATTAGTTTAAGGGTGTGCACACTTATGCAAGCAGCTTATTGTACGTTTTTTTTTTATTTTTTAGATTTTTTTTCCCTAACAGATTTTTCAGTTGAATTGTATGGGTTATAGGTTACATTAAAGGTGGGAAAAGATTTGAAATTATTTATTGCGGTCTCAAATATCACAAAAACCTGGCATTTTAACAGAGGGGTGTAAACTTTTTATATCCACTGTATGTCCAGAAAGGCTGTAGACAACAATGTGCAGAACTAATTGTAAATGGAAACACCTACACAGAGCCATAAGATATAGCAAATTTACTGGCCAACAAATTCAGCCCTAATTTTACTCCCTCTACCACCCACCCCCCTGACCACCTCTCAGGAAATACCATCAAACATAACTTCCCAATTACAACTAGGGAGCAGGTCATAGATGCATTCACCAAAGCCAAGAAAACTGCTTCAGTGGGCCCAAATAATACCCCAGGATGCTTCCTAAATAACATGAAACATGATCAAGACCACTGGAGTCACTATTTAACCATAGCCTCCAGTCAGACTTCATGCCACAGGAATGGAGAACTGCAATGGCCATCCCTCTACACAAGGATGGGCCCTTTACACACCCTTGAAACTACAGACCCATAAGTCTAACAAGTCTTATATGCAAATCCATGGAAGTAATTATCATAGAAATGATAATGATATAGGAGACCTTCAGACACTGGATACAGCCCAGTTTGGTTTCATTAAGGGCATATCATGTCTACTCAATCTGGTGGGCGTATTCAAGAAGCTTGCCAAGGCAATGGACATGCACAAAATGGTCCGTACTGCCTACCTTCATGTGGCCAAGGCATTTGATATATCTCTCTCAGGCATTGTAAACAATCTCAAGAAATTACATATAAACCCATGTGTTACACACTGGATAGCCATTTGCCTCTCAGATATGACCCAGGAGGTTAGGATAGAGGAGTCCAACTGCACAAAGAGCCTGATCACTAGCAGAGTCCCTTGGGGCTCTGTGTTAGATCTGTTCCTTTTTGGAAGTCAAGGGCAATGCCAAGGATCTCAGGCTGACTAAGTTTGCTGATGATTTCAGGCTAGGAGCAGTCATTATTTATTATTTGTTATTTATTTTACATTTGTTGGCCAGGTTTGTCTACATTTAAAGTTTTGCACAAAAGTATGTAAACAAAAAGACTTAACAATACTTGAGCTGAAAATATACAAAAGTAAATTTAAAGTTCTAATTAGAGAAAAAAATACAGTCATAGAAAACATGTAGGGTGATTGAGTTTACATTACATGTAGACATATATTAACATTGAGAGAAAAATAAGGCTACGGTTGTAGATACAGCCAGGTAGTTGTAATAAGAGAAAGTATGCAGTATGTATAGTAGTAAAGGTGTATTAAGAGGGAGTAAGAGGCAATAATCAAGTTAAAGAAGGGAGATAGATGTCTGTAAAAGTGAAAAGAAACCAGTAGAAGGCTGACCGAGAAATAAAGATAGTAAAGGATGACAGTTTAAGGGGGGTGAGTGCAGTGGCATATCCAGTGGCTTTTTAGAAAGTCTTTGGCAGCTGATTTGAATATATTTGGTTGTTTAAGAGATCAAATCTCCAGTGGGAGCTTATTCCAGCAGATGGTAGGGTGGTAGCTATAGAGGTTTTGACCAATTTTACTCTTAGGTTTGTAGATGTCTAGCAGGTTTTGGTCTGAACTTTGGGGGGACCTAGAAGGGGTGTATGAGGAGATACGTGGAGTCAAGCTAGGACAGAAAGAAGGTTGGTAAAGGATAGAGTGGATAATGTGGAGTTGTGAGAGGAGAAGCAGGTGGGGTAGTTCCAGCCAGTTTAAGTGTTTTAAAGAGAGACAGTGGTGGGATCTGTAGGTTTTTAGCAGCAAATCTAACCACTTTGTTATAGGTATTTTCTAGTTTAGTTAGGTGGTTGGTTTGGATATTAGAGAGGATCTGAGAGCTGTACATTAGGCTTGGTAGGAGGTAGGTGTGATAGAGGGATACCTTGGTCTTGTTGGAGAGGTATTTTTGTTTCTGTATAAGATGCTATGTTTTTGATAATACTGTTTTTCACATGCAAATCGAATTTCAGTTGGTTGACAATTATGACCCCTAGAAGTTTAGTGTGGGGTTCAACCTAGATGGGTGTATTATCTAGAGAATGGATAGTAAAGGTGAATTTCAGGTTATTCAGGCTTTTGGGGAGAAAAATAAATGATTTAGTCTTTTTAGCATTAAGAATTAGCTGGTTGTGGGAAAGCCAGGTCTCAACGGAATTGAAGGATTTCTGAATAATGGAATGTAAGTCAGGAAGGGTGTCTGCAATAGTGATGACTGCAAAGTCATCAGCATATTGGATGAGAGTAGACTGGGGGCAGGAGGTATAGAGTAAATTAGTGAAAATATTAAAGAGTAATGGCCCAAGAATAGAACCTTGGGGAACACCCATTTTGACAGGGGGTGGAGGGGAGAGAGCTGAGAGCCATTTAACCAATTGTAGTCAGTCAGAGAGGTAGCTGGAAAACCTGGCAGTAGCAGGGGAGAAGAAACTGAGGTTAGTGAGTATGTCCAGAAGAAAGGAGTGAGACAGTGTCAAATGCTTTAGAAAGATCTAGGAATAAGCATGACACCAGTTTATTGTTGTCCCTGGCCTGAGAGATGGTATTGATGAAGGATAGTAGGGCAGTAGTTGTGCTATACGTAGGATGAAAGCTGTGTTGTGTAAGGGTGAGCAGATTTTCCTGAAGTAGGTGTTATATGAATGGATATGCACGCAAGTTTTCAAGTAATTTTGAGAGAGGTGAGAGGATGGCTATGGCTATGAAGTTGGAGATTTCAATGGAGTTACCTCCTTTTTGAATGGGTAGGATATACAATTCTTTCCAGATAGAGGGAAACTTGGATTCAGTGATAAACCAGTTAATTAGTATAGAAACTGGGAGGGCAACAACATCTGCTGCTAGCTGAAGAAAATGGGGAGGTAGGCTGTCTGCAGATGCAGAGCAGGGTTATAGTTTGCAAAGTAAAGATTTAATATAGCTAGTAGGTATAGGTTTGAGAGAGAAGGTGTTTGTAGAATTTAGGATGGGGGTCTGGATGAGTATTTGTGTTGGAGTTAGAGGGGGATAGGACTTGTCAACTTAACAATAGATTCTATAAAGTAGAAATTGAAGTTTGATGCAGTTTTGAGGGGCGTAATTGTAGGACAGGGGTTGGGAAATGAGAGGTTATCAGGGTGGAGTATTTAATTAATTGCATGCCAGAATTTCTTGAGATTAGATTGTTGAGAACTGAGTGGATTATTACAGAAGTCCTTTTTGTCTTTATTTACTTGCTATTTGAATCCCCCCTAAGAAATTAATATGCTCCAGGAAGGGCTACTACAAACAAACAGCTGCTGCCAGTACCACAATTTAAAACTCAATACCATAGAATCCTCCCAAGATGTTAATATCCTCCAGGAAGGGCTAACACAGACAGACAACTGTTGCTGATACCATACTTTAAACCTCAGTGCCAAGAAATGCATAATAGTATCCTGTGAGAAGATGGCCACCACAGGAAACTAATTCATTGATAACACACCCCTAAAAGTAGACCCAGTAGTCAGGGATTTGGGGACATACATAAACATTAACCTGGCTTTAGACCAATGTGTATCTAAAGTAATAAGGAACTAATTCTATGTTGCTCAACATATAAGCAAGGGTATGGCATCTAGATCCAAGGAAGTCATCATTCTGTTTTATCCGGCCCTTATCCAGCCAGTCACTGAGTACAACACCCCCTTCACTATGTACCTGATCAGGCACATGCATCAGATGAAATGTCAAGAGAAGTTACAGACTGTAAACAGCTCATCCCATACAGATTCCCGCAAAGACATATCTCCATACTGTGTTTATTACAGACTGTTAATGGATAATCTATGCCATCAGAACTACCTGATACTGAGACTTAAATCTTGCTTGAAACATAACCAGCTCTTGTTGGAGGGTGCTTGAAACATAACCAGTTCTTGTTGGAGGGACAGTTATGTGTCTTAGAAAATGCCCCTTCTCTGGAACAGGCTTTTTAGCCAGACAAAGCAGACCTCAAGCTCACTCCTAACCATATTCAAGCATGGACCAGAGGTTGGAAAATTGGAAATTCACCTCTGGTCTGGTGCATATGTCTCTAATGGACAGAGGCAACCTGTAAATATTTGACTACCCCTGCCCTAGCTTACACATACCCTTTAAAATAGCCTCTAGAGCACTAAAAACTTGTTGGATACATTGGAAAGCATGGCTAGTCTTGAAAAGGCCTGTGTGTGGGGCATGACCAAGATGCCAGGCTGTTAGCAGCATAACATTTTTGTTCTGCCTCAGTTCAGTTTTTCTTTCAGACATAGCTGCCTTTAGGCATAGGACAACTAGATGGCTGCCTAGGATGCTGCTGTAGTAGGGGCACTTTTCCAGTAATCTGAATGGTGTAGGTAGATCTGGATGGGGGAACCAAGTGGTGTGGAGGACCGCTGTGGAGTTCTTTTGCCAAGGGTACCAGTTAACCAAAGGCCAGCCCTGCTAACAGGAATAATTCACTTTATAAAAAAAACTATCTTCTTGAATATTTTTATTCAACAATAAATAAGTTTTTGTTGAAATCAAGACGAAAAATCAGTCTTTTGGGACTCTACATAGCATTTTTCCTGTCAGACGTTATTCAATTAATTTCAGTCATGAGTCACTCTAAAGCTTCTTCTCAGGAAAATGAGATGAAGAAGGAACTGCAGTCACTTATTACTAGTACTGAATACCTATAACTCAAAATGGACAAGCCAGAGAGTAAAATGGATACTATAAAACAAGACAACAAGCAACAACTTGACAATGAAATTTTAAGAAAACATTCAGATCAAATTTCATCTATAGAAGAATCAGTGAATGGTGTTGATGGAAGGCTGTCTGAGAAGGAAAGTCAAGTGGAATTTCTCCTGAAACAAAACACTTTTCTCTTGGCGAAAGTAGAAGATTTAGAAAGTAGGTCCAGGAGAAATAATATAAGAATATATAAAGTACCAGAAAAAGAAGAAGGTAGCAGTATGATACATTACCTGAATGCCTGGTTACCTAAACTCTTAAACCTGCCAAAATCACTTTCATTCAGAATAGATAGAGCTCATAGCTCTCTCTCAAATACTTCTTTAATGAAAAATTCATCTGCACCGAGATGTATAATTGTCAAATTTCTCTCTACACAGGACAAGGACTTGGTATTAAAAACAACTTGGTCTAACTCCCCAATAACTACATTTCTTTGGTGATTTCCAAGAGAAAAGCCTGTATCAAGGCTCAACTTATTTTCCCTGCGAATATCAAGATTTTTCTCTCAGCAAGTCAGAAATTATTCAATATAATTGATTAAGCCCTGGACTTTGCTCAGAAAAATAAACTTTGAGCCAAACCAGAAGAAATTAATTGGTCTAAAACAAGTTTAAAAAGACAAGCAGTTAAGAATGGATGGGCAGCTAAAGGTAATAATAACAAAAAACTTAAAGAAAAGTAATGTTTTTTTCTCTGTTCTTTTTTTATGTACATGTTGTACTAAGGTATTTAATAATGCTTTAAGGACATCTGAAGGATACCGCATCTCTAAGGTAATATATATATATTATTTTTTTTAAATATATTAGTTATTGATATTAATAGCTATATTATAATATAAATAGTAATTCATCAGTTTGTGTCCATGGATCAATAATATTTCATTAGGATCATTTTGTAATTATATGTGAAATGCTACTATTTAAGTCATTATTGTTCTAACATTTTAATCTTAAAAATGTAATTAATTATCATATTTACTTAAAAGTGTTAGCTCTGATAAATTGTTCTTTCTTATATTTTAAAAGTTGAAGTCAGGATATAGTCTTCATGTATAAAGTTAATTTACATCTTATACATTTATAGTATTCCTTATTTATTTATTTATTTATTTATTTTTATTATTATTTATTTTGCTTTGATTTGACTCTGATTGCAGGAGAGGGTTTGTGTAATGATGCATTGTTATTTGTTATTGCTTAATTTAAAGACTGTTACTGTTTTTTTTCAAAAGCCTGCCTGTAAAGTACATTAAAATGTGACTGCATTTTAAAATGGTTCAACTTACCTATGTAGTTCTTTAGCTTTGGACAAACTCTATATGTTGTATTTCCCACACAAATGTGTGCTTTTTTTTCTTTCCCATACCTTTTTACCCTCCTTCAGAGAAAGTTGTGAGTAGTTTTCTTGTGTGGAAAGACATGTTGAGACTTTGCAAATACACAGAAACAACAGGAAGTTTAAATTTTAACTTTGAACCCTCAGGAAATGCATTGAATGGAATGCTGAGATGGAGATACAATGAGAAGAAGCCAACGATGATAGCAATACATTGTTTAGTAAGTATATATGACTACTTTGAAAGCCAGAGATACTATTTTGTTATAAGTAGTGGTTTTGTTTTTTATTTTACAAAAGTGTAATGTATCTTGAATGTATTTATTATATGTTTGCCTGTGTAAAATGCAAAATAGCTTTTTTTTTTTTTTGCAAATGGATTTTAAGCACATTTACAGTTTAAGATATTTCAAAAGTACAGTACAGGGGTAGGATCAAAACTGCAAAAATGTAGACATATTTTGAATAATATGAATAAATGGAATTGCGATGGAGTGTCTGAATTTTTAAAACTATGGATAGATTTCATTACAGCCACCTGCTCTTTGTTGTATTTGATATTTTTATTCAAAGGCTTTTTTAATGAAGATGAATTTTATATGACTGGTACTTCCCTTAATTGCATATTAACTATTTACAAATTACTTAGTTAATTACTGATTCTCTATGAAATACTAGTTGTTAAATACAACCCAGGTTTCAGCATTGTTATTTTGTCCTGATTCTACTAGAGATACAAATCAGGTCAGCAGAATAATAAAGCTACAACATGTTTTTGTAAAATTCATTAGTTGCTGCTAAGTCATTATGTACAGCATACTGCATAGGAATGCAGATAATCATAGCAGTTAGAGGGTAATGTGTTGTTTTCAGGGGACTGGTGTGAGTAACTGTAACTAAAATAAATAAATCTTGCATTACTCACTTAGAGGAGAGGCCATCTCCTTGTGTTTAGTGGATTTAGTTAAAATGTTTTTACTATATAAGTCAAAGCTTCTCATCCTAAATATCTCTGTGAAGTGTTGCCATCCTTAGTAATTTTTTGACAACTGTATGTCACTATATATGACAATGCACATGCAAATACATTGCTGGTCTGCTATTCAGGCTGCTGAAGTTACACACAGACCTTTCTCTTTTTAAGGCAGATACACACAGGAAAACTCACAGTTTAAAACGACCAGTCACTTTTCTGCTTAGATTGCTGTCTTCCTTCCTGAAGATATCTACTTTCTAAATGTGAAAGTGATTACAAAAAACACTGATATTTGTTCATAGGTTCATAGGTTCATAGGTTCATACTAGGCTATCTGCCCGAGGGCATTTACAAGCCTAGCCCATCGTTTTGTGGCTTACGTCACCCCTTTAGTATGGGGAACTATACCCATTATTTTGCTGTGCCTCTGTCGAGCAGTGACACTGAGGTAATCCCTGGGGTATATCTGCGATCTCCCATCCATTGGTCAAGATTTCTCTTGAACAGGGCCAGCGAGGTGCTCTGCCTCACATGTACCGGGATTTTGTTCCACAGCATAGGGAGTCTTTGGGTGATGAATCTATCCCTCCAGCACGTCCTATTAATAGCCGTGTCGAGGTTTAAGTCTCCGCCCTTGTGGCTCTGATGGATCTAGATTTTTGAGGTGAAGCATATTCATCAAATCTGGGTTTGACATGGCCTTGTATGTTAGGCAAAGGTCACCTCTGAGCAAGCGTGGCGACTGAATAGAGCTGGAGTTCTTTCAGTCGGGCAGCATAGGACAGATTTTTGAGACCCTTTATCCTTTTGGTGAGGAACTTTTGTGGCCTCTCCAGCTGCTGCAAGTGTCGGGTCAGATACATTCCGAATGGGGCATTGTACTCAATCATTGGTCTGATGAGTGATGAGTAAAGGGAGACTATGACCTCCCTTGATCTAGATGAGAATCCCTTCATGATAAGGTGGGCAATGTAGAAGGTCTTCCTAACTACTTTAGCTACATGGGTGTCGAATGACAGATTACTATCAACCTGTGTCCCCAGGTCCCTGATAACTTCTTCTGTGCTCAGTGGATTGCCACCTATTTGGTAGCTAGGGGTAACCTTGTTTTTCCCGAAGGGTATGACTATGCATTTTTTGGCATTTAACTTTAGGCCATGGCTCTGGCACCAGTTATCCGTTTCTGTGAGACCCTTCTGAAGGATATCTGTGTCAGATGTGTTTTCTACTATGGCGCCCAGTTTGCAGTCGTCTGCAAACTTTGTCAGCCATAACCCTCCTGTGTTTGCTTGTACTTCGGAAAAGTAGATGCCAAACAAGAGTGGGCCCAGGACTGAGCCCTGTGGGACACCACTTGTGACAGGCTTTGAGTCTGACATGGCGCCAGCAACTCTGACCCTGTGGGTTCTGTCACTCAGCCAGTTTGCAACCCATCTTGTCAGAGATGAAAACAAAGTTCTTAACTTTCAGTAATATAAGTAGATGTTTTCTGATTTAATTATAACCCTTAGGAAGTCATGCTGATGTTTGTATAGGGATGTCTTAACAAGTAAGCTTGCTTTCACACTCCTTATTTTTCTGCATAAAACAACAGTTTTAATGTGATAACATATTGCAATGCAATATTTAGTTTTGTAAGGTTTATATTGACCCCTTTATGCTGATGCTCAAATGTGAAGTTACACCACAGATAAATTGTTGATTTAGGAATGTCTGATAGCTGTTATCAATTGTTTCATTGATTGTAATGCTGCGTCTAGTTCTCCTGCACCTCTTGCACAATTGTTTTTCATTAAATAGTTTGTGTCCTTGTTTAGGACTTATTGATCTATATGTTATAGTGCACTTTTCAGATGATAACTTGCAGGGTAAATCATTTGAGTTATCAACTAAAAGTATTTGTCTGGGGGGAATAATTCAAGTTTGCGGAAAATATAGTTGAAGCTGAGCTATAATAGAGGTAGTGTATCTCTTAAGATGTTTTAAAATACATACAGTAGTTGCTATTGTAACACTGATTTTGGAAATATTGACAAGATGATTGTCGGCCTGCTTTCATTTTATTACAACTAAGTTATCAACTGGGAAACATACACTCAAATTATTGCTTTAGTTAATGAAAAAAAAATAATATATTTATTTGGAATCATCTGTATGTAAATGCTCATTGTGCCTCTTCCAATATATTTATTTTGAATCATCTGTATGTAAATGCTCATTGTGCCTCTTCACAGCATTTCATTTAGTTAAAACAAAAATACTCATTTATAGCATAGTTTTAGTAACAGCTTTCATAAACACTTGATAAGAAATTACTCATTAGCTAATAACCATTTGAACTTTGGAATGTAGATTGGAAAATATAAAATCATAGGTTATTTACAACAGGCTGATTCTTTACTATTTAGAATATGCATTGATATAGGAATTCAAAAGAGTTAAATGATAAGATATGTAGCTCAAAGCAAAAGTTTAAGAGACTTTGAATGTGAAATGATAAAATAAGCTTATTCACCCAATGGTTAGCTTACTCTTAAAATTTCTAATTCTATTGGGGAATTTATTTTGTTTAACTTTATTATTAGAAATTTGATTATTGTATAATTAATGATACTTGATTTTAGATATTATACTCCAGTCTGTAATTAGATACTGGGAAATAGACTGATAATTGAGGAAGCTTTATGTTCTTATATATTTCAATAAATAATCATTTCTTAGATGTAGCAGTAGTAGAATGGTTTGGGTAATATTTGGATGATAGCTGAGGGTGGTTTGTATGATTATTTCATCAAAGTAGGAGTATGTTATTCCATGCTAGGTGCTATAAATAGTTTTATAATCAGTTTATTAGCTAAACATATATTTTTGTCCACAGCAAACTATGTTTCATTTAATTATAGTTTTTGTTTAAAAAACATCTAGCTTTTTTAATTGTTATATCATAAAAATGTCAAAACATAAGTGTATTTCATTTAATGTTAATGGCCTTAATAATCCCATAAAGAAAGGTAGTCTAATTAAATATCTTAAAATAATTAAAGCCAACAAAGACTTTTGCAAGAAATGCATCTATTGAAAAAAATTAGATATGATATATATAAAATTAGATATGAGATATAATGATATACAAAGAGTATTCAACTCTTGTGGACTTGCATTATAGTTCTAAAAGGTTATAGTTCTAAAAGGAGAGGCACTAGTATACTTTGGAAGAAATCTTTGACTATGCCTAGGATGGTTGACTCAAATTCAGATAAAATTTTTATGTTGGGCCTAGTAGTACTTGAGATTAATAAGAAATTGTACACATTTGTAAATGTGTACTGGATTCCTGGAGTTGGTCCTAAAGTGGCAAAAATATTTGGATATTATTAACCTAACCTGTTCAATTCTCAGCTAGAGCGTCTTTTGTGTGGAGACATGCATGAATGGGCGTACCTTCGTTGAAGGTTGTGCTTCAGGGCCAGCAAACTGGCACATAAAAATCTACTGCCAATCATTAGCGGACAGGAGTTCCGCTGTGGGCGACCCCTAACCGGGAAAAGCCGAAAGATGCAACAACAACAACAACAAAAGGAGAAATTTTATTAGCTGGTGACATTAATTGCATTTTATCAGAAAGAGATACTACTAAGGACAAAAACCCAGAATATCAACCACTGCTGAACAATTGAATCATTTCATAAATGTAATGAATCTAAGAGATATTCATGAATTAAAATTGGCAAGTTCCCTTAATTATACTCATTATTCTTTCAGATTTGGCACTCAAACTATAAAGTTTTTGCATCTAATCAAATATATTTTAAAACTGAATTGATGAAGTATCAATAATTTCATGTCCTTTGTCTGACCATAATGCTATTACTTTTAATTGTACTATAAAATCTAATGATTTAGTTTTTTGGCAAACAATTCCTGCAAAAATTAAAGGGTTTAAAGAGTGTCTTTTTAAGTGAATTAAAATTCGTCATGGGTTTTAACAACAATGGTGAAGTTACTGATGTTATTTTATGGGATACATTAACATTGTACATATATATATATATATATATATATATATATATATATATATATATATATATGTATATATATATATATATATATATATATATAGTAGAATTAAAAGTTGGTATTTAAAAAGGAATGGGATAATGAATTGTCTTGCAGTCAAAAATTGATAAATTAAAGTTAAACTTAAAATCCAATGAAAAGAATACAAATTCCAAACTGAAGACATTGAATCAGAAATACACAGAGATATAAAAATCATAAAGTCTCAATAAATATGGAAAAAAATTAAATTACAATCATATTCTGTTAATCCTAGAAATAGACATAGGTTATTTTATTTATTTTATTTAACATTTGGTTTACTGGGAAAGCCTGACTTGGAACAAAGCCAATTTTCAGCAGAGGCCTGAGGAGCAATGCTCCAGACACGTCTTTGTAACCTGGGAGGATAGTGGAGCACCTGGAAGAAACCCACACAAATGCAGGGAGGACATGCAGACTTCAGAGAGAGGGAACCCCAGCTGAGAATTGAACCATAGAACCTCTTGCTGTGAGGCATTAATGCTAACCACTGCACCACTGCACTGTTCATTATCCACTAGATCAAAAGTATTAAATAATATAAATCATATTAAAGAGATTATATAAAAGAAATAATAAAGCTAAAAATTGATTTAAATGACATATTAGAAGCCTTTAAGAAACATTATGAAGCAATTAATAATAATAAATCAGCTTTAGATAATATTGACTTAAATGACAGTTTTTTAAAGGAGAATATAAAATATAAATTTATAAAAGAGAAAAATGCTAGACTAGATAAATTAATTCATTTGAGGGAACTGAAAGAACAAATTAAAAATAAAAAAATAAGGCTGCTGGCCTAGATGACATAATTCCAGAGACATATAGATTAATCATAGATAATATTCTAAGGATATTATTAAATACATTTGATGAGGTTAGAAATTCATTTAATACCCCTCCTTCTTGGAAATTTGCATTGATATCCCCATTTTGAAGCAAGAAAACTTATGAATATCTTATTGCTTTATTTCTTTTTTATATGTTGATTATAAATTTTTTATGTACTTTTTGACAAAAAGATTAAATAATACAATGTCATATTTAACTGAAGATGACATCATTAGGCTTCTTTAATAGATGTTGCTAATAAGAATAAAAAATAATTTTTGTAAATAAGTCTAGACACTGATAAAGCTTTTGATTTAGTTAACTGGTTATATTTACATAAAGTTTGATTCTCGGCTGGAGCGCCTTCTGTGTGGAGTCTGCATGTCCTCCCCACGGTCGAGTGGCATTTGAAAGACATGCGTAGAATGGGTGTGCCTTCCCTGAAGGTTGGGCATCGAGCTGGCACCTCAGCACCCGTAAAAAATCTACTGCCAATCATTGCCGGACTGGAGTTCCGCTGTGGCGACCCCTAACCGGGAAAAGCCAAAAGAAGAAGCACTTAAAGAATATAATTTTTACTTTGCTTTTATAGAATAAATGAAGTTACATAATAATACCTTTTCTTTTGTTAAAGTTGGATCATTTCTCTCTATTTCCTTTAAAACTCTAAATGGAACAAAACAAGGGTGTCTGTTATCAACTTTATTGTTTGCTTTGTTAATAGAGTCTTCTGCTTCTTTTATTAGAGCTAATATAATATAAAATTCAGTTATTTGTGGATGATACTTTATTAACTAGTGGTAACATTGAATCTTCACTAGAAAATATTACTGATTTGATAAAACACTTTGAAAAGATATCATGTCTAAAATTTAATCATAATAAAACAGAAACATTGTTGATAAAACAATAAATTCCTTTTATGGAATTATAAGGAATTTAATTGGGAGAATAAACAACTTAAGTACTTGGGAATTATCATAAAACCTAATTGAAAATAATTTTTATAAATTATACAATTCTAACTAATAACATATTAAAATTAACTGATAATTGGAACAAAATGTTTTTTTCCGACAGAAGATAGACTTACATTGATAAAAATGATAGTCTTACCAAAATGTTATTTCTTATTCAATCGTTGCTTTTACTTTTCCAATTCTACACTGCTTAAGTTTTTTATGGTATTCCCAAAAATCAAGAAATAGCTTTTGATTGGCATATAAAAAGTTGGGAAGAGAATGGGATTGTTTTTTCTAATATTGAATTATATGCAAAATCTGTTATTTTAAATATGGTGAGTCATTGGTTAAATTTTTCCTATACTTCAAATTGGAAACTATTACATGAAACAATCATAATTTCAAATAGTATTCCTAAATTACATTCAAATTTACCTTCAAGCATTAATGCAATATATTGCATCTTAAAGGAATATTGTATGAATACTAGAAATCTGTCTTTACTCCTTATATTAATTATATTCTAAACATTTAAGAAAGTACATATGTCTTTCAGCTTTTTCCCAGTTAGGGGTCACCACAGCAGAATTCTGGTCCGCTAATGATTGGCAGTAGATTTTGATGTGCTGGCTTGCCGGGCCTAATGCACAACCTTCAATGAAGGAACGCCCGTTCACGCATGTCGCCACACAGAAGATGCTCTAACTGAGAATCGAATGGGCAATGTCTAACTGTGAGGCGACAATGCTACTGCAGCACCACCACTGCAGTTCCTAAACATTTAAGAAAGTAACAGGTAGTAATTGTTTGGTTAAAAAATGTATTATTCCTGTTTCGTATAGCTTATATTAATGGATGTTTGGATTCTTTTAATATAAGTAAAATAACTGACCTTGAATAAAATGATTTAAAATATTGGTTTCAATTTCCAGATAGAAACAAAGTATGTACATCTGATCAGCTGTTGTCTAGATATAACATAAACAAAAGTAATTGGTCAAATATGCAATTTTTATAGAATTTATTAATAATAATGTACAATTTTCATTTAATATGCATACTAAACCCATACCAAAAATTTTAGATATTTTCTTTAAAAGTAATAATGACATGATTGATAATAAATCATTTATATCAACAAATTTAAGATTTTAAGAACTGAATCTGTGGGTGTTGATACATCTTTGTGAGACTATACAACAAAAATTAATAATGAAACTTTTTCAGAACCTAATAAAAAATTATATTTGAAATCTATAAGTAACTCCACCTCATCAATTTATTGGAGAATTTTACTTGGAAGTTCTTGCATAGAAAAATTTTAACACTGCATAATATAGCCCTGATTTCTAAGAAACAAAATTGAAAATGTTGGAGACGTGATAAGAGTCTGGAATCAAATTGGGTTCTTATGATTGTAGAGTGCCAAATGGTTATTCCATTTTGGATATAATTTAGAAACTTTGCCAAAGTTTTATAGTCAGACAATTGTATTATGACAAACTCTTTGATTGTATTTAGTGTTCCAGTTCCAGATTCTATACCTAAAACTCCATTGCCTCTCTTTTGGTCTACTCTGGCCATAGCCAGGAACATCATCACAATGAATTGGAAAAGTAAAAATAACCTCTCTTTTTCTGAGTTTATTTGTTTAGCAAAAGGCATATGTACCAAGGAATGATAAACTGTTTATAACAGAACTTCAAACACCACCCACAAACTGTTATCTTGGCAAAAACTTAGAGACCTATTAGAAAGTTTTAATAGTTTTGCTCAATGAATGTTTTTGTTGTGGACTTTGTATATAGTTGTAGTTGCTGTCAATTGGTTGTTTTGCACTGTAAATTTATTTCATGTTGATTCAAAATGCAATAAAAACAGCCTGTGTGGTATTTTCTCAGTATACATGTTTGAACCTATTCCAAAACTGTTTTAGTATGTTTTATTACCTCGGGTAAGATGTAGATATGATATGTGTGTTGGTAACAAAATATAAATAAAAGAGGGATTTTTTATGTCTGTCATAACAGGAGTTCTTTCAATGTGATCTATGTTAGAAACATTACTCCATAGTTTATACATATTTTGTACTACTTGAAGAGCTCACACTGTATAAGTTCTCAATACTCTCTACCTAAAGCCCTATATGTTATGTTACTAGCTGTTTCCAAGAAAGTTGTGAATGCACTACATAATCTCTCTGCTGTAACAGACTCAGCTTTAGGTAAATCTGTAATGAAATGTCGGGGGTGATCACTGGTTGTATATAATAAAGTACTGTTAGCAGAAGGTTTCCTATAGATAGTAGAACAAAAAGGGGGTCCTGTGTACTAAATGAAAGGAAAACATCTAGATAAGCTATATTATCAAAAGAAGAAGTACTTGTACTGGTGTGCTGAAAAAAATATTAAAAAACATTCTGTGAACCTTGAAAAATAAGAAAAGTAAATTATGCATGTAACATATAAAAAATTAAATGTTACATCAATTTAGAATTATAGATATCTTGTTATTTTAACTAACCATTAAAAATATTGGCATGTGGGTGTAAAGGATGTTTCCATCACTGTTTTCTCTCACTGTAAATAAAAGTTATTGTCAAACAGAAAATAATTTTGACATAATCATAACTTCCGTAATTGTATCACTGGAAGTTTCTTGGGCATTTTTTATGGGATACACTATTAGTTGCATACCATCTGAATGTGAAATGTTTTAAATAAAGCTTGAACATCTAGAATTATTGAAAAATAACCTTTTTCTCAAGACACCTTATTTAATTTTTCCAGCAGGTGTTATGAGCCCCTGTTATAATAGAATAACATTCTGTAAAAATGTTGCAGGAAATCATCCAAAAGTTTACTTATTTTCTCTAATAGTGTGCCACAAAGTGACATTATATGGCGCTTTCCCTCTACCTACAGGGTATTTCATCAGGTGTTTATGTTTCCACCTGTGGCTCAAAGACATTCCATAGATGAGCTGGCATTCCTCTAAATTACAAATAGATATGCATGTTGTATGATTGAGTGTGTGCATCCTGTGGTTGGTTGGTACCTGGTGAGGATTAGTTCCTCTTTCTTGCATCCACTTTGTCCCAGGATAGGCTTTGGTACTCTCATGACCCTAAACTGGATTAAGTGGATATTCAGAGAATGAAGGAATGAATGAATGAAGTAATCATCAAAACTGTACCAGGTCTATTAATAAGGATCCCCTTTTTTATTCTAGAAATATATATGACTTTTTTATCTTTCATTTCTTTATCCTGATCTGTTTTTTCTCTCTCTTCCAAATAGCCACCAGGTAACCAAATGATGATCAATGCCCCCCCTTCACAAATAATAGCATGCTCTGTTTACAAATATAATACTGTATATATGCAGCAAAAATTATATCTATAGTTATACATTTTTCTTTGTACCTAAAAAAATCCTACAAAATATTCTGGCATATACTATTATGTGCCTTCTTTAAAACCACAAAATATATGTAGACAGTACTGAAAAACTCCCATGACCCCTCCAGTATTTGTGCAAGGACAGTTGATCAGTGGTTCAATGGCCTGGATGGAATCTACACTGCTCTTCAATCCCTGTAGTAGAACTTGACTAGCCAAAAAACTGACTGGGAAAACTACTTTATGTAAAATAAATATGTCCAAGTACTAATGGACTACATTAATCAAAATAGTCTGGATAAAAATTGTGAATATTGTGAATTCTGGCCATGAATGGTTATGCCTTTGATATGATATTAAGAAACCTAAGATGTTTTTGCACCTGCACCTGTCTGTACTTTGTGTAATGAACACAGATTATGATACCATCACCTTTCATCCAATAATATAATCAGACTCATTCATAAACAAACCATTCTTCCCAGACTTTACTGATGGAAGCTATGATGCAATAAAAGGCTTACTTATTAAATCATACTATGTACTATCTTAAGCAGCCAAAATAAATCTGCTCAGGATAATATCAACAAGTTATCTGATATTATTAACTCCTGCATTCATAAACTCCTGCTGGTAAGACAGACATATTCAGATAAAATAAAATAAAAAAAAACAGTGGCATCAAAAATGAGCAAGAAAGATAACATAAAAAGATATATTGCTTACCTTTCAAAAATCATTCTAGTCATAAAATAAGTCTACAGTAACTGAACTACACAAACTGCTTATTTGTCTTACTAAAGCCTGCAAATTTAAACATGAATTAAGCTTGATCTCAAAGGCTAAAAAATAATAAGGTGTGTCTTAATTAATTCAGAAAAATGAAAGGACAATTTATGAAGGTAATATACTATCAATAAACAATGATGTAATTACACAGCCACAGGAAAGAGTGAATGTGCTTGGAGAAAAAAAAAACTTTATGTAGATCTTGAAATGAGGAAACAAATAAAAAATGTCAGTGATGTAAATGAAAGAGAAATTCCCCTTTATGTAACTACAGACATAACTGCTGCCAAGTAAAGTTCAAAACTCAGATTCCATGGGAGTCAAAAACATAGCTGGTGGTTTCCAACAAAGACTCAAGGAAACCTAACAAACCTGCTTCCAGTCATGTTAAGCAAATATTAACATGTGGCACACTTCACTGACCTATGTTTATAGGTTGCCATGGTACCAGTTCAGAATGGAGGGTAGGGCAGGCACATCAGGTATAAAATGCTTAGGCCCATCAACCTGTCCAGCACTTTATACAAAATCAACTGAGTAATAATGTTGTTTATCCAAAATGTCAGAGCACCTACGTCTGTTAGCTATAATACAGTATAGAATTGTTAAGGAGAGAGCCTGTAAAACAAACTGTGTACCTGTTTCAAAAATGTAACAGCAGCACTTGATGAAAGGCTAGCAGGGTTGCAGGTTAGCATAATGGCTAAAGTGTTTGCCTCATATACATAGAGTACAGGGTTTGATTCTTAGCTTTGAAGGTGGGTTTGATACAGTGATTAAAATCATCACTTCATTAGCATAAGGTGCAGGGTTTGATTCTGACCTCACATTATTAGCTAGGCTTGAAACAGACCTTCAGAGCAGTTAGCCTAACTTATCCTTCTGCAATAGACTGCCATTACTCTTAAAAATTAATCCAGATTACAAATCATTTGTGTGTGGTGCTATTTATTCATTGAATTTACTGTGACAATAGTCATGACACTTGTTTTACTTGTATGCACTGATAGTGCACCCCCCCCCCCGGCCCTACCATTTGGAACATTCTGTCTAGCTTACCTCTTTCATTAAATAATTTAACTATAGCAAAAAACGTGTATGTATGGGCACTGGATTTATAACATAATTACATAGACTTTTCAAATGCTTTGTTAACCCTGCAGAGCTACATTCTTTGGGGTATATCTTGCATTAAACAGCATTATGTATGTGCTGTATATTGTTGCATCACATTTTGTCTTTTAATGCGTCTTGTATTTTATTGAAATATATTGTAATTATGCTCATTTTTCTATTTTAGTAACTAGGACATGGTTGAAAAGGAGGTCCTTGTGATACAATTTACTTACTTCTTAATTAAATATATTTTTATTACAAAGTTTTCCAAATGATAACTGAGGCTAGTTAGTAGCAGCAAGCAGAGCTGACAAAGAGAGAGAGTATTCATTTAGCCTCCCTCTTATCTATTTCCATGTTACTCACTGGGAAACATTAGGCAGGAGATGAGTTTTAAATATCTACCTTATTGGCTGACAAAATTAGTCTGGAGTATTCCTCAACATTCATTTTAGCAACAAAATACATAACCCAGTTAATTCAACATCAACAACTATGAGATGTCACTGGGGCTCAAAACAGAAGCCAAGATTTTTTCTTTGCCTTCTATTCCCATTTCCCACAGGTGTAGTATAAGAGAAAATGTATAGTGTACGAGAGGGCTTGTAAGCATCAAGAAGTCTTCTGTATATCAGTCTAGATTCTCTTCCAGACTACCGTCCTCTTATCTGGACATATGCTATAGCACTAACACCACACCACTATGCTTATCAGTGGAGGTTCTTATAAAATAATGGACGCTATCACACTATTAGAATTTTATTTCTTTTTTCATTTTTTTTTTTTTTTTTACTTCAGCCTTAGATTTTTTTCTTTTTTTGAGTGTATTCTTCAGTTAATGAAAGGTCCACGTTTAGTGGGGCTGCAGTAGGGATTCAAAACTAAGTGCTCTAACTTTCTCATAGCCAGGTTCTACGGTGACCCTGTGGGCAGCCACTACTATCCATTGAGTTTTCAAGCCAAGTGGGGGAATGGAAGTAGATTGGCAGGTCATTCTTCTGTATCCCTCATTCAGAGACTTTCAATGTACGGGAGAGATGGGAAAGAGAAAATAAAAGGATGATCAGGTACGTCTCCACATTTTTTTGCCTCATTTTTTTTTTGGTCTGTCCCATATAAAATGTGCAGTTTGCTGCCAAATCAGTGGGTGGTGAAATCACTAAATAATGAGTCACATTTGAGTTTCAGACTTTGTCATAGCTCTCAGCTAATTAGGGGCAACTGGCAGAAGTAATCAGGAAAAAGGACACTTTAAAATCTTAGTATTATTAACTTGAGACATTGACAGAAAAAGAAAATGTGAATTAATATGCATGTTCTAAAATAAAAAATCTATAATTCTATTTATTGTTATTGTTTATGAAATGTAATTCACTACCTTTTTTCTAAACATCACCAGTTTTGGGAGGATTAAAAGAGGCAGAGCTAAAATTTGAGTCAAAATCAGGGTTGTTGCTGAAAATCAAGAACAGGTGAGAGGTGTGGACTTCATATCCTTCACAAAATGCATGCTAACATAAATACTGTCATTATCGCAACCTTTAATATTTAAAAGCTGTCCCTATTTTTGAGCATCCACCCATTATTTTAGGCATTATCCAGATTTCTTGAGCTAGCAGGTTGAGGGGTATGCATATCTCTTAATTTTAAATTACTTACATCCACTGCTGGATCAATCCGTTTCTCTCCCTCCTACAAACACACACACACACACACACACACACACACACACACTCTTATGCTTTCATGCATGCAAGCACCCATACACTCACACACGCAGACAGAAACAGAAACATACTCATATATACCCACATACACTTTTCCATTTTTTTTAATTATCCATTTGATTTAATTTTATACTTGCTAAAGAGTGAAGGTGCTGTTTAGCAAACCTAAAATAATGGCTCAGTCAATCTCATTATCACTTTCATGCACACTTATGCTCACACACAAATATAAACACACTTTTGTTTTTTATTTTACACTGTCTAAACAGCAAAAGTGCTGCTTAGCAAGCAGTTAACAATGGTGACCATTAGCTTCATTACCATCTAAGCACCAGGCCAGCTTAATATGCTGGACTCATTTTTCAATATACATTATGTGTACATTGACACCCTGACTGGAGAATGTTCATTCTCCAATCAGAGTGGCAATGCACATGTCACCTGTTGTCTAATAATGATCATCTGAATCAGAGTGGCGATGTACGTCACCTATTGTCTAATAATAATTATCTGATTTAGAACCCCCATGACATTGAACTAGTTAGTTTGCAATTTACTGAAGTGGAATGCCAAAAGAGACTCCCCAGACTCTGGAATAGACTGCCCATACATGTCAAGCAGAGCGCCTCCTTGACCCTCTTCAAAAGGAACCTTGGTGATTGGATGGGAGATAGGAAATTCACCCCGGGGATCACGACAGTCGCCCTGCTAGACAGGGGTCCAGGGAAGTAAATATTGTGGGAAGAAATATCCAGGGAATTGTTATGGTTAGGCTTGTATAGGCCCTAGGGCTGATAGCCTAGTACCAACCTATGAACCTATGAACCTATGAACTAGTTACTCATTTATATCTTCTGCATGTTATTATCCCTAGAATGTAAAACTAACAAGAATGCCTGCTGTAATACACATTTTTCACCTCCCATGACATAATTAGTCTTAGAGTCAGCTAACATGACCTCAAACAGCATACAGTTTTAATTTATTTCTCAATATTCTCTGAGGTGTTGAATCTCTAAGTAAGAGGATATGTAGGAATGAAGCCCCCCGTGGGCATGCTGGGCAGCTTAACCCCCCCCCCACAAAAAAACTTTTATTTTATTATAGATTTTTATTTTTATTTTGTTGGATAAATAAATGTTTTATGTATAGGTTGTGTGCATGCTTATATTCAAAGGTATATATTCACAGAAATATTTTTCTGTGTGTTCTGGTTGAGAAACATTGATCCTTGAATGTGTGAGCCAGTCATAGTGAAAACATATTCTTAGAATACAGGAAAATTTCCTCGTATTGTGATAATGTGTTTGCCACATCAAAGTATGTTGCATGAACAATTATCCTGTCATCCTTCACAGCTGTGGCTTCTTCAAGGAAGACTACCAAAATTAGGAGGCATCACCTTCCTGTTACAAAAACCCTATTGGTCCTGAACAAAGAAAAGGAGATGACCTTTACTGACCTGAATTTAATGGAGAAATATGCATTCTATCACCTCCTGTATCATGTACAGATCAGAAGCAGTGACCATCTGTGTGTTATAGATTCATAAATGATTACTAGGCTCATGGCACAAGAGCCTTTACAAGCCTAGCCAATAATACCCAGGATATGACAATATTATATCTTAATTCCCCAGCTAGGGAATGGGGTAATATCAGGGAAGTGGGTCTTTTGGTGTTGGAGCCCTGAGTCATTTTACAGACTGCTAATGTCCAAAAGGGATATGAGCAGTACCCCAGGAGTGAATTTTCAGTTCCCATCCATTTATCTCTCAGATTGCATTTATTTGTATCTGTTACAGTGGTAATTTGGTCTTTGGAACACCACCTAAAAAGGCACTATAGGGGTGACAAAGCCTTGGCCAGTATCCAGAAGTCTAGGGGTGACAGATGAAGGTCATCTCTGGCTAAGCATCAATGTCTGTTGATCATGTCATCCCAGACAGACAGATACTGGATCCCCTTAGAATGACACCAGAAGCTTAGCCAATTGTTGAAATTAATAATTTTATGCTTGTATTGTGGTATAATTCTGGGTGATGGTAGGATGCTGCTCAGGGCTAGGGTCCTACCCGCCTGAGCTACATAATCCAAGAGTTCCTCCATGTCTCTTTTCATGTAGTCCAGGGAGGTACATCTCAGGTCATTCACACCCAAGTGTACAATGACAGAGTCATCTTTGTACCTATTGTTGAGGGACCTGAGTGTGTGCATTATGTTGCGTATCGTGGCATCTGACAGGCAGCTGACTGTTACTTTCTCCTTCTTCAACCTAGTGAGTGGGACATCAGTTTGCCTCACTATTGAGTCACCTATGACTAGTGTGTTGGGCATGTTGTTTTGACTTAGGGTCTTTGGTTGAGTGGCACACTGTTTAGGAGAGTTATGTATCTTGTGATTAGTGTTGTGTTCTGGTGGTCGAGTGCATTTCTGCCTTGGAGGTCTCTGCTATTTGGGTAGATTTTTGTTGAGAGCCTCCCCGAAGGTGGGTGTGTGGTTTGTATTTTTATGTGAAGGTAGTGCTGGTGTGTGTTCTGGAAGGCTATGTGTTCCATGTGGTGGGGTGCAAGTGCTGACCTTCTCCTCTTGACCAGCTATTCTGGTCTTGGCTGGAGAGTGCGTGGCTTCCAGTTTGGATATATAAGTGCATCTCTAACAAGTTTGAGTGTTGGGTGGTAAGAGGAGTGGGCTGTCAGTGTACATAAGGCAGTTGCTACATTGCCTCAGGATGCTCAAGTTTACCAGGTTAATAGGAGAAAGCACAAGGAATTGACCTTTAGACATGCCTGGAGGGGTGGGCATTAATAATAAGTACTGGAGCAGTTTCCTTGTAGAACATTTAGCGCTGGTAGCACTTTGTGTTCTACAATAATTGCTACAAGACGTCTGGTAAAGTGCTAGACTAATAAGCTAGTAAAAGTGCAGGAGAGGTGTGAACTAGCAAATCTAAGGGAAACAATTGAGGAGCAGACTTTGGCACCACTCAGAAGCTTACAAACAGTCCTGGATACAGCATATCTGTATCTGGACTAGACTAGTTACAGGAAAGGTGGGAAACAAGCACAGATGTGGGCTATTAATCCAGAAAGTTGAAAGGGATGGGAAAAACTGCCCAAATGGCCAATAAACTACAGTTTCTAGGCCAGAAATCATTCCTGTTGTGGTAGATAGGCAACCTAGTGTTTACCACTCCCACTGATAAGCTAGAAGGCTTCCCTCTAACACAGAAAGGCTTGGGGGGCTCAGAAGCTTACAAACTGTCCTGGATACAGCAAATCTGTACATGGACTAGACTAGTTACAGGAAAGGTGGGAAACAAGTGTAAATGTGGGCTTTTAATCCAGAAAGTTGAAAGGGATGGAAAAAACTGCCCAAATGGCCAATAAATTACAATTTCTGGGCCATAAGCCTCTCCTCTTATGGTAGACAGGCTACCTAGTGCTTACCACTCCCACTGATAATCTAGAAGGCTTCCCTCCAACACAGAAAGGCTTGGGGGCACAGAAGCTTACAAACAGTCCTGGATAAAGCAAATCTGTATCTGGACTAGACTAGTTACAGGAAAGACAGGAAACAAGCTTAGAACTTTTTTTTACAGAAAAGCAGCTAAAACACCACTAAAAACAATTCTATTACAGTGCAAGATAGCACACACGAGTGTGTAGCAATATTAAAGCAAATACAGTTTAAATAAATGCAATTTATTCAAAATGTATTCTGAACTGAATTCAAGTATTGTTTTATTCAAATCTGAACAGTTAAAAAGTGCCAAAAAATATACTTATCAGCTGAGAAGCACACTCAGTCAGAACACATGGAGATTCTAGAAGTTTTTTTTTTTTTTTTTTTTTTTTTTTAGTAACGTGAAAAGAGAGAAAGGAAGAACAGAAGATAATTGGTTAAGAACCTAAGTGGTTGGCCTTCTCAAATGTTCTCTCTATATTAGGTAGAATGAGCTACTGACACTAGATTGGGAGGAGTGACCCAGATGAAATTTAAAGTAGGGGCAGGCAACTGCAAAAAACCATGAGCCAGCACGTACGGTCCGATAGAACCAACTTTATTAGCAACAAGATTCCTTGAATAAAGGAATCTTAATGAACAAACAGCATACCGGTTTCGGCCATATCATGGCCTTTATCAATGCAGTTATAAAAGAATAATGAGGAAACCCGACCCCTGGTGGACCAACCTTATATACTCTATGTTTAAAGGCATACAGAATGTTATATAGCAAACAAATGCATTGGAGCAAAACAGCACATATACCACATCATATTCCAAAAACTTCAACATGATGAACATATTAACAATGTTACATATCATCAAAAATTAAAAAATGAAAAATAATAATAATATATTGGTGAAAATAATAATATAAAAAATATAATAGAATACAAAAAAATATATATGAATGTATATCTCCCATGGCCAAAATGTTTGGGACCAAAATGGTAAACAGGACAACTTGTTAGGATAGTTTATATATATAAACAACCTATGTATGGTTGTTTAATCTCTATAATCATAGACCTCAAAGTTTGTCATAAACCTAAATTCCCACTTATACCACAATTGATCAAACTTTCCAAAACATGTGTGTCATATACCTGGATCTGTAAACCCATAAACTCAAATTCTGTATCCTATGGGAATATATATATCCACCACATTCCTATTGGAATATCCATAGAACCAAAATCAATGAATAATACATAAGTCATAATATATATACACAATATATATACCCATATGACCTACAAAATTCTATTCTAACATATTTAAACCAGGTCTAAATAGACCACCCAATTGAATTATCCACCTTTGTTCCATTTGATCAAGTTTTTGATGCCATCCGGCTTTAAAACCCCTATGAAGGGTAATCCTATCTATAACAACAAACCGAAAAATGGCCGAAGAATGTTCCATGGTATGTTTAAACAGGGCATTGGCCACACGTTTATTCTTAATTGCACTTAAATGTTCCCCTATTCTAAGTTTGACAGGTCTGGACGTTTGTCCAACATAGAATGCAGAGCAACTGCATGTAACCAGATATACCACCCAATCTGTGCTGCAATTGGCAAAAACCCTTATTTCAAAAATTCGTGATGTATTTTTACTAGAAAATTCTTTGGTTTGTTGCAAATGTTGACAAGCAGCACAATGCCCACAAGGATAACACCCCCTTAATATATCACCACTTAAAGTTCTTTGTTGTGGTATATTTGGAACATATCTTTTATAATGTGTGAAGTGAGAATTCATGTTCCGTCCCCTCCGGTAAGAAAACTGACAATTTGCCGGCAACACCCTACCTAAAACCTCATGTGACAAAAGGATACCCCAATGTTGGTTAATGACATCCCTAAAACGATTGGTATTATTCCCATAGGTAGTCACCAACCTTATTGGTTGAATATAGTTTGTTTTATTGCCATCCCTGTTATTTGCTTTATAACATAATAAATCCTGACGTTCCATTTTGGAAGTTTGACCTTCAGGCAACTGCAAAGCCACTAAATGAAAGTTTTAAACAGATAAAGGAGCAAGGAGACTCAAGAATGATTTTAACTGCAAACAAATCAGTTATATGATACACTTCTTGGCAGGAAATCACAACAAAACAACAGATGTTTAACAAATGGAGAAAATTTCAACTTAATATCTTACACACAGTGCTCTGTGTTCTCTATCAGCAGAAGATGGCTGCCAGAAACACAGGAAACTCAACAAAACAAAAAAAAAACAACCAGGCCTGGATAACAGCAGACCTCTATCCAGAGTATGCTACCTGACAATGTAAAATACAGTTAAAACAATATAAAACAGTACACAAATGCAGTGAAACAGTAAAAAAATCTTTATAACAGTGCAAAATCTAGTAGATTAGTTGTTTAGCACAATTATAAGCATTAAAAAGTACAATTAAATGAATGAAATGTAAGAAATAACTTATTTTACTCTAGGAGTCTTAGAAAATTTCTGCTTTTTCCCAGTGATGAATCACCAATTTACAGCCTAGCAAAAACGAGCACAGCCCCCTGCAGAAACAGGATTTTTTATTTATTTATTTATTTTTTATTTTTATTTTACATTTGTTGACCAGGCTAGTCCAACTGGATATATGTCCATTTTCAGTAGAGGCCCGGGGAGAAAAGCTCTGCTTTCAAACTAGATAAAATCAAGACAATACAAAAAAAAAAACATTACAAAAAAGGATACATGCAATATGTAAAGTAAATAAAAATTTCTCCATCAGCTTAGGTTATATAGAAACTAAAAATAAACAGATTGTGAGTAGTAGGTTAATAAGGTAGAATGCAGTATTATGACCAAGAGAAAGGGATAGATCATTCAATATTAGTATAAAGGGTAAGAATGTGTCTTTGAAATGCTATAAAAAGGTTATGAAAGGTGAAAAAAAGGTAATGTAAGGTGTAAAACACAGGGTAGATGGTGAAATTTTAGAGGACAGGGAAGTAGGAGAAAAATCTGGAGGGTAAGTACAAGAGGAAGTAATTATAGTCAAAGTGGAAGAAATAGAAAGGTTTATGTATGAGGTGGGAAGATAAGAGTTCACACAGGAATGAATAAATAGTAAGGAGCATGCCCAGTGATAGCATGTTGGGAATAAGATACTAGGATGGGGAAGAGTGAGGAATTGCTGTTATACTTCAAAGTGAGTAAGGAGGAGAGATATAGAAAAGGTCATGGTGGTGAATTTTTAGTTGATTTTTAAAGAGAGGTAATGATGAAAGAGATGTAAGATTAGTGGGAAGTATGTTCCAAACCTTCCCCACAGAATTAGAGAAAAGAGAATCATCTGCCTTGTTGTGGGATTTCAGGGTGGTAACCAGTAGTTTATTTGCTGAGCAAAGGTTAGAAAGGTTTGTGTAGGGGGAGATAAGGCTACTGAGAATAGGAGTCTTACTAGGTTGATATAGTATTTTATGAGTAATGGAGAGTTATTGAAATTTTAGCTGGTTATTTAGTTCAAGCCATCATCGAAGTTTTAGGTTTAGACAGTGATGTGTTCCAAATGAGGACCCAGTAGCAAACCTGGCAATATTGTTATATGAAGTAGACAGTTTGTTTAGGTTGCTTTTGGAAAGATTTGTATAAACTGGCGAGGCATAGAAGAGGGTGGAGATCAGATGGGTCTGGGCAATAGTAGTTCTGGCTTCTGGTGTAAGAAAAGGTTTTATTCTATATAAGGATCCAAGTTTTCTGTTTACAGTTTTGATGGTGGCATTAATATGAGCGTCAAAGTTGAGGTTGTGGTCAATCAATACACCTAAGAGTTTTGTAGTTGGGTCAGGAGCTATGATTGTACCATCAATGGAGGTAATAGAGAAATCTAGTGGGGTGGATTTGTTAGTTGGAGTAAATAGTAATAGCTTGTTTTTTTTGGCATTAAGGAGGAGATGATGTTGTTGGAACCAGTTTTCAACATGGTTGAATACTGATTGGGTGATGGCCTGGAGTTCAGATAAGGTGGTTGCTTTACAAATCAAAGTGGAGTTGTCTGCGTATTGTATGCAGGTAGGTAGAGGTAGATTAGTAGAAAGGTTGTTAATGAATATGGAGAATAGTAGAGGTCCCAGAATCGAGCCCTGTGGGACACCAAGGGTAACAGGGAGATGCTTGGATAGATTATTATACCAAAGGACAGCTTGCTGCCTATTGTGCATATAGGACTTGAACCACTGTAATGCCTGTGTGTCAAGTGAGAAAGAGGTGAGTGTATTGAGTAATAAGTGATGGTTGACCATATCAAAAGCTTTTGAGAGATCAATGAATAGTGCAGAGGAGTGCATGTTATTGTTACAATGTTTATTAATACAGTCTGTAAAGGATAGGAGAGCAGTAGTGGTACTGTGGAGTGGTCTAAAACCATGTTGACAGTCAGCTAGGAGGTTATATTGGAGAATGTGGTCAAGAATTTGTTGGTGGATACATTTTTCCATAATTTTGGCTAGTGGTGATAGTAGGGCTATGGGCTGGAAGTTAGAGAGTTCAGTTGAGTTCCCTCCTTTGTGAAATGGGATTATATGAGAGATTTTCCATAGTGAAGGAATGGAGCCTTCAGTTATGGTTCTATTAATAAGAATAGAGATGGGGTAGGCAAGAGCTTTAGCAGCAGTTTGAAGGTATTCAGGTGGTAGGAGATCGGCTGAGGGTGTACAGGGTTTGAGCTTATGAAGCAGAGTATAGATGAGGGCTGTGGGAATAGGTTTTAAGTAAAAGGTAGGTGGTAAGGTAGTGGGGGAGGGTGATTGGGTAGGGCTGAGAGGTGGTAGGGAGTTTGCTAGAGATTGGATAGTTTCAGTAAAAAAGCTGTTAAAAGCATTAGCAATCTCATTTGGAGAGTTCTGGGAGAGACCAGATGGGGTCGGTGTTTTAGAGAGTCCTGGATGTAAGAGTTTATCTATGCCTGACCAGAAGCTTTTGGGTTGACTATGGTGATTTTGTTGGAGTTTGAAGAAATAGTGTTTTTTATCCTGAAGTACTGATTTTTTGGTTACATTTCTTAGTTGTCTAAAGTGTTGCTGATCAATTGGGTCTTTGGTGTTTCTTCATTTGGACCACATTTTGTTTCTTTGTAGGATTTGTTGTCTGGTTTCTTTAGTTAGCCATGGGGCTGCTTTGCATCTAGTTCTTATGGAGCGTGAGGGGGCATGGAATTCTAAAATTTGTAGGAATGTGGAGTTAAAATGGGATACTGCTTTGTCAATTGGCAGGTGCCTTAAGGGTGACCAGTCACAGGCTTGAAGCTCAGTTTGAAAATTGACTGGATTAAATTTTTTTTTGTTGCGGGTGATTTTAAAGGTAGGTTGATTTGGAATATAGGATTTTTGTCTGCATAGGTAGGTTAGTGAGTGGTCACTAATCATCAGGAAGGACACTTACTTTCTAAGAGAGAGAGTGGCAGTTTATTAAGATCCAGTCTAATATACTTTCTTTGCCTGTGGGTTTATGGATTCTAGTGGGGGTGGTAATAGTTTGAGAGAAGCCGTAGAGGTTTATATGGGTTGTGGGTTCTAAAGTGGTACAGAAGTTCCAGTCTATATTAAAATCACTGAGTACTATGGTTTCTTGAGGGAAGGATGTAGAAAGCCAGCAGAGGATACTTTCTATGATGCTAATGTTATTGCCTGGGGGTAGGTAGGAGCATATTATGTTAATAGATTTAGTATTATTGAGCTGGAGTTTGGCAATAAGAATTTCCACATTGGTTTCTAGAGGGGGTTGTACCTGTATGGATGAGACCTGTAAATCAGATTTGTGCAGTATTGCTACCCCACCACCCTTTTTGGTAGTTGGGTCTAACCTCAGGATGTTATAACCAGGTGGGAGTATTTCATTGTCTTTTGTAACTGGTTTAAGCCAGGTTTCAGTTAAGCATAGGATATCAAAAGAGTGAGTATCTAGTAGAGCGTGTAGTTGGCTTACTTTATTTTTAACACTTCTTATATTGAGATGAGCTATAAGTAGTGAATTACTGGGAGTGAAATGGGGGTGAGTTGTCTTATGGTGTTGTTATAGAGTCCTGGGCTGGGATGAATGTCCCCATGAAGGAGTGGATATTTGAGAGGACTATATGGATGCTTCAGTGGTTTAGTGTAGTTAAGTTGTGCTTTCCTAAAATGTGTAAATGTAAAATGAGCTACTCTGTGGTATTTAGGTGATAGATAGGATGAGGAGGATGTTATGTTAGAATTGCTAAGGATTTCAAGATGTATTATTAATGTTTGTTTAAGGGATTGGTGAGAAGATGAAAATTGTAGGTTTTCTTAGTAAGTGAGAGTATAGGGAATAGAGAGGATAGATAGTAGTAAAAGGAGGAGTGGCAGTTTTATGTAAATGAGTGTATAAGTAAAGGTCATGGTGAAGGAGATGATAAAATGTAGTAGGAAATTAGGAGGTTGGAGTTAATGAGGGTGCGGACTAAATGGGTGTGAAAGAGGTATTGGAGAGTGATTATTAGTATGTGAGTGGTTGTATAAGTGGTAGGTTTGTACAGAGTGGTGAAAGATGATTTGATAGGAATGAAAGGGAGTGGCTTGGTAAGTATAAAGGTAGGACCCCTGGGGGTGGGTGGGAATTGGGGGTATGGTAGGGGAGCGGAATGAGCCCGCAGGGCGAACAGAGTGGGTTACAGCAGGCAAGAGAGAGTCTACAGAGACAATCAGGGAGCCGCAGACTCCTGAGGTGTCACTGGGTGAGTAGAGTGTGGTAATGCAGGAGAGAGGTAGTGAGTGATAGTGGAATAAAAAGAAGAAAACAGAGTACAACTGGATAGTGGTGAGAAGAATAGGTCCTATTAGCAAGAGGAGTTTCAGCTCATCAAGGGATAAGAGCTATAAAAGTATTAAGAACAGATAGTATGGAATGCGGAGTACAAGGTGTAACTCTAGATAGGAAATTGGTGCCACCTAGTGGGCAGAAAGTATAGTGGATGAAGGTAATAGTATTAGATACAGCTAGAGAGAGGAGTTGCAGATAAATGTAGGTAAGGGGGTGAAAAGAAGCAAATTGCTATTGGGGTGTAGAGGAGAAAATATTTGCTGCTGGTTTCCCTGCTCGCTAGCTTAGATATTCTAGTTGCTAGGCAGTTATAAATAAATATATAATGTAGTCTAGCTTAGTTATTCTAATTGCTAGGTAGTTCTAAATAAATATATAATGTAGTTTAATAGGTAGGTCCAAGGTGGAACATACTTTCTTAGCCCTTATGGAAGCTGGGAGCACAATATATGTGCAGGGGCAACAGGTTTCCTTGGCTAGACGTTGGGATGGTTGTAACAAAAAAGCAGGGAGGGGTCTTGAAAGATCAAGCAGGTCTCTTAGTATGGGAAAGAAGGTAGAGAGTTTCTTAGTCCTTATGGAAGCTGGGAGCACAATATATGTGCAGGGGCAACAGGTTTCCTTGGCTAGACGTTGGGATGGTTGTAACAAAAAAGCAGGGAGGGGTCCTGAAAGATCAAGCAGGTCCCTTAGTATGGGAAAGAAGGTAGAGAGTTTCTTAGTCCTTATGGAAGCTGGGAGCACAATATATGTGCAGGGGCAACAGGTTTCCTTGGCTAGACGTTGGGATGGTTGTAACAAAAAAGCAGGGAGGGGTCTTGAAAGATCAAGCAGGTCCCTTAGTATGGGAAATAAGGTAGAGAGTTTCTTAGTCCTTATGGAAGCTGGGAGCACAATATATGTGCAGGGGCAGCAGGTTTCCTTGGCTAGACGTTGGGATGGTTGTAACAAAAAAGCAGGGAGGGGTCTTGAAAGATCAAGCAGGTCCCTTAGTATGGGAAAGAAGGTAGAGAGTTTCTTAGTCCTTATGGAAGCTGGGAGCACAATATATGTGCAGGGGCAACAAGTTTCCTTGGCTAGACGTTGGGATGGTTGTAACAAAAAAGCAGGGAGGGGTCTTGAAAGATCAAGCAAGTCCCTTAGTATGGGAAAGAAGGTAGAGAGTTTCTTAGTCCTTATGGAAGCTGGGAGCACACTATATGTGCAGGGGCAACAGGTTTCCTTGGCTAGACGTTGGGATGGTTGTAACAAAAAAGCAGGGAGGGGTCTTGAAAGATCAAGCAGGTCCCTTAGTATGGGAAAGAAGGTAGAGAGAAAAGCTCTAACCCTCTGCGACCAAGGATACACAGCAGCCAGGGCAGTTACAGGAGAATAAAAAGATTTAAATACCAGAAAGGATGGAAATATCTAGAAGCTAGAATTACAACCCAGTCCTGCTATCCCCTGATCTTTCAACCAATCACTCATGCTAGAGAAGGTCAGGCAATCCTGTTATTCTCAATAATAGATAAGACAAGACACTATCAGTAGAAAATGGCTACCAGAAACACAGGAAACGCAACAACAAAACAACTAGGCCTGTATAACAGACTATCCAGACTATGCTACCTGACTAGAACATGGGAGCCTCACAATAAATGCACAGAAAAACACAGATAGAGCACTCAGAAATAGAAAATACAAGTCTCAGTATGAAAAAGCAGTTTACAGTTTAGTAATTCAGTAAAAATGCTATTACAGTAATGAACACGATTACAGCTAGTAGCTACAGTAGTTTAGGCAGAAAACACTACAGACGTGTTTATCACAGCAGAAAACAGACACTAAATGAAAGTTGTGCACAGATAAAGGAGCAAGGAAACTCTAGAGAATGCTTTTAACTGCAAACAAATCAGTTATATGGTACACTCCTTGGCAGGAAATCAGAACAAACAGATGTTTAACAAATGGAGAAAATTTCCAGTTAATACCTTACACACAGTGCTTTGGTTCTCTATCAGCAGATGATCGCTGCCAGAAACACAGGAAACTCAACAAAGAAAACAACCATGCCTGGATGACTGCAGGTGTCTATCCAGACTATGCTACCTGAGAATGAAAAATACAGTTAAAAACAGTATAAAACAGTACACAAATGCAGTGAAACAGTAAATAAAAGCTTTATAACAATGCAAAATCTAGTAGATTAGCTGTTTAGCACAATTATAAGCATTAAAAAGTGCAATTCAATGAAATAAATGTAAAAAATAACGACTGGTGTCAAAACCATGGCCTTAAGCCCAATGCCAAAAAATGTGTCGTCATCCCCTTTGGGAAAACCCTGGTTTCTATAAATTACCACATCAATGGTAGTCCACTGAACACATTAGGTGTTATAAGAGATCTGGGAACACTGACAGCAACCTCTCATTTGGCCACTGCATTGCCACTGTGGTTAGAAAGTCTTTCTATGTGGCACATCTCATCACTAAGGGTTTTACATCCTGGAAGAAAGAAGTCATTGTCTCCCACTATTCTTCCGTCATTAGACCACTCATCGAGTACAATGCCCCATTTGGCATGTACCTAAATAGACACCTGCAACAACTGGAGAGGCCATAAAAGTACCTCACAAAGAGGATTCTATGTCTTAAACACTTGTCCTATATGGACAGACTCAAAAGACTCCAACTATTCTGTCTCATATCACCTACTTAGGGTATGAAATGGAGTAAAGGGACAAGGCCTTTAGTCGGTTTGCATAATACATGTGTCTTACACTTTGAATTTTTTAAGTGAGAAACCTCTGAGCCTCTCCAGTTGGTGTAATTTCCTTGTTAGGTACATGTAAAAGAGAGCATTGTACTCAATTATAGGCCTGATGAGGATGAAGAACAATGGCACTATGACGTCCTTTATCTTAATGTCATGCTTTTACTTATAAATTAAGCCACATAGAAGGATTTACTTACTACCATAGTTACCTGGTGGCCAAAGTTTAGGTTACTGTCTATCTTTGTTCCTAGGTCCTTCACTGCTGGGTCTACTTTTAGGGTGTGCTATAAATATTATAAGGGTATGATTACACATTTTTTTTAGCATATAGGCTCAGACCATGGTTTTGACACCATTTTTTTGTCATTTTTGGGCTTGTTTGCAGGATGTCAGCATCATCTGGGAATTTGATGATTGCTCCCAGCTTACAGTCATTGGCAAACTTGGCAAGCCAGAGGCCCCCAACACTGGCCTTCATTTCAGAGAAGTATATCCCAAACAGGAGGGGTCCCAACACCCCAAACAGGAGGGGCCCCAACACTGAACCCTGTGGGACCACACTAGAAACAGGTTTCTTATCGGGTTTTAATTTAACTGGTTGGGAGGGTGGCCTAATGGTTAAGGTGTTTGCCTTACAAACACAAGGTACAGGGTTTGAATCTCACAGGTGATAATTGGCTAGGCTTAAAATGGCTCGCAAGGGCAGTTAGCCTAGTATGAACCTATAAGAAGTTCCTATAAGAAGTCTATATTATGTCGCCGAAATGCAATTCTGGCAAACACTTATACATCGAAACCTAATCAGTGAAACAATTTGCTGAATTTAATAAAGGCAAAGACATAGTTGGCCAACAACAGCACTTTGCCATTATCTCCACTGTAGTGTGATCTCGGAGTTGGTATATATATAGTTAGGGGGGTGTGGGAGCAAAGCCCCCCCTTTTAAGTGGGTTTGACTCCACGTAGTTAGTATGTTGTGCTGAGGTCAAGTATTTCTTTGCCCTCATTAAATTCAGCAAATTGCTTTGCTGATTAGGTGTCGATGTATAGGTGTTCGCAAGAAATGCATTTTGGTTACATAATATAGACCCTTCTTGTCAGTAGTGGATTCACCTATCTGGACAATATGTGGCTTGTCAGTGAGCCAATTTGCTATCCATCTGATGTTGAAGGGGTTTATGCCTAACTCAGTAAGTATATCTATGATCCCTGAGTGGTGGATTGTGTTGAAAGCTTTGGCCAGGTCTAGATAAGCAGTGTGTACCATTTTACTCTCATCCATGGCCCTGGTGACTTTCACGAAGAAGTCCAACATACTGAGCAATGAAGTGTTCCCTTTGACAAAACCAAATTGAGTTTGGTTCAGTGTTTAGAAATTTCCTATGTCTTTATTGATCAGGTCTATGATAGGTTTTGCCATGGCCATGCAGACGACACTGGTCAAGCTGCTGGGTCTGTAGTTCCCTGGGTCAATTGATAGGCCCCCCATATGCAGAGGGATAACTGTTGCAGTTTCTCATCTCTCTGGGACAAAGCCCATCCTGAGGTTGTGGGTAAAGATTTTTTTTAGTGGCTCTGATAGATTCTGTTTTAAGCTATTTAAGAAGGATCCTGGAATGTTGTCAGGAGCATTGAGGCTGTGCTTTTTCTTTAGCAAGCACAGTAAGGACCTGTTCCCTTATAATGACCAGTAGAGGGATAGTTGTGGGTATTTCTTTGGGTGGTGTAGAAGGTGATGGGGAGGGGGGTGAGAAGTTTGAACTGACCTTGTTGTTCAGCAGATTTACTATAGTTTCAGGCTGGATGTAAGTGTTGTTGTTCAAGATTAACTCGGCACATTGCTGAGCATTTTCTCTAAAGTTACGAGCATAATTTAAAAAAGCCTTATGAATACCTTTCTCCTGGGAGGTTATCTTTCCCATGTCATTTGCTTTGGCAGATTTGACCAGCACTCTAATTTGTTTGTTTAGACTGAAGTGTCTTTTTGCACTGTTTTGTCTGTTTCTTCTTGGCTTTGGAGAGGATTTTTTTTTCCTTTTGTTGAATAGCCAATTTATGCTAGCAGTCCACCAGGGTGGTTTATTTTTGCCAGTAATCATAGGTTTGATTTGGACAGGTATTGCCTCCTCTCTGCAGCTATGAATATGGTTATGTGGTTGTACAGTGCTTTGGTATACAGCTCAGAGCAGGCCTCAGTGTCATCTGGGTTCCGAGGGACTTGGAGGTTTAATAAGCTGTCATTTAGTTTGAGGTAATTGGCCTTAGTAAAGCTCTTAACAGGTTTGGAATTTGATGGCAGCACTTTATCCTGCAGATAAAGGTGAAGCCATTGTTCTAATAGATACAGACCATTATCGTACTAGTATGTATGAAACGTTATCAGACACTGCCACCTATATTGAGATTACGGAAGATTAAATGAGAACCCTTATTTCTAGGTTGCACAGTGATCTACAGGACTGTTTTATCAGTCAGTGTATTGCCAGAGATTTTTATAATTATTTGAAGGTTGATGCCCCAGTTGTTGCAGTCTTTTATGGTCTCCCCAGAATACATAAACATTATACTAAACCAGCAATGCAACCTGTAGTCTCATGGAGAGGATGTCTGTCCAAGAAGTTCTCCATTTATGTTGAGAAAATGATTAGACTTGTCCTGGACACCACTCCTACAGTCGTGAAAGATACCAAACAGTTCCTGTCATTGTTGTCTGAATGTATTGAGAATTTATCTGATGTCAGTGATGTTTTACTAGTGACTTTGGGTATTAGATATTTATTTACTGTGATCCCCAATGATGTGGAGATCGAGTGTACTAAACAGTTTCTTAACGATAGCACTGATTTCATGACAGAGAAGGTTAATTTAATATGTGTTTTAATTGAACTTGTGTTGACCAACAATGTATTTTTGTTCGATAACAAATATTATTTACAGAAGTTAGGGGTTGAGATGGGTACCCCATGTGCCAACAGCTATGCTAATGCTGTTATGGTTAAATGGGAGAATACTACAGCTTTGGTTTGCAATGAGTTCCATTGGATTATCATTTATTACAAATGTTTCATTGATGATGTTTTTCTTTTATGGTCTGGGTCATATTCTGACCTATTGAGGTCTGTAGACTTTTTGAATACATCTACTATTTTTTTGCTTTTTACTGTGAAATATCCTAAGACAGAGATTGACTTCCTTGATGTCCATGTTTATATGTTGGTTGAAGGCTCCTTTGCCTCAGATTTATTTAGGAAATCATGTAGGAAGAATCACATCCTTCAAAGGCAGAGTATGCATCGAAGGCATATTTTCAAGAATGTTGTAAAAAGTCAGGGTATGAGGATCTCCAGATTTGTATGTGGTGATACTAGATTTAACCAACAGCTGTCTCAGTTTAAAGATGAGTTTAAATCTAGAGGTTATACGGACAAAAAGTTCAATGTTCTTTGACATCTAGTAGTATAGATAGGATGGCCCGTGCCATACTATACTTTTCTAGGATTTGTCTACCTGAAGGAAGAAATAATCGTTTAGTTGATCGATCTAGGGTTGATATTTCTTTGTTTTATTCAACCGATGTTAGAGTAGTGTGTGATATCTTCAGTCAATATTGAAATATTATATTGGCTGACAAGTATTAGGTTCATAACCAAAGTTTTCTTTTAGAAATAGTAAATTTCTTAAGAGATTGTTATGTTATAAGAAGTTGAGCCAGGCACCCTCTGTACATTCTGACCAATGAGGTACCTATGCATGCCGATCATGTAATTATTGTAAATTTATTGTTGCTAGTGCCAACTTCTTTAAGCAACCCATGTCTGGGAAAGTATATCATTTTTCTTTTTATGTCAATTGTTCTACAGTGAGTTTAGTTTATCTAGTGAGGTGTGTATCATGTTGTTGCTTTTATGTCACAAAAACAAATCAGTCTTTTAGAGAACGGATACATGTGCAGGATGTGTAATCGTAGGACTGCACTAGCTAAACATGTTATTAGTTTTGGACTCTCTCACTCTTTTGTATTTCTAGTATTACAAGTTTGCTGCCATGACCTCAGAAAGGGTGACCTAGATAATAGAACTGAGTTATGTGAGTTGAGATGGATTGTTGCATTACAAGCTGATAAAGGGCATGGCCTTAATGACACAGTCCCATTGAAACCATATTTGAAAGTGCATCCCCTTTATAGATAGTCTATGCTTTTTGGGTATGTTATATAGTGTTTGCCTGAGTCTGCATTGTATTTTATGTTTAGCTGAATAATTCAGCTGCTTTGCTGCTATCGGATCTATTATGCGAGTGTTCACTCGCTATTTTGTTATATTTTTTCCTTTGTTGGCTCATGTATGTGTTACCAATCATGGGGTACTCTTATAGTGTCATTGTTATGGTTGTTTTTTGAGTTCTACTGTGTTTAGGTCTTTTTTAAATGTATTTATATTTGTTTTATGTGATTTGTTTTCCTTGGAATATGCTGAGCTGGGTTGTATTGTTTGGTTGTTCAGCTTCATGCTTTTTTTTTGCTTTATAATGAGAGCATTGGTTACTGTTGATCTGTGTTAGTTGATTGGTGGATGTGTGACCATTCCTGTTTTATTTTTATTTAGATACACTAACAAGGCACTAATCACACCCTCCAAAAGCCATTACACCTCTGGTGACTCCCTGTATTCTAGCAACATTGATAAGACTTGGAACTCCCTACCACTATAAATCAGCATACCTCCCAACCATACCAAATTACTCAGTTTTTACAGAGTTTTGGGGTTCAAATAATGGAGTGCCACAATTCTCGAGTGGCACCCCTTAATTTCTGAATTTTTCCCAGCTTTTATTTTAAATTTTTGTTTTTTGGCTTTTTGAGCTGACATCATCATGTGCACAATGACGTCAGCTCCAACCAGCCTGTCAGAAATTGAGCTCAAGGGTTCACAACTCCAATGAGCCGGTTGGAATTGAGCTTGCTCACACACATGCATTTCTGGCTACCAGCCAAGCGGGAACACAAACTGTTATCTTCTGGAATGTTATAGTAACTGTTTATGAGCAGGAGCATAACTAAGACTGCAGACAGAGGTGAATCGTCTCTTCTGGGATGAAGAGATGTTATAATATCTGTCTGGTGAATCATCTCTTCTGGGATGTAGTGAGCGGGAACAGAGAGCAGAGAGGTATGAACGAATGAATACTGAAAGGTGTGTGTGAACTGAACAGAACACTGTGCCATAATGTATGTGAATTGAAGGACACACTGCAAAGGTAAGCCCATATTGTGAGGTATGAACGAACTCTCAGAGGTGTGTGTGTGTGTGTGTGTGTGTGTGTGTGTGTGTGTGTGTGTGTGTGTGTGTGTGTGTGTGTGTGTGTGTGTGTGAGAGAGAGAGAGAGAGAGACTATGTATGATTGTCTCCATGAGCCAGGCTGCTACAGGAGTCAATATTAAGTTCATATAACGCAACAGCCAAAATGTTAGGGTACAGGATACAAAACTAAATTTAGCATATTTTTGTTCTGTTCCTCATAAAATCTGTGGTTTTCAGGATTTTTGTGGTAAATCACTGAAGGATTGAATTCACAAATAATGACAGCCATTTGAATTTCAGACTTCATACTCTTCAGAAAATAAACAGTAACACAAAACCTTTTATTCTAGCAATTCTCTAAGTTTATAAGATCAGTATTTGAAATGTGTCCATATTTTGGGGCTGTATTCCCCCATTACTGGTTGTCCAGGATTTTTGTGCTAAGACGTTGAGAGCTATGGTGAGAACTGAATACTGAATTCTGTATTCCCCCATTATTGACTTTGGCCAGGTATTTGTGCTAAGAGGTTGAGAGCTATGGTTCGATGTGAAAACTGAATTCACTAAATGATAGCCATTTAAGTGTCAGTCTTCCTATATTTTAAGAAACTGCTGATTAGCATAGTGGTGTGTTGTTCTGACTGTAGTACACAAGGTCCTGGGTTCAAATACATGGTGGTAATACATTTTATTCTAGCAACTTTCCAAAATTATATAAATTATTTTGCCCCCCCCCCTCAAAAAAAAACTGAAATTGAAAATAAGTGCAAGAAGATTTGCAAAATGCCCATGGCTTACACTACTGTCATTCTCTCTCTCTCTGTATATATATATATATATATATATATATATATATATATATATATATATATATATATATATTTTGTGTGTGTGTGTCTGTGTAAGTAGACTTTTATGATGGAAATGCTCTGAATTGGGCGGTTTTGTCATTATTGGTTCATGCATTTTGGCTCATTGCCTACTGGAAAAATGTTCAAAGAATAAATTTAAAATGTGCTCTAAGTCTAACAAATGTGCTATATTATACAAAGAATATAATTTAATAAATTAATAAAGTCAGGAAGGTGTATCTAAGAACACATGTATGTTTCTTGTTTTGTGTGCAAGGGGCCTATGATTTGAAAACAGCCCAAAGGTAATCTTTATCCACCACTGGCCAGATCATTGTAGAAGTAGAGCAGTAGGCACACATTAGTGTTTATGGTAAATGGGGCAAAATAGCCAGGTAATGGGACATTGGAATGGCTGCAGGGGGACTGTGGAGCCATATTTTGGTTGTCTGTTCTTCAGTTTGAGTTTGAAGTTGGTATCCCACAATTTAATTGGAATGGGTGGGGTTACATAATTATGTATGCAAATGTTATGGTAATCATCTTACAGATTTGTACCTATTTTTCATGGGCCTTGTTCAGATTTTTGATGTTTCCAGGTTGCGATATATGCAAATCAGGGTGCAACCTAACAAAACCATCTTCAAAAAACAGCTTATTTCCTACCTAAGTAACTCCTGGACATGCAACTGTCTAGCACCTGGCTGACATATTCTAATTCCTTTCCCCTACCCACTATCCAACCTCTTTAAAACTTGCACAGATGCACTATATATTATCACACGTTACTTGTAACTGCCTAGCACCTGGCTGACATATTCTAACTCCTTTCCCCTACCCACTATCCAACCTCCTCTTTAAAACTCCCACAGATACACTATATATTATCACATGTTACATGTAACTGCCTAGCACCTGGCTGACATACTCTGACTCCTTTCCCCTACCCACTATCCAACCTCCACTTTAAAACTCCCACAGATGCACTACACATTATCACACATTACTTGTAACTGCCTAGCACCTGGGTGACATATTCTAACTCCTTTCCCCTACCCACTATCCAACCTTCTCTTTAAAACTCCCACAGATGCACTGTATAGTACCACACATTACTTGTAACTGTCTAGCACCTGGCTGACATATTCTAACTCCTTTCCCCTACCCACTATCCAACCTCCTCTTTAAAACTCCCACAGATGCACTATATATTACTACATGTTACTTGCAACTGCCTAGCACCTGGGTGACACATTCTAACTCCTTTCCCCTACCCACTATCCAACCTCTTTAAAACTCCCACAGATGCACTATGTATTATCACACATTACTTGTAACTCCCTAGCACCTGGCTGACACATTCTAAATCATTTCCCCTATCCACTACCCAACCTTCTCTTTAAAACTCCCACAGATGCACTATGTATTATCACACATTACTTGCAACTGCCTAGCACCTGGCTGACATATTCTAACTCCTTTCCCCTACCCACTATCCAACCTCCTCTTTAAAACTCCCACAGATGCACTATATATTATCACACATTACTTGTAACTGCCTAGCACCAGGCTGATGCATTCTAACTCCTTTCCCCTACCCACTATCCAACCTCTTTAAAACTCCCACAGATGCACTATATATTACCACACATTACTTGTAACTGCCTAGCACCAGACTGACACATTCAAACTCCTTTCCTCTACCCACTATCTAACCTCTTTAAAACTCCCACAGATGCACTATGTATTATCACATGTTACTTACCAACTCACTGCTGCCTACTCCCCACTGTCCCATCTATACCCATTAACTCTCCCATAGACTAAGTTGAAAAGCTTTCCCTTAAAATGGCAATGCACCTCATATGAACTTGTCTATATTCTCATCTTTTTTTAGTTTTTCCTTTCTTGTCTTGTCTTCAGTACATCTTCAAGATTATTTCTACTAAACATACTGTATGAACAACAATCATATGTTACTACCTGCTATACTTTTAATTTTATGTCTAAACCACTATGCTTTAGTAAATATCTTATGTAATCATATGTTTTTATCTGTTATATTTTTATAACTGAATGTGTAAATATCTTATGTACAGTATGTTAGCAATTGTTCTGGAGCTTTTCTCCCCAGCCTCCACTGAAAATGGACAGCTCTGTCCAGTTGGTCCTTTCCGGTAAACAAATGTAAAATAAATAAAAAATAAATAAATACATTTTGACGCAGTTGCCTATTGGTTAGACTCACCTTTTTATGAAATTTGATTGTTTTTTTTTTTTTGGTTTCTAGTTATCCTGTGTTTTGGTAAACTCCCCTTTTAGCTGGAATTCTCCCATTTATGTGACTCATGTTATGTCTTTTATTTTTTGTTTTTTTTTTCTTCTGTCTTGGATTGATCAGGGTCTTCTCCTTTATTTTGTATGGTGATAGTTTTAATGTTCATATGTGAGCTTTATTTATTCCTTAGTTGGTTACAGAGTTCGGACGAGAAGTTAATTATTCCATCCTTTTGCTGTTATATTTATTCATTGTTACTATGTTCATCTTGCTGGTGAAGTTCCAATTTTTATAATTGTATTAGAACAGACTTAGCAATATGACTTGTGCAGTTTTGATTTTTGCTATTTCAGCTGTATATTAATGCACTACCAGACTTTTTTATTTTTATGTTTATTTAATTCCTAGTTTTCAAGGGTAGTTATACATTATGTTTGAACAAATGTTATTGGTCGAATTCTGATTTATTCATATTTTTTATTGTATTTTTGGCTCATGCTAATTATTTATATATCTTTCACTCTATAGTGCATATTTGACCTATCTGAATGCAGTGCAAGGAATAAACCAACAGGTTGTGTAACCATTTACTATTATTATGTTATCATTAGCTGTATGCTCAAACCAGCATTGTATTGTTGAACTCTGTTTTTCATTGGTGTATTTTTATTTACTCTCCATCCGATAGGTGTATGTTTGACCTATCTTAATGTAGTGTGGGGAACATGCCGATAGCTTTTATGTGAATGGATATCATTGGATGAATATTGTTTTACTCCTCTTTTATTGGTTTTCTAGGTTATGCTAATTATCTTTATACCTTTTCACCCAAAAGGTGTACGTTTGACCTGTTTTAATGCAGTGTGAAGAATACAACCATTTACTAAGTTATTATTGGCTGTACATTCTAATGAGCATTTTAATATTCTAAGTGATGTATTTTTTGTCCAGTTTTGATTGTTCTTTGTTACTTTTTAAATGTTTGCCTAGACTGACTCTAAGGATCTGAAGAATGCCGATTTAGACGTGAAAGTGCTTATCCATTCTCTCTGATTTTTTGTTTTATTAGTTGTTTCATTAAAGTTTTCTCTGTATAAAGCATACCTCTAGGTTCTTCTTTTCTGACCGATTTTAAAAAATTGTTGCTAGAAAATTTGAAAATTGCTAGAGTAACAGGATTTGTGTTAACAAGCATTTTCTGAAGGATATGAAGTCTGCAAATCAAATGTATGTTTTTATTTATTGACTTCAATCCTCTTTGATTTACCAGAAAACCACAAATTTTATGAAAAGCAGGGCAAAATTATGAGGCAAACATCTGGGCTTTTTGTGAAAATCTGGACAGTTGAGAGGTATAACTAAACCATATATTTTACTGTAATAATTACAATTATTATGTGGAGTTCATGGCAAAAAAACGAGGTGTAACATAGTAAGCAGTCAATCTTTAATTCTAACTGGTACATTAGGTTACAGTGTTCTCAGGTTCACTTAGTTAATATCAGTTCATACTGATTCTAAGGGATCCCCATCACTGCTATCACTCCTGCACTGGTTGTGCACCTGGATGCTTCTCAGCCATCGTACTTTGATTGCGACTTTTGTGCTTGGCATTAATTTTAAATCAGTATTGGCACAAGATCTGTATTAGTTTCTTGGAACCTGATAACCAGATACAAAGGACCAGGTGGGCACTGCCATTTAGATGCACCCAAGATTGAAAAGACTATACACAATGACATTTTTGGTGGCATATGCTATTGTGAAACTGTACTGAGAATGTATTTGTAAGAGTATTAACAATTGATGACAAGATCTGAAACATTGAATAGCCACCACATTCATCTGCTTCAACTGTTGATCTTAAGTTAGTATCAGTGCAATCAATTATAATAGCACTGGTTCCAATAACTAGCCTCATTTATGTTCATTATCTATAATCACCATTGCTGTATTTTTTAAAATATATTTGTTGGTCATTTCTCTTTGCAGCCATTAAGCCTCAACCTTTTCATAGACCCATTCACCCCACTACTTCTGCCATCTACAGGTTGGCAGAGGGAATGTAAAAGTTGAGGAGCTCATGGCCATTATACTGCAGGGTTACAGATTTTTTATACATTTACATTTACATTCCTTCCACTCCTATTCACTAGCAGATGCAGTACAATGTCTGCCATACTATGAGTTATATGGGTGCATGTTTCCACACATGCTCATTCTCCAGTTACAGGGCATTAGCACTCCTTGGTAGGCCTACATCCCCCATGAGTCCCTCTGCTCTGATACTGCCAGCACACACCAATCCATGAGATAGTCTTTCTGCAGCAAGACTCTTAGAACTCCCTCCACCCTCCATCATGAATGGATGAGCCAGCATCAGCTACTCATGTCTAACCTTCCCTTTCTGTTTCCTCCAGCACTTATGGCCATTTACTGAACCTGGGGTATTGAGGTACTGGAGCACATTCCAAGCAAAACCTTCAAATCTGAATTCATAATTCCTCCATGATACACATATCATTCTCATATTTACATTTCAGAACTTAAGAATATGTAAAATGTAATTTATAATTACATGTATGTTTAAAAAAAAACAGCAGTCTATAAATATGTTCATCATTTTACTGTTAGCCGTCTTATGATTTTTGTATCATTGTTCTATTGTATGTATTCTATTTATTAATTTCTAATTGCTAATTTCCATTTTCATATTGTAATGTCAGGAGCTTTTCTCATCAGGTCTCCACTGAAAAAGGGTATCTACCCAGTCAGACTAACCGGGTTAACAAATGTAAAATAAATAAAATAAATAAATAAAATTCTGATATTCTGAAATTATGGAGAATGAAGTCAGTTATGATTTTAAAGTTTAACACCTTAGTACCAATAGGGTTAAATAAGGAATGCCACTGGAAATGCTTTCTTTATTTAAGGGTGGGATTAACTATATTTAATTGTATTTAATTGAATAATTGCTTATTAAATACAATATATAAGGTAAAGAATGGTGAACAGGAGCATACTCTGTAAAGGCTGTTAAGCCGAGGTGCTAGAGAGGATTACTGACTGTGTGCTGCTATAAGGTGTCTGTTTTATTCTGGATGTGATTTCAAATATGTTTTAACAATGAAGCAGAGAAATTTGTGAATTTTATTGTTTTCCATTGGAGTTCCTATTGTGTCTTTTTGGACGTGTTTTTTCATTAAAACAACTAAAGGTAATCACTGGCTCTTCATTTGTGACTGTGGTTATACATCTGTATTTTTTGGTGAATTGGTGGTTATACAAAATTCTGATATTATTGTATCCATGACAGTTATAATTTGAGTCGGCTTTTATAATTTATATAATTTAATGAAGTTTACAAATAAATACATGCATGTTCACATGCTTGCTAACAATAACTATTAAGGAATACCGGGAAAACAACTTTATTTTTCCCTAAAAATACTTTAATATGGCCAAATGTAATGCTCACATAAAACAACATGTAATGACATATATTGATTGATGGGAACTTTTTGGTTACCTATTACTAAGTTCTTCACATTAAGTATAAAACAAAGATTCTGGGGTTTACAAAAACAGAGAAGCAGTACTGCTGCATATTATAACGTTCCTGGAAATAAAGATGTAATGGAATGCAGACTGTCTTATCCTAATATAAGTACTGCTGAATGTCATCTAAAAGCCATAACTATTTGTACAGGCTGTTAGGATAAGATACTGAAGAAACTGCAGCATACAATCCAGTAGTTATCTGATGCAGAGCTGATCAGCCATAATAAATGATGCCACTTTATAACAGCCTGCTTTCTTCTTTTATTATCTCTAAGCTGAAGGAAATAAATGACTTTAAAGGATGCTGTGGTTACAATGGCTTACTTTCAAATGCTAAGTCATCAAACATAACCTTCACGGATGAAGCTGCCCAGACTCCCTGCCTCTTTTAATTTATTTATGATTATCATTATTCATTTAACTCATTTTAAGCTCAGATCAAGTCATTTTCTAAACATTAGTAGTTTCTTAGAATTTTTTTCTCCAAAGTATTGCCTAGTTTCATGCTTATTTTATTTCTTGTGTTAGTGTGCTGTACCCAGAACTAAGTAACATTATATTCTAAATTACACCACTTTCTGGAGATGTTATGCATTAGTACATGCATTAGCTTGCTGGAATTATTTTGTATCGCCCACAGATGTTGGTTAAATCTTAAAAAAAATTATAATTTCACCTTGACCTTGTGTATATAATGTCAGTGATACAACCTGTAGTACACTCTCCCATTGTTATTTCTTTTCCCTTACCATCAGTTGCTCACATGCAATGCAAAATAAGAAGCAAGTTGCCTTGCTGAGTGTGTCATCCATTGGATAAGATAGTAAACCAAGGCCCCATCTAACTGAGTTGGTGGTAGCTCAGGTGGATGTAAGAGATCCTATGGCACCTATTGAAAAAGAGTAAGAGACGTTTCTCGATACCCTGGTTAAATTTCCCCTAGCAGGATAAATATCACCTTGGTCTAACCTGACTAACAAATAATAACTAAATAAATTATGTATGCTTTATTTAGTAAGAAATCTGTAAGTAAGAATTAAGTAACTTCTTGCTAAGCATTTAAATGTGCTATGTCCACATTAGAAACAAATAACTCTAATCAAATTACATCCGTCTAACATTTCTAAATTTAAAAATTATAGTTTAGTCAAATATTAGAGAACTGGACATGTTTCTTTTCAAATGTTTCTAGTTCCAGTGTAGCTGCATAATTTTCACCTGGAACTCACTACCTGCTGAACTTAGGAAAATAAACAACTTCCCAGTTCTGCAATCAACTTAAGTATTATTTAGAAAACCGAAGAGCATGTTTCCTTCACAAACCGAACAGCTGCTGATTATCTTCCCTGTTAAGTCCAAAGCTTACTTCCGCAATTCTTTACAATATGAATAACATCAACTGCCGCCTTGTTTTCTCAGTATGTATACTTGTATATACTGTGTATACTTTATCTATGTGCATTACTTATTCTTTTAAATCAATTATGCTTTTCCTTCTCTTATCTTATGTATTCCATTCCTTAACTTTGTTTACTTTGTGCTATAATGCTGCTATATTTAAAACACTATATGTCATTTATTATTGATGCACTGGAGTTTTATGTATGTTATTTGTCTCTGTCTCGTGGCCTGGATCATGATTGCAAACCATCCTTTGCCCAGCTCACCTACCCTGTTAACAATGTTAAATAAATACATAAATTTAGAAATATGCCTATGACTTGAAATTCCATTTTAAACTTGAATTTGAATCTTTTTGTTTCCTGAAAGTTTCTTCAGAATCTATTTTAACTTACTATTTTAAAAAAAGAAGAGAAAAGGTAATGTGTGATTATACACTCCCAAAATGTTTGGGACAAAAACACTGTTTTGTTTGAAATGAGATATATGAATTATTAAAAAAAGTGCACCCCATAATGGTATCTAGTCAGTGATTCATAGGTTCATACATGTGTACTAGGCCAATGGCCCTGGAGCCTTTACAAGCCTAGCCCATAGGATTCCCCTGACATCGTGCCACCCAGCCTTAGTTCCCAGTGCCTCTGATGAAAGAGTTTTCACTTTTCTTCTGCTATGGTTCTTAACCATATGTTTGATTTAATTCCAGTCTTCCTAAATCAGGTTTGCTGTGACAGTCATTTATATATGTTATTCTATTACTAGTACAAATGAAAATTAATTAAACTGAATTCTTTGAAGATAAATTACTTAAACTGAATACTTTGAGCTGGCTGTTTTTCAGTACAGTTACTGAGCATCCATACTTGTTTTTCTTTTTTTTTTTATTTTATTATTTTTGTCAAACCTCAACCCCTTAAACCCATGGGAATCATACTACATAATCTGTTGCGTATTACAAAAGACAGTGACACCCATCAACAGTCTCCTTCTCTGCCAAGATAATAGTAGATGTACAAGGTTATATGAACTAAGCACAGATTAATCTAAATTGACAATTTGTATCCATCCCTACTAAAACTGCTGCAGGACTCAAGAGGTTGTACATTCCCCACAGCTGAGTCAGCTGTCTGTTTTAATGATTTATGTATCACAAAAAAAACAAAACAAAAAAACACAATCCTGGTTGATAACTAAGTTCTCTCTCTCTGTATAATAGTGGAAGAGAGTGTTGCCCCACCAAGAAAACAAGTCGTACATCATCCCTGTTTCAGTTAAATTAGGAAGTGTAGGACATTAAAACACAGTGTGGTACAAAGGCTGCAAGGTAGACAGATGCTACAATAACCTTCATTTTTACAATAAGGCACTTGGGATAATTACTTTACTATCTCAAGAGACTCAGCTGCCTCACTTACCCTGTACCAACCAGCCAACAATTCAATAATTTCTTCTGAAGGACTACTTTAATCCATCCTAATATGTAGCCTTATTATGCTCAGTTATGCTTCACCCCCAGCCTACCAGTGCTGTCATCCAGCCCCTCCCTACTTCCTTTAAAAGATTCCTGATCTGCACACATTTATTTTGCACCTCTCTAATGACATTCAGACTATTTCAGTATTAACCCTATTACTTCCTCCACTTTTTTCAGCACTCTAAGATCACTGAAAGCAACAATCATTAACTGCAACTCAGTTACTATCCCAGTCAATTTCAGCCTAACTACAACAATAAACCTTAATTGTCATGCCCAGGGACATAAATCTCAAGCAAACTGCGTTAACAATCCTACCAAACTGAGCATAAAAACAACTCTTAATAGTTTTGACATAAAACAGAAATCATAAGAAACATCAACAATGAATTCAAATTGTATTTGTTTTATATATATATATATATATATATATATATATATATATATATGGTATACATGCCTTTGTTCACTGAAACAATCTCCGAACATTAGTTTTTCCGAACTGGGATGTCAAATTTTAAAGTAGAGAATGGTCGGAATATCATACGAAACACTGAATGCAACATTTCCGACCGCTCTACCACCTAAACAAGCGCTACCATGGGTAAAAAAGGGGGGATATTGTGTGTTTTGACTATCTCTGGTTCAGACATATGAGAACCTGCTGCATTGCTTTCGACATTTGGTACATCGACAAGGTAACGGATGGCTAAATGCATGTATACTATATATATATATATATATATATATATATATATATATATATATATATATATATATATATATATATATATATATATTTATATATATATATATATATATATATATATATATATATATATATATATACATATATATATATATATATATATATATATATAAAAGTTAGTCATTGGGATTCAGTAAAGCCTTCATGCTGGTTTTCCACCATGTGCACATCACATGGATGCAGAAACTTTTAAATTTAGTAAGTGCCATGTAGCAGAGCACACTCCTTTGCAAACAAGGTAAACACTGTGGGATGCTAATTACTACATTAGCAGCTGAATTGCATTCTAATCAACCAAGGCAACATGTTGGAGCTGTTCAACAAGCTATAAAGCAAATGTGCAGCCTCTGTGCTGTTGTTCCCTGTAAATTCCAAAACTTTTGGAATACAGCCAAGGAAAGGAGTATACATAGTAAAAGGTAAAATGTATGAGATTTGTACAGAACAACTGACATTACCGTGTGACAGTAGGCTGGATGCAACAGAAGGAGAGTAACAATAGCAACATAAAAACTTTTTGTTTAATAACACAAATGCAGCTTTGCTCCCCACCCTCAAATGAAGAGTACACTTGTAAGTAATGCAGACAAATAAAAGTGTAAAAGTGTGTGTTAATCAAACTAATTATAAAAATATTAAACAGATTATTCATAGTTACATGTCAGCATATGCAGTGTTTAGCTGACAAAATGCAGGCATATCATCTAAAAATCAGTACTTCTCAGTGATCAATACATAAACAATATGGTTCCTCTTCAGTTTCCCTAGCTGCAAGGTTACTTTCTGGTATAGATTCAGGTCTGGCAGCATGGTGAAGATGTAAATGAGGTCTGAACTCATTAGAATTGCTGAATCCTAAATCCTTGGCTCCATGTATCTGATGTAAACACCACCAGACACTTCTGCAGTGTATAGATGGTAACTGTGACTGCTTGCATCAGGTGGGCATGTCAGGTTAGACTTATAAAGTATTACATGTAAATCTGTCAAGGTTGGAAATCGAAGTAAGCAGCAGACATTCACAGGTTCTGTTTTTTTAATATCCAACCTCCTCTTCATTTGTGTGTAAATTGTGTTTTCTCTGTCAGTTTTTATTATTATGTAATTTTTTGCCATTATTTGCATGCTGTGGCGCTTAGCACAATCACAAGCAACAGAGGAATAAATGGAAGGTTTGGCTATACTTATCTTGTTTGCACGGCATTGCATCTTGGAAAAAAAGGAGACGTTAAGAATGACTAGTATATAAGAGAATGTCATGTAACCCTTCCAGTGGCAGCTTTGCTAAAGTATGACAGTTACTATTGAGTCTGTGGAATGCACCTACTACTTAACTGACACTGTGGCAGCAGGTGTTAATGCAGTGATATGTTCTTTTTTTGGGCCAGATGGTACTGGGTTTGAACACAGCTGCATCTAATACTTTTAACTACATTTGCTTTACTGTTAGTGCAAGTTGGTACATGATGCACACCATCATGCAATAATGCACTAAAGAAAAGAAATGGGGAAGATAAAACAGTGGTAAAATGTGGAACAAGTAGGAGAAAGAAAAAATGGAAAGCAATACTGGAATGTGCAGAAGGGAGGTAGGAAAGAACCATAGCTACCCATTTATTCAACAATAAAACTGATAATACAGGCAGAATATTACCTGAATTTAGACTGTCAGCTCCAGAGAAAGGGGTGACCACAATGCAATCATGTTGTATAGCCAACGGGACTGAATCAAGTGTGTCAAGAAGACACGTGTGCAAAATGGAGAGGTATGTATGGGACATTTTTTTTTTTTTTTGTGGGACATTTATTTTATTTTTTTTTTTTTGAGACAGACTGGAATGTTAGGGAAGGGATGTAGGTATGTCTGGGTCTGTTAAGTTGCTTAGGTGAGGAAATAATTGTAGACAGACAAAACAAGACAAGACGAAGAGACAGTAATGGACACAAGTGTTCGGTGGACATGACGGATGGGGTGAGGGTGGGTTATCCAGGACCCATGGACATCAAGCTGATTGACAGCAAGAATCAAGTCCTCATCCACAGGACTTTCATCACTGTCACCTTACTCTGCCACTGGCTGGAGTGCTTGACATCTCCTTCTCCTTCTCCTGGTCCTATATAAAATGAGGGAGAGCAGCCCCTCCATCTGGAGTAAGCATGCACCAACAGTATGTCACACAATCCTAAGCACTATCCCTGGCAGATCAGCATGGGTGATAAACTCACCACCTCTGTCACTGCTCCCGGAGGGAACCACTGGCCTATCCTCCAGGGCAGGACTACCTGAGGGGGCAGGTAGTGCAGGGGCAGCAGAGTTGGTTCTGCCAGGTTGGCTCACAGACGTGCTGGGCAATGGTGCTGGGGGCAGCTGGAGTGGGAACATGTGGATCCTGTGGGATAGGCCTACCCCACTGTGATGTAGACCATTTTGTGATGTGGTACACATGGAGAACATGGCCACATTTTGACAACACATAAAATAAAACAGCAAAGAAGAAAAAAGAGATAAGGGTTGTGGTGAGAGAAAAAAAGAGATAAGATTAGTACCTTCATGTGTAACATACAATGCATTAATACAATTATTTGACTCGATTATCTTAACCTTTACTCTTAAGACTACCACCCCTAACAGATAATGTATTACTTTTAAGACTAGCAGCTCCTAATAGATGCACACTATACTACAGACTGCAGCAAGTGCTCCTTTACATGTGCATATATAGCACATATGCATATTCCATTCACAGTTTACAGCAGGGCATGTGTGCCACTGGTATAGAGCTTTTAATTTAAACCTTTCAGTTACACATAATTGAAGAAATAACTGTTATTGTATAGTTGGTAAGTGTGTTATTTGGACCCACCACCTCTGACTAAAGTCTAAAATTGCAGTCTTGGTTTGTGCCACAGACAAATGCATGCATACTTACTTTTACAGTTAGGATATGCATGCTCAATTTGATACAACTGTATAAAATACCAAAACAGCTTCCTTTAACTTTTAATGCTACAATAACACCACTCTTCTGCTGCATACATACCACATGCCTCCCTCATCCTCGTCACTGTAGTGCCACGGGTCCTGACATTGCATTCCCTGTCCATGGCAGCTGCGGAAAAAAATAGAACGGAATGCCATTATGAATAACAGTCATACCTATTTCCAGCTTTTAAGCCTTACAAGTACTCTCTGTAGTTGATACTTACACATTTGTGGGATGTCCTCCATCCTAAATTCCTCAAACCAAGCATCAATGGTACTCTTCTTCCTCCTCCAGAGCTTGTTGCCGTGCTGTGTTCACCACTGCGGAGGATATAGGTGGCACTGATCACAGCCCAGCCCAAAGTATCCCAAGCCTCTGACTTATTCTGCAAAATTCTAGAAAAATGCATTCAAACACCTTCTGCAAGAAAATCTTCTTACATCCATGCAGCATGTTTTTTGCCCAAAACACAGTACTGCTACTGCTTTGATATCCTTCATAAATACTATTGCAACTTCTCGTGACAATAGGTTAGTCTCCTGCTTGCTTCTTGACCTCTCTAAAGCCTTCAGTACTGTTTCCCATAGACTACTTCTATCCAAACTAGCTTCACTTAACCTCTCTAACTCCGTGCTATCTTGGTTTTCCAGCTACCACTCCAATAGATTCCAGGAAGTGAATTGGCAATCCAATATCTCTCCCTTCCTACCTGTTCAAACAGGGGTACCCCAAGGTTCCATTCTGGGACCCGTACTTTTTAATGTCTATCAATGACCTCCACTCTTCTTGTCCACTCTCTACCAGAATTCAGTATGCTGATGACTCTGCTATCATCTCCCATTCAGATAACATCACTAGTCTTCAAACCCTTACCCAACAGTCCTGTCATGCAGTTGAAAGATGATACTTAACTCAAAGAAAACCAAACTTCTCTTATTCCTACCTACAACTCTCCAGCATCACAAAGCTACCTACTGTCTCCTCCTTGAACAACACATTCATCTCTACCGAACCTCATACTAAACTTCTAGGAATTATCATTGACAACCAACTTAAGTTCGATCTCCATGTTCAACATTGCATTAAAAAAGCACATCAAAAGCTAGGTGTGTTATACAGACACATGAAAAGTTCCTCTCAAAAGCTTTGAGACTCTATTTAACACAAGCTTTTCTACTTCCCACACTACTCTATGCAGCCCCTATACTCAAATTCCAATCCGATCTTCTGTCTAAACTAGAATTCACCTATAATAGAATTGCTAGATTTGCCTCCAACCTACCTTATCGTACCCAGCACTGTATTGCTCTAAAAGTCTACAGTGGCTGGAATTTCATCACCAAATTCTACTATCCCACCTTCTCATGGCACACTCTGTCTTACACAAACCCTCCTTCTGCCCCACTCTCTCTACTCTAATCCAACCTTATGCCCCAACCATGCTCTTTGTAGCTCTCAACAGCATCTACTGCATGTCTTTAAGCCCAACAAAAAAACTGGTGAACTCCTCTACAGATACTCTGTAGCAAATGCCTGAAATAAACTCCATTTAAGTCTTAGATCTATCACTAACCCTAAGTTTTTTAAAACAACTTTGAAAGAAAGCCTCTACAAATGTTGGTCCTGTCCATGCAATGACTATAATTAGCATAACTTTTCACTTTCTATAAAGATGCTCCCTCTATGACCTGAAGTAATAATATACCTTCCCTCTTTTAAAATGTTGTATCCTATTCTCTCACCTTCTCTGCTGCTTCTTTATACTCTGCTAACAGTTTCCTTTGTTCCCTGAGCTTCCTAACTTGCTGACTGTTCACTGGCTTTTACACAATGTTTTAATCTCCTGTTTATATCACAGGACATAAAGGACCTACTGTTCTGGTTGCTTTCAGCTACACAGTTGACCTCTATTCCTCTCTATATTTATGTATATATTGTACAGTTTTAGTATATATTGTATAGTTTTAGTATGTTATCTTTTGATTGCTGCCTCTTTCACTATTGTACCTTCTACTATGTATGCTTAGTTTTGATTCAACTTGCTCATAGAAATTAATTTTGGTCAAGTAAATTTCTCTTTGTATTCTTCTATTATTTGTATTATTTGTGGACCTTTTCTCCTTGGGTCTTCACTGAAAAGGGGCTTTTTGCCCAGCTGGACTAACCCGGTTAACAAATGAAAAATAATTAGATTTCTACATAGGTCTGGATTTCAACTCTCTCTCCAATGCAACTTCAGAACACAGGATGGGTGCCTTATCCCTTTTTGTCACATAAACAGCTTTGCAGCAAAGAACTTAAGTCATTCTTCACACAACCAGTTGCAACAGAATGTACACTGATATCAAACCATAAACTGTTATTTGTACATTTATTATATTTATTATATTTGAATGTAGTGCACTTAGTGATCACACAGCCTGTTATAAGTATTGCTTGCAAATATACAGCTCTGTCTGACCTTCTTTTCTTCTTGGTCATCATCATCATCAGCCCCCTTTTTCCCAGTTTTCTACATGGGGTCAGAGTATCGTGTTAACTGTCACCATCTCTCTCGATTCAGTGCCACACTCCTGCCTTCTTCAACACTCATGCCTGACTGTCACAGATCTTCTTTCACACAATCCATCCACCACTTTGCTGGACGGCCTCGCTTCCTCTTACCTTCTTCCTCTCTTTCCCAAATCTTCCTTAACAGATTGCCTTCTGCTTTCCTACATGTGCCCAAACCACGGTAATCCATTCTCTTTGATGTTTTCTGCAATTGGAACTACTTGTTTCTGCTCTTATGTCCTCATCTCTTCATCTGTCCCACAGTGTGCATCCTATCACCTTTCTCAGGCACTTCATTTCCATCACCTCCAGCTTCTTCAACTGTTCTGCCTTTACTGCCCAGGTTTCTGTACCTTACAGTAGTACTGTTCGCACCACTGTTTTGTACACCTTACTTTTCAGCTTCTTTGGCATTCTTCTGTCATAGACTACACCTGATACTCTATGCCAGTTGGCTGCAACACCTCTGATTCTAGCTTTGACCTCTTCATTCAGACTACCCTTCTCCTCCCAGATACTTGAAGCTGTTTACCTGTTCCACTCTCTTCCCTTCTATCTCTAGTCTCAGCTTCTTCTGATTTCTCCAATTTGCTGCCATTACCACCATCTTATCTGTGCTTAGTTTCATCCCATTTGCATTTCATTCTCCTATCTTTTGCTGAAGTTCTAGCTCAGAGTCTGCCTGTACTGCCACAATGTCTCCATAGAGCAGCTTTGTTAATCTGTCCCCTCCAACCTGTTTGCTAATGTAGTCCATCACCAGTATGAACAGCAGTGGGCTCAGAGCTGAACCCTGATGTGCACCCACACCCAATGGGAACCAGTCTGTGAGTCTGAACACTGTCCCTACTTGAGTCATTGGGTCCTTGTACATAGCCTGCACTAATTCTGCCAATGTTACTGGGACATCAAACCACCACAGTACTGCCCAGATCAGCTTTCTTGGGACCTTGTCATATGCTTTCTCCAAGTCTAGGAATGCCCAGTTGGATTCTTTCCTCATCTCTACCTTCCTCTCAAGTATCTGTCTCAATGCAAACATCGGGTCAGTTGTGCTGCATCCTGATCTGAATCCAAACTGCTCAGCTCCCATCTTACATTCTACTACTCTGTGTATCCATTTATCAATCACCCTCTCCAGAACTTTCATGCAATGTGATAGGAGTTTGATGCCTCTGTACTGCCCACAGTTATGGATGTCCCCTTTGTTTTTGTACACTGATATGAGTATGCTTATTCTCCAGTCATATGGGATATGCCTTTTTCTCCACACTGCTATTAGTACCCTCAGGAGCCATTTCTCCCCTATCTCACCCAGCATCTTTATCATATCTGCTGTGACCTCATCTGAGCCTGCTACTTTCCCTGACTTCATTTTCCATAGTACTGTTCTTACTTCTTCTAGGGTGGGCTCCTCTTCTTCTCTCATTGTAGGCTGTTTCTGGAGCAGTACAGCTTCTGTGGGTTTTCTTTATTCAGAAGCTGCTGGAAATACTCCTTCCATCTGCCTTTGATGTCCTCTGGACTGGTGAGCAGGTTTTTGCTGGCATCCCTTATGAAGGGTGTCCTATATTCTTTATCTTTCTGTCTTTGCCTTGCAACCTGATATCGTTTCTTTGTGCCCCTTACTGAGTCACTTTCCAGAAGCTGATACAGTGCCTCCAATGTCCTATTCTTTGCTATTGTAACTTCTTTCTTAGCTTCTTTGTTAGACAGCCAGTAGTCTTTCCTAGCCTGGTCAGTCTTTTCTGTCTCTTACTTCTTCCTGCACTCCTTTGTTCTTTTGATGACTTCCTGGACTTCAGCATTCCACCACCAGCTTTCCATATGTACCTTATTTCCATACCTGGCTTGGTCACATATCTTTTCTGCAGTCCAAACACATGCTGTTTTTAAGCTCTGCCATTCTTCTTCAACTCAAACTATTTCCTCCTCTTCTTGGGGTGCTAGAGCCCTGAGTAATTCCTTGAACTGCTGTACTTTTTCTCCAGTCAGCTTCCAGGTCTTCAGCCTGGTCTCTGTTGACCTTAGAGCCTTCTTTGATCACTGTTTGCAGCTGATTGTGGCAACTAGTGGTTTATGCTGTGGGCCGACTGTTTCACTGGGGATGACTTTGCAATCATGGATTCTGCCCCAGTGCCTTTTCCTAACTAGGAGGAAGTCTACCTGAGTTGCATGTTGACTACTCTTGTATGTGATCTTGTGACTGTCTCTTTTTCTGAACCATGTGTTGGCTACTATCAAGCTATTTGCCAAATAGAAGTCTAGAATGGTTTCTCCTTCTTTTTTCCTGTTGCCCTACCCATGTGGACCCAGGCAGTCCTCATATCCTGTTCTGTCTGTCCCGATATGTGCATTCAAGTCATCCATTATCAACACCAATTCATGTTGTCTGCTTTATCTAGTAGGTCCTGAAACTGCTGTCTGAATGCATTCTTTTCCTCACTATCACAAACCTGTTGTGGGGCATAGGCTGAGATTATGAATACTGCCCTATTATTACACTGAAGTCTGACTGCCATGAGTCTGTCATTAATTCTGATGATATCCCTTACTGCCTTCTGAAGCCTCTCTCTCACCACAATTCATGCACCATTTCTAGCCTGCCCTCCACCTGAGTAGTAGATTCTGGATCCCAAGCCAAGTGGCTTTGCTGTACTGCCCTTCCATCTCATCTCCTGGATACATAGGATGTCCAGCATCCTCCGTATCATCATGTCATCCACTTCCAAGGTGTGTCCTATCTGTGAACCTACATTAAGCGTAGCAATTCTGTATTTCTTGGTCATTCATCAGTTATCTGACCAGTATTCTGAAATATGCAGTGTGTAAGCCATTCTATATCATTGGCCTTAAAATGTGTGAGGGTATTAAATGGAAATAATATGATATGTAGTTGACAACAACTGAAGAGAAGGTTAGATGGCAAAAAGAAGCATAGAATGCTCTTTTTTTTTGGGGGGGGGCAAAATAAGGTACTGTAATTGCACATACAAGGAAACACTGATCGTTTGAGGGAGAGATCAAAGCTGAGTTTGTTATGGTGCAAACAATCATAGACTGTTCTTTTGGTGTGAGCAAAAATGAGTTACTGTCATGGCTGTGTGAATCTTTGATGCCTAATGCCTACTACTTACTAATGGACACATTAAAGTCAAATACGTCTCTGCTGTCACATGTTAAGGTAATTTCTCTCCAAATCTTCCACCTTTTACTTGCTTACTGCATCAAGCGATGAAATACAATAATATGCCATAGTATTATTAAACAATACATTCCAGGTTCAGGACTTATCTTGTAAATGCAGCAGTTGCCAAGTGTTACTTCAGGGCTGACTCTGTCTGATGCAAGCAGTACACAGTCAATACATGCAGAGGTAAAGGTTGTATGAGTTGCCTGGCATCAATGTTAATATATTTATTTGAGTAGGTGGAAGGTTTTAGGCCCCTAGGTGGTGAGTGAGTGTGATATGCATTGTCTCTTAGCCAATGCAAGGGCATACTGAGCATGCCTATATCTACCTACACCTACAGCAGCTGGTGGCTCCCCCTCTGACTCCTCATCTGTCTGCGACTGTGGTGACCTTGGCATTGGTGGTGGGATGTGTGTGCCCCTTCCCCTTGCTGATCCTGCTGCAGCTGGTTCCTTAGGATTATGTTGTGTAGCATGGTATACACTGTGAATATTTCTGTACATGTCCATGGATTGTACTGCAGGGCTCCTCCAGATGTATCTAGGCACGGGAACCATGATGTCAGCAGCCCAAATACATGCTCTATGACATTTCTGGTTTGAGTATGTGCCTCATTATGGTGTTCTTATGTGGGTGCATGTGCATTTCTGATGGGTGTCATCAGCCATGGTTCCAGTGCATAGCTTACATCTCCATTAAATTACCCTGTGGAATATACCCCTAGCAAACATCTGGTATAGTTAGGAGGTGTGCCAGATATGTGAGTCATGGTAACTGCCAGGGTTGCCAATACACACATTTAAGATGATTCCCTTGACATTACACATGACTTGGCAGTTGGACAGATTGGTAGCCCTTTCTGTTAATGTAGAGTCTACCCTGTTCCCCAGGTATTGCCTTAATTTCTACTTGAGTGCCATCTATGACACCCAATACTTCAGGTAGTGCACTACCCAGTAGAACTGTTGCATATTTCTGGCCCTCTCCTCAGAACTATGGGGGAAATATATGTACTAATTGGCATGTTGGAGCATAGCGTCTAGGAATTGGTTGCTGATGTCGGGTACTAATTGGCATGTTGGAGCATAGCATCTAGGAATTGGTTGCTGATGTCGGGTACTAATTGGCATGTTGGAGCATAGCGTCTAGGAATTGGTTGCTGATGTCGATGCTGATGCCTGTGACACCCCCAGAATGTCCCCTGTTAATCTCTGAAAAGTACCTATAGCTAGGATTCTAAGGGCTACACATACCTTAGTTTCCACTGGGATGAGTTCCCCTAAGTTAGCTCTGTCTCTGAGTTGAGGGCGGCAGAAGTCTCAGAGTTCCTGTAGTGTGTCCCTGTCCTCCCTGTAGCACTCTAATTTCCATGTCATGTAGGTTGTGATAAGTTAAACGTGGCCTGAAAACTCTTCTCCTTCTTGACCTTGGCCTTGGTCTATTGGCAACAGCAGCAACATTGGCTTCAGCCTCTAGCACATACAAATGGATTAAAGTAGCAGCAGTCCCTAACAGTCTGCGTAGACCTTCCATGTTTGTACTCCAAATGTTTTGACATCTTCAGACAAAAACAGCATGGAGTCTACATGGATGCTTTATAGCTTGTTGAATAGTTCCACTGTGTTGGATTGGTTGATTATCATGTAATTCAGTTGCTTATGCAGTAATTAGCATCTATGAAATACAAAGATAGAAGCAATTATAAAAAGGAAAATGTGTAGCTAGCCAAACTGATAGTGAGGAGAGTTGTATATGTTTGGAAGACTGCAAAAATGATTTTTCTTCTGGACATATCTGTACAGAGGAATACTGAACTTCAGCAGGTATGCTCCCATTTTGTCACCTACATACTGTATATGCTGGAATATATTTAAAAATAATGTGAAGCAAAGGATTTTACAATGTTATCTGTATGCATTAGTAAGAAGTGTACTGATGACATCGGCATGTTTGTCAAGCAATTTCAGAGGTGCACATGACTGACAATACATGAAAATGGAATGCTGTGTGATAAATATATACAAATGTTTCAGGGACAGATCCCTTGATAGCACTTTTAGCATTTCAAAGATGTTTAGTTAGCAAAATGGATCATCTGCTTGTTCTTTTGTGGGGGCTGTGTGATAAGTATGTACAAATGTTTCAGGAACAGGTCCTCCGGTCCTTTGATAGCACGTTTAGCATTTCAGATATGTTTTCTTAGCAAAATGTCACATTTTCCTGTTCTTCTGTGGGAGGAGGAGCAAAGGTGAGTTACTGTTATGGCACAAACAAGGATTTGTTGCTCTTGTTACTCTCCTTGTTTTGCATCCTGCCTGTTATTATTTCACATCTGCACACTGTTTTATGTTTCTCCAGTGGGTAATACTGACTGGCTACCTTTTCAATTTTATCTGGAAACAGTTATTTTCTAGTTTTGTGATAATTTTGTGTATTATACTTCTGTTGTCTTTTAGGACACCTACAAGTATGCCACGCAGGTGTGTCAATCCATATAGACTCCCCTTCACCTATGCGGAAAATAAAATAATATTGGATGAGTTTCAGCAACATTGTGCTTTTCCTCTGGAAAGGGGATGGGGAGATATGGCATGACAGATGCAAATAAGGCAGCAAATTGTCCAAAATGTGAATACCATGTCCATGGCAGAACATAGAAACAGTGTGAACCATAGGGCCACTGACACGATCACTACTGCATGCAGGCAAGCAGCTGCAGTAGGACATGGACAAATGGCTAACTGGGGGAGGGCCTGCTAGGGAAACCCCACTAACTAATAAACGAAAAGCAAAACGGCTATACAGGTAAAACCCAGTATATAAAAAGAGAAGTATATGAGAGAAAACACTATACCGGGTACCACACAATAACGTCTTTATTTAAACAAAGTAAAAAGGAGAGGTGAGCTTTCAAGAACCTTCGTTGCTTCATCAGACAAAGAATTAACTGTTCAACTGCTTGTTTTATATCACTCTCAGTCAAAAAATTTTTTCCAATTAGTGACATCATACAACTTTTGAAAATTTAAAGGCATATATGACAAGAATATTGTAAAATACGCATATGAATATAAAATATATATACAAAAATGTAAATGTAAAGTATGTTCATATTTATGCATATCTAATTTAAAACAGTTAAATAATCTCATTAAAAAATGCATATATATAAAAAATGCATATAAATAAAAATGCATAGTATATTCATATTTATGCATATCTAATTTAAAACAATTAAATAATCTCATAAAAATGCATATATATAATATATATATAAAAAATGCAATGGCATCCTGACTCTCCTCGACTGTGAGATAGACCAATATGTCATCATAGACCTCCTCCACATGTATATTAGCAATATTCCAGGGGTGTGCAACAGACCTGTGTGAATTGTTACTGTTATATCAGGTCTGTTATGTCTGATAGATGTCCTCAAAGTGGTCATTGAGGGCATGCATGATGACAACAGTATCATCGTGTGGAACTTGAACAGGTCAAGGCATTTGAAAAAAACAAACACTGAGGTATTCAATCAACACTGTCATATATGGCCATAAACAGTTATATCACTAAATGGGCAGACCAGTGTATGACATATGTGGCATCTCACTAAATTCAAATGTGTGATTTGACATATATCTTGGGTCCAGTGATCAGGTTGGTACATCAGAGGTGTCTGCTAGGCCCTTCTCTGACCATTAGTTCACTGATGGACATCTCAGATGACATACACATGTTGTGTCCAAACAGCTGCCTGAAGGATTACAGACTATGTGCAATCATTGACTCCAACTGTGATATTAATATAATACAGACAGTATCAACACATACCAGAGACTGCTGCCACAACCATGACAACTCCTGCATGGATGAGACACATGGAAGGATTTGTTGAATCAGGAAACTTACATACCACCTAAGTAAAATGTGGATGTCACACACTATAATCAGATCTATAGGTATTTGACCTGCGTTCTGGGGTAGAGGGTAAGTGGTACATCCACCAGCATGTTGTCACAGTGCTGGCTACTCCCTTGAATGCAACACAAGTACTGTCTATGTGAAGTACATGCACATCAGAGGCCATAATTACTTTATGGTTCCCAGGCTTCATCACATCAATAACTGTGTACAATGCACTCTTTGTTATGTACCTCCCTACACGTCTTCCAGGGATGTGTAACTGAAGTGTACCACCTGTGCCACAGTGCACTGTCACACAGCTTATTGGCCATACCTAGATATTCTTTCTGAGGAATATACATTACTGTCTGATGGTGTAGAACAATAGGTTCATAGTTGTTTACTTGGCTAATGACCACAAGGCACTATTTAAGCCTAGCCATGCATCCCAAATCTCTGAAAAGTTCTGATACTCTTGATAAGTGTGAGCAGGGGTCTGGGAGATTAACCATTTACAAGCAGGAGTCTGGTAGATGAACCATTTACAGGCTGCCTGTGTCCATTAAAGAGAAAGGTGCCAAACCAGGGATGAATTTCCTGTTCCCCATCCAATTATCCAAGTTGTACTTGAATTTGGTTAGGGAGGAACTCTGCTTCCCATGGATGGGAAGCCTGTTCCAGAGACAGGTTAGTCTCTAGGATACATACCTGTCTCTCCAGCAGGTCCTATTTATATCACAGGCAAGGTTTAAGTCTTTAGAATGGGTAATTCTGGGTAATTCTGGTGCTGTTTGTTTTGTGGATATGCAGGAGGTCCATCAGTGTGGGGTCTGACAATGCCAAAATGCCAGTCACAGTTCTCTCCCTCAAAAGCTTGTAGGAGACATAATACATGGATTGAGCCTTGAGACAGTCTGTATAGGACATTTTACTTATGTCCTGTATTCTTTTAGTGAGGAACCTAGCTGGTTGTTTAGGTACATACCAAAGGGGGCACTGTACTCAATGATAGGTCTGATGAATGCTGAATACAGTAAAACAATGACTTCCTTGGACTTAGATGCCATACCTTTGTTTATAAGTTGCACAACATAGAATGATTTCCATACTACTGTAGACGTGATACTCAAAGGCTAGATTACTGTCTATGTCTGTCCATAACTACTGGGTCATCTCTAAGGGGTATATTGTCAATACTATAGTTATCAGGGTTGGATGATTTCCTGGCAAATACTATTATGCATTTCTTGTCATTTAGTTTTAGTCCATGGGTCTGACACCAGTTGTTTGTCTGTGTCAGCCTTTGTTGGAGAACATTTGTGTCAGTGTGGGATTCAATGACAGCTCCTAATTTGTAATCTTCTGCAAATGTAGTCAGCCAGAGACCATTGACATTGGCTGTGACTTCAGAGATCTAAGTGCCAAAAAGGAGTGGGCCAAGGACAGATCCCTGAGGGGCTCCACTTGTGACTGACTTCTTTGCAGAGGTGGACTGCCAATTCTAACCTCATGGGTCCTGTCTGTGAGGCAGTTGGCTATCCACCAGGTGATATATGGGTTTGTACCTAACCTCTTGAGTTTGTCAACAATGCCTAAGTGGGTTATTGTGTCAAATGCCTTGGCCAGGTGAAGGTAGGCAGTGTGAACCATGTTGCCCTCATCCATCATTTTGATGAGCTTCTCAAAAAAGTCCACCGGGTTGAATAGACATATCCTACCCTTAATGAAACAAAACTGAGTTGGGTCCAGTGCCTGGAGGTTTGCTATATCACTACTGATCATTTCCATGATAATTCTTTCCATGGCTTTACATATAAGACAAGTGAGCCTTATGGGTTTGTAGTTTCCAGGCTCTGTAGATGGGCCAACTTTGTGCAGAGGGATGACTGCTGCTGTTCTCAATTCATGAGGCATGAAGCCTGTTTGGAAGCTACAGTTAAATAGGAATTCCAGACAGCCTGATAAGTCATGTTTCATGCTATTTAGATAGCATCCTGAGATATTGTCTAGGCCCATTGATGTAATGTTCTTGCACTTAGAGAGTTGTTATGCCAGATGCATGTGTGCTACCTATTCCGCTTATGTACACACTGAAGACATAGGTATTTGACAACATTAATGGCATGTATATCATTTGTGACAGTGTGGATTGTGCCATAGATATATGCTATGCTCACAAGGCAACAGGTTGTAGTACCCATACTGTCACATACAGGTATAGCAGTGTCCCTCCTAACACCTCCTGAAGAAATTAGAGTACCAGAACAATGTGAATGGTTACCCTCATAGAGTGTGGATGTATCATAATATTTATCAAGTGTATGTGTGTGCAGGCTCATCATTTATCACTCCACATCATATATGTTATTTCAGAGGTGTGGGAGTAGTGGTGGCATTATTCTGGTATTGTCCGTGATTGTGGTTGGTTCTTATAATATTTGTCATGATCCTTTACCTGTGGCCACCTTGCTGGAGACCTCTGCTGAGAGTACACTCAAATTCAGATATATCATTTTGCATAGCTTCCTAATATGCACCCTACCCAATTGTATGTCAGATCCCTGATAGAGGTCCTCTGCATTATTTAAGGATGCTTATCTCACACAGGTGAACAGGATTAGGAATAAGTATATTAGAGGGTCAGCCCAGGTTGGAAGGTTTGGAGACAAAGCCAGAGAGGCAAGATTACATTGGTTTGGACATGTGCTGAGGAGGGATGCTGAGTATATTGGGAACAATATGCTAAGGATGAAGCTACCAGGTAACAGGAAAAGAGGAAGGCCTAAGATAAGGTTTATGGATGTGGTGAGAGAGGACATGCAGGTGGTTGATGTGACAGAGCAAGATGCAGAGGACAGGAAGAAATGGAAACCGGTGATCTGCTGTGGTGACCCCTAACGGGAGCAGCCGAAAGAAGATGATAATGATATCTCACACAGGCATCCTCCCCATTGTTATGTCACCTTGTGTGACCATCACAGACAACACATTTTCACTGTGCAGTCCATACTGTACCATGCACTTATGGGCTTGTTGTTGCTGCTACAACCATCTTCCACTGACATGCCCTCCTCTGCTGTACATGCGGGAGCTTCACCTGTACTCTTTCCCCGTGCTCATTCCTACAGTTATCTGTGTGTCCCTATAAAATACTCACACTTCCCCTGGGTGATCATTTTACATGGCAGTCCCATGTCCTGTTATAGATAATTAACACAGCTTCAGTACAGAATGCCAGGAATGTGATATGACAATACTGTACACTATAGGTACACTGTCCTGTACTGTGTTTGGATCATATACTTCACAGTCATACCTCTCAACTGTCCAGATATTCCCAGGATGTTCAGATGTTTTCCTTAACAAATATGTACCTTCCTGCAATATCACTGGAATGATCTCTGGACTGATGTGACTCAATAATGCATATGTTTCAGTGCATACCTCTCACCTGTCCTGATCTGTGCAGAATGTCCAGTTTTTGTCTCATATTTGTGATCTTTTCTTAATAGCACTTTTTTTCCTGGCAAATCATTAGCATGTCATTGCAAAGTGCAATGCAAAGAAACTGATGGCTAACATTTGATTTCAAAATCCATGGTCTTCAGAAAGTTCATGCTAATATACAACCTATATATTCTATTAATGTCCTAACTTTTGTCAGTGCAATATTAAAAATCTGTACCTGTTTCTGATCCTTTATCCCCCCTTTATTATGGCTTTGTCCACATTTGTCACTCTTAGAGGTTGTGAGTGTTACATTCTAAAACATTTCTATCTGACATCTATGCCAAATATGTCCCTATTACTGGTTATTTGTCCTCTAATTAAGTTGGCCTCTGTGCAGATATGTTGCACTAACACAATGACAGCTATTTGTAAAGCCCTGGTAAACATTGTGGCATTACGTGCAAATCCATCCACCATAGGTGCTCTTCTTTACACAGAATTGCTATCCATGTTTGTTTATGAGGTTTCATGGCTAGCAACACTGTTGTGAGCCATGAAATGTAATTTAGGCATGCCACACCTCATTAATATGCATTATGCACTACCGTGTGCCACACACCCGCAAACACATAAAGTCCGTGTAGGCTCTGTGCGAAGCCTACATGGAGTTTATTGAATCATGGGGAGTGTTTATACTACTGTTCTCTCTTACCTTGCTAGACTACTTAACAATACCCAAATGGCTAAATCTCACCAACTGACAGCTATGCAAACACACATGCAAACATACACATCTACACCACAAAAAAGTAAAAAAGTATTAATGCAGATGAGCAGTTGATGAAAAATAATGTTTACATTTAATTCTTTCTTCCTACAAAGCAAAATACAAAATCATAACAGCTACTATTCTGAAAACACTCTCCAATAACAGTTTTGCAAGTATAAAAACATACCATAATGGTTATCTTAATACTCATGTCAATCCAGGCCCAATGAATGTAGTATCAGCAGATTATACAACCCAAAAATATTACATGAGCATTGCAACTATTAGCAACAAATAATCACAGCTAGAAGCAGGAATAGACTTATACAAGTATGATATGGTATACATCCATTTGAGCGTCCACACCAACCTCGAATGGGTATAACGCTGAATCAAAATGTCAAATTTCAAAGTGACGAATGGTCGGAATGTCATACAAAACACTGAATGTGACATTTCCGACTGCTCTACCACCTAAACAAGTGCTACCAGTTTGCCATTGTGAGAAGTTGTTGCACTGCTTTCGGTCATTTTCTGATCGGCCATCCATCCGCCGATCAAATGAATGTATACCATATGATATTGTAGCAATCACTGAAACTGATTCAAGAACAAAAGATGGCTTTCCCTACAGTTTCTACAAAATGATAACCTTATGGATAACAAGCTCAACAAAAGGATGAGAGGAGCTCTTACACTAATTAGTAAGCAAGCCCAGCTATTACCAGTGTATCTAGTGAAAAGTAACACCAACAGTGGTAGCAGCCCCATCTGGACATTAGTTCAAATCCATCTAGGAGGGTATGCTAAATTACTGACAGTTTAGTCAACTATAGATTGAGGCTTTCTTTGTACTGGTGGGCATGTCCCCTGCACCTCCACCTTGTGAAGAGGCACCTCCCACACTCTTAGAATTTACATGTACTTGCTCTGACATCACACAACAGTGTAGAAAAGATAAAGCTCCATTATCACTGAAAGTTATTTCAGCAAACTTCACTTGAAAGCTATGCATTAACTTAATATGCCTCTGTTGTTCTGATAGTGCTATATATAATCAACCAAAGAAAATGACCAACTCCTATTCAGGGGCGGCTCGTGGCATCGGACTGCCGGACTGCAGCCCCCTCAGCTAAATAGTAGTAATTGTTTATGTTTTAAAAAATAATGTAAAAAAAAAAAAAAAAACCTTTTTTTTGTACTTTAAAAACAAATTTCGAGTCCGCGACTTGGAAGTACGTGCATGCGCATTGCGCACTTTAACCGCCTCGGGCTGCGGCGGTTTTAAACAGCTTTTTTTTTGTTTTCATTGCAGCCCGGAGGAGTAATGAAGGCATCATTGTGATGCCCAGAAGTCTATGTGGTTCCAAACCGCATAGAATTGGAAGGGGCTCGGACTGCAATGTCTGCAGGCACGTCATGACGTGCTTGCTGGGCTAAATGCTGCTGATTGGTTGTCGCTCTCTTCCCGGGCTTTATGTGCTGGGAAAAGAGCGAGAATCAGTCAGTCAGTTGTCGGCTAGTTTGTGGATTGACCTTTTTGGCTTTTTTAATAATTTTTTTTTGTTTTGGCATTAATTGGATTGGAATCAGACGGGATTTTACTTATTTGGGTGTGCTAGAGAGAGAAGGAAAAACAGAAGAACAAGAAGAAAAAAGAAAGAAAAGAAGAAAAGAACAGAGTGAAGGTGCAGAATTAAAGTAAGTATATATTGTGCTATTCGTGTCTGGTCAGAGTGATATCACTACAGTGTTGATGTTGAATCTGTTAACTTATTTGCACTAGTAATCGACTCTCCTCTGCTCTCTGATGTAATTGATGCAGTGAAATCTGACTTTGAAGTGCCCACCATGTCATCAGCATCAGCTATATGACATCATCCACAAACAGTTACTACAAAGCAAAGTCTATAATATAAAACAAACTGCAATGCCCACGACGCACAAATAAGTGATACAAAACTATCTACAATAAGCACAGATGGAAGGGAAGTCGTAAACTTCATAGAGATTCTTCTTGTAGCTAAAAAGCACTGTAGTGTGATAATAAGCTGGCACTCCTGCACAGTTTAACTGGAAATAATTTCCCGTGTTTTATGTCCACAGCAGGCAGCATTTCTCAGTTGTCACAAAGTAAAAATTTAGCTCATGAAAGAGTTCATACTTCCATGAACAAGGAGAGGAACTGACTCTGAAGATGTTTAAAAATAACAAAACCAGTAGTTACTTCACTGTTAGCTTTGCTTTAAGTCGGTCACATGCAGCCTGGAAGATTAATTACCCAACACAATTACAAATGAAATCCTGCATATAAGATCACCACACACATTTGGGATAAAGTAGTGTTGGCCTAAGTGACTAGTAAATCGCAATATGTTTTTAAACATTTTCCACTGTTGGATTGCGTGAGCTAAAACAGGTGTGAAAAGTTGTTAAAAGCCAGTTGGTGCCTACAGTACGACAGCCATATAAACTGTGCATTACATGGTGGTGGTGGATAGAGAATAAGGCTTGAACCCTGTACCTTAGGCCCATGTGGCAAGAGCTTGAATTCCCCACCCACCACCATTTGTAAAACATTTGCAGATTTTTGCCTCATATTTGTTTGTTCTGTCCTCATAAAGTCTGTGGTTTCTGTAGTTTTGTTACTTAACACAGCCAGTAGTGCAATGGTAATATTATTGCCTGACAGCTACAGGTTGTCTGGTTTGATTCTTGGCTGTGGTGCCTTCTGTGTGGAGTCTGCATGTCCTCCCTGTGTTTGTGTGGGTTTGCTCTGGTGTCCTCACTGGATATTTGTCCCTATTGTTGGACTGTATTCCCCCATTATTGGCTTTCTCCAGGTTTTTTGTGTCAAGGTTGAGAGCTATGGTGATAACCAAACTCACTGAATATGTTTGGGGGCTGTATTCCCCCATTATTGGCTTTGTTCAGTTGTTTTGTGCTAAGATGTTGACAGCTATGGTGAGAACTGAATTCACTAAATGGTAGCCATTTAAGTTTCAGTCTTCCTTTCTTTCATAAAACAGATGATTTGGCATAGTGGTACGTTCCTATGACTGTTTTGCACAGGGTCCTGGGTTCAATACTTGGCAGTGAAATGTATGGTGGCAACACAGCATTTTATTCTAACAACTTTCCAACATTATACAAGCAATGTTTAAAATGTGTCCCTGTTTTTTGGTCTTCTGCCTCCAGATTTCTTGTGCTGCAAAGTTCAGAGATGCAACTGAGTGTCAAGTAGATTTTACAAGGGGAACAAAAATTTAGTGCTGCTTATGCCAAGTCTGCTTGCATTGTTAATAGCACAATAGGTAGTGTACTTGCTTTTGGTGCAGAAGGCTGTGGGTTCTACTCCCAGAGTAGGTAGATGCATTGCTGATACTGTACTGTATTGTAAAGGGGGTGGATGCTGCAGTCTTTTTTGGTGAAGATACCTAGTAACTATGAACCTGTTGTCAGTTTGCCATTCATTCCCTAATGCAATATTACTAGCTTATCATTTTTTAATGCAACTTAGGCAATTTATTCCTAGAGGGCAACAGGCACTATATTCGTAGATGAAACAATGAAATATAAAGTTGTTTGCTAGCAGCAACCTCTTCATTAGTTACAGATTTCTTTAATGTGGAATTATTTAGATGACTTTTACTTCTTCAGAGATTGTGCATATTTACTGATACTGGTGGACTGTAGAAGTTTGAGTAGACTTTTATGATAGATATGTTCTGAATTGGACAGTTTTGTCATTATTGGTGCATGCATTTTGTTTCATTGTTTACTGGAAAAATGTTCAAAACAAATTTAAAATGCCCTCTAACAACTGTGCTATATTGTGCAAGGAATATAATTTAATACAATCAGGAATGTGTATCAAAGACCACGTGTATGTTTCGTGTGCAAGGGGCCTATGATTTGAAAACAGCCAAAAGTTAATCTTTATCTGCCACTGGCAAAATGTATTTTCTTTGAATGTGGGTTTCAATACTGTTTCAATGAATGTGAGTTTCAAGGGCAGAGAAGTTTTAATTCTAAGTCTGTTTTCAATATGAGACTGCATTGCTTTGTTTAGTAGATGTCTTAGTGTCTGTGCTGTAAAATGCAAAATAAAACTTTCAAATGAAGTCCAAATCATCGTGGAAGTAAAGCATTATGCACATTAGTGTTTATGGTAAATGGGGTGAAATAGCCAAGTAATAGTTCATTAGAATGGCTGCAGGGAGGAGGCTCCATTCAACCATGATTTTGTGAGGGGGGAAGGGCGGCAAACTCAAAGACAGCCCCGGCTGAACTATACCTCTCAACTCTCCAGATTTTCACAGAATAAATAGATTTTTTCTTATTATTTTTGGTTTGTTCCTCATAAAATGTGTGGCTTTATGGCAAATAATTTAGGAATTAAGTCACTAAATAATGACAGACACTGGGTTTCAGACTTCATAACCTTCAGAAAAATGCATGCTAAAGCAAGACCTGTTATTCTATCAATTGTCTCAGTTTATACAACAATTTATAGTACTGTTTATATGTTCCCCCAGTATATTTGGCCTTGTCCAGATTTCCTGCATTAACAGGTTGACAGGCACATGCAAATAAATTGCTTTATAGAATTAGGCATATCCAAACCTCTCAACTGTCCCCGATTTTGGTTCAAAATGTTGTTCTTCCCCTAATAATCCCACCGCAAAATGGCAATTTTGGAAGAAAACGTGGAGGGCTTACAATTAAGAAATAACTGTAATAATCAGAGTTATAGATTACTTTTATTTCAGAAATGCATGCAGATTATTTTATTTTGTCAGCTGCTCAGGTTAGTCTTACTAATATTAAAAAAAACTGTCCCTTCTTTGACAGGATTCCAGCTGTATCGTGTGGCTATTTTATATTTTTGCATCACATTTTTGGTCCATTTTTCATAAAATCATGTTTTTTGGCAAATTAGTGGCAAATCATTAAAGACTGAAGTTAGAAAATAATGACAGACATTTGAGTTTCAGATTTCATACCTTTCAGAAAATTCATACTAATGCAAGACCTATTATTATCTTTCTAAGTTTATAAGAGCAAAATTTAAAAATTGTCCTTATTTTTGAGCCTTTGTCCCACTTCTATGTATGACTCTGTCCATATTTCTTGTTCTGAGGTTGAGAGGTATGACAAATATGTCAGGCCCATCACAGTCAGCCAGAGACATTTCAAATTGTGACATACTTGTTGCACCCCACTCCCCCATGTAGTGAGTCTGGATGTGTCCAACCAAGGCAAGGAGCAGTTATGCAGTGTAAATGTGCAGAGTATCCCCCCCCATCCAAGGTAGACACAAGTGCTACTTTTATTCTATCCTTGATTTTGCAGAATGTTCTGGTTTCGGTCATATTTTTTACTGTTGATTTATGCTTATTATTACTCAGAAAGTGCCTGTTGCTCTGTGTTTAAGTAGCAATGCTTTAATGACCATCAGGTAAGCTTGTCTGAGATTGTAAGATGCAATTAAGCTTTAATAAGCATACTGTTAAAGAATTGCCAACACTGAAAGCCTTTCTGTTGTTGGCATGCAGATAATACTTACATAACTAGATAATGTATAAGCCTTGGGTATTGAAATGCATATGACAGAATTTGTAATAAAGTACAGGATTACATTATTTTAAGAAGCTCATTATATTAGTTGGAGACTTGCAGTCATCTTTGCAGGGTTTACCTGTAAACCAAACAGATGCCAATCTAGAATGTGTGGTCCATTACCTGTACAGTAATCCTTTAAGCAATGTATCTTGAGCTTGTTTCTTGTTTGCTTTTCATTTTTTACTTTCATCATGGTTTCCCCATGAAACAAGTAGATAGTTGTCAGGCAGCAGGTCTTTTTTGGATAAGAAGCATTTTTACAAGTGGGGGTATCACAGAGATTGCTACTTTCAGCATGTTACTTGGTACTTTTATAAAGCTGAATATAAATTCTAATTAGAACTGGAGTCCAAAGAGAAGTGGCTTGAGTTGAGTGCTGCTTGTTTTTCTTATACTTGACTTTGTCACAAAAGTAATTTCTTTTTTCATGCCTCACAACCTTTTTGTTTCCATCTAGATATTAAGTAAGCTGTCATGCAGCCAATGCATTGAAATATTATTTTTCTTCTACATTTCATTGTGCCTCGATTGGACTCTCATAATGACAGTTTGGCATGCTGGGCAGTGTATTTAATTAAAGTTACAGTTTTTGTGGTTTTGAGCATAGCTCCTCCTCTTTCTAGTTGACCACACCCCTTCCCATTGACCCTACCCATTCACCTGTCTCCTGCAGCCCCCCTTTGATTTGAAGTCACCAGCCGCCACTGCTCCTATTGTTAAAAACAGCCATGGTGAATTCTTAAATAATAAACATTCCAGTCAAACACAGATTTTTTTCATGTATAACCTCCCAAAATGAATGACTATCTTCACTTGCTAGCTATCAAATCTTTAAAAAAACCTCAGTACAGCCTATTCTAAGCTTGTTTGTTTCTAATACTTCCAAACAACATTGTTTGAGAAATTACAGTTAATAGATTAGTATACCATGCACAATATAAATAATCCTGCCACAGGATTATCCCAGTTTTACAGTATCCCAATATTTCAATTATCCCTGTTCTACAGTATTATCAAGTTAGTTAAGAAAATGTACCCTGCTGCCTGAGAAAAGTAAACCTATATTTTTTGTCTGTGACAGAGCTGCTTTCTGTTTTACCTCTTCCATTTTGTTTTCTGTTTTAAGAAATGTGCTTGGCCTGGTGTTTTTGCTCTAAGTGGGAGATAGACTTAGGCTTCACATTTCACATGTTTTTTTCCATTGGTTAATTTTCTCTTGAGAGATATTTAAATACGCAATGAAATTTGGGCCCTTTGTCTTTTACTGAAAAGATTTCAAGCTTACAGAAATTAAAGTACTGCTGGGGATTCCCTGCTGTCTGAGGAAAGTAAACGTATATATCTTGTCTGTGACAGATCTGCTTTCTGTTTTACCTCCTCCATTTTGTTTTCTGTTTTAAGAAATCTGCTTAGCCTGGTGTTTTTGTTCTAAGTCAGAGATAGATTTAAATTATATATGTTGCACATTTCACATTTTTTTCATTGGTTAATTATCTCTTGAGTGATACTTAAATACACAGTGCATTTCTGACCCTTTGTCTTTTGCTGAAAAGATTTCAAGCTTTCAGAAACTAAAGCACTGCTGGGGATTCCCTGCTGCCTGAGAAAAGTAAACCTATATTTTTTGTCTGTGATAGAGGTGCTTTCTGTTTTACCTCCTCCATTTTGTTTTCTGTTTTAAGAAATCTGCTTGACCTGGTGTTTTTGTTCCAAGTCAAAGATAGACGTAAATTATCTAGGCTGCACATTTCACATTTTTCATTGGTTAATTGTCTTTTGAGTGATACTTAAATACACAGTGAATTTTTGGTCCTTTGTCTTATGCTGAAACGATTTCCAGCTTCCTAATCCAACTTCTCCACTTCCAAACTACTACTTGCGGCTTAACCTGCTACAATGGAAAGCCAGTTTCCCAACATTTCACCAGATAGCCTGATTGGCATGGGCATCCTAGGGCAGTGTAGTAATTGCCTCATGTATGCTGAAAAGCACTTGCTCCTCAAGCAAACAAACACAGTATGTGAGAGATGTAACTATACCATAGGTTCATAGGTTCATAGATTGCTACTAGGCTATCGGTCCTAGGGCCTATATAAGTCTAGCCATAAAAATTCCCTGGCTATTTCTTCCCACAGTATTTACTTCCCTGGACCCCTGTCTAGCAGAGATGAATTTCCTATCTCCCATCCAGTCAACAAAGTTCCTGTTGAAGAGGGCCAAAGAGGCACTCTGCTTGACATGTATGGGCAGTTTATTTCAGAGTCTGGGGAGTCTCTGGGTCAGGAATCTATCCTTCCAGCATGTTTTGTTTGTTGTGATGACACAATTTAGATCCCTGGAGCATGTGTCTCTGAGGAATTGGGATTTCTTTAAGTGTAGCATGTCCAACAGCTCTGGGTTTGACATGGCCTTGTATGTTAAACAGAGATCACCTCATGATGCTGGAATCAATCCTCTCATGTAATAATAAACAAAACATCAAGCAGGTTGTCAGCATACATAACTTTCCTGTCACACAAGACAAGATCAAGTCACATAGACCCACCTTTGTGGAAGTACTCACTAAGAGCCTACCAAAGGACCAGAAACCTCACAAGCAAAAGCAGATCACACATACTGGAACATGAACAGACCCCACCTCACATAGCAACACACATACAAGTGTTTCAACAAATAAACTCCTAAGGCAAAACACCTCAAAACCTAATGTCCTGGTCATAAGCAATTCCATAATGAGAAACACAGATGTCCCCCTCACCAGGTTGAAGAAGGAGAAAGCCATGGTTAGCTGCCTGTCAGGTGCCAGGATCATCAAATCATGCATGCAATCAAGTCACTCAACAACAGTTACCATTATGACTCTTTCATAGTACATTTGGAGTGACTGACTTGAGACAGACCTCTCTGGACTACATGAAGAGAGACATGACTGAACTCTCAGATTATGTTTCCCAGGCAGGTATGTCCCTAGCACTAAGTAGCATTTTACCTTCACCCAGGATGATGCCACAATACAGACAAAAAAATGATTGACTTCAACAATTGGCTTAGCCTCTGCTGTCAATACAAGGGAATCCAGTACCTGTCAGCCTGGGAAGACATGGTCAACAGGTCATGCTGCTTTGTCAGAGGTGGTCTTCCCCTGTGTCCTCTAGGCTTTTGGATACTGGAAAAGATGCTTGCCTTCCCATAGTGCCTTTTTAGGCAATGTCAAAACAAAAAAAATAACATAAAGAAATCCACTCGAGAAAAATTCAAGATTATGCTGCTTAATGTTACTATCCTCAACAGAAAACTGCACACCCTGGAAGAACTCCTCACTTTTGAAGATGCAGACAACTGTGCAGTCACTGAGACTTAGTTGAAGGAAGCAGAGAGCACCCCGGCCATACAAGGCTATAATGCTTTCCACACATTCAGAGCCCAAAATGAGCATGAAAGATCCGAAGGTGGAGGTATATCCATCTTCATTAAATCCAAATACATGTCGAGACTGGTTAAACAGTATGACTCTTTGAAGCTACTCCAGGTACAATTAAATATAGGTAAAACACCCTACCACATCATCACTAGCCCACCATGAAACAAGAGAAACACACCAACTACCTGGACTTGTTAGAATCACTCCCTATACAGCTAAACACTTTGGTCATGGGAGATTTCAACTATCCTTCCATAGACTGGACAACATACACAAGCACAAATTCAATCATCCTGAGGCTCCTGGACTTTGTTAATTCAAATGTTCTGGAACAACTAGTCTGCACCCCTATAAGGGGCTCTAATGTCCTGGACCTGGTACTCACCAACATGGGGGATCACTGCATTACCAACTGTGTGTTGCCCTCCCTGGTGAGTTCAGACCATAAATCAGTCTCATTTGAAATAAATATCAGACTGGACACCCCCACAGGAGCAACCAAACTGAACATTTTCTCCAAAGTAAACTTTAGCCTACTAAGCAAGGGTATACAAAGTTTCAATCCCCTGCTAACACAGCCAACGATGATTGCTACGCAGAGGAGTACTCAAATGCCCTGTATAGACATTTAAACAACTGTATATACTTTGCTGTATCTGTCAGGATCAAAATCAGGTCCTCCCAAAGAAACAGCCCACCCTGGTGGACCTCAAGTATAAATTGGTTATATGACAAAATGAAGAAACTGTTATCCAAGAACAAGAGGGAACCTACTCACCAGAGGAAGAATACCCTCCACAGCATGAACAAGCAAATCAGATATCTTTTAAAGTCCTCTAAAGCCAATTACAAGGCTAAATTAGCATCTCTAGCTAAAGACAATCATAAGGCTTTCTTTAGCTATGTCTGAAATATTAAAGGGAATGCCAAGCTATGTGCCTAACTGACTGTGGACAGTACTATTCACACTGAACCCAAAGAAATTGTCAACCTGCTGGTGGAAAGATTTGGTGCAAAATTCACCCCCCCCCATGTCCCCACCAGACACACCCCAAAGCATCCCTGTCACCAGTCCACTACCTAACATTTCCAAAGAGCAGGGTAATATCTGCCCTCTCCAAGACCAAAAACACAGCCTTCATAGGACAAGATAACATGCCAGGCTGCTTACTAAACAATCTAAAACAAGGCCTAGTAGAACTGCTTGGCACTCTCTTTAACCACAGCCTGAACACTGGCTTTATTCCAGCAGACTAAAGAACAGCAACAGTAATCCCCTTACACAAAGGGGATTCATCAACCTACTCTGTGAACTATAGACCCATAAGCCTTATTAGCCTTATCTGCAAGGCAATGGAAAGAATCAATATGGACCTTATCACAAGGACATAGGCAACCTCTAAACTCTTGACCTGACCCAGTTTGACTCAGTTAAGTGCAGGTGTTAATTATTAAACCTGGTGGACTTCTTCAAGAATGTCACCAAAGCCCTGGATGAGGGCAACAGTACATACCACCTATCTTGACTTAACCATTGAGAAACTCTCCCAGCTGGGGATTAACCCAATACATCACTAGATGGGTAACAAACTGGCTCACTGACAGAATCCATATTGTCAAAGTTGGGGATCCCACTACCAGCAGTAGACCTGTTACCAGTGGTGTACAACACAGATATGTGCTGGGCTCCCTACTAGAATCCACTTCTTGGATGTCCAGGTGAAGGTAGATGGCCTGTGGCTTACCAGATTCATTAATGACTGCAAACTAGGTGCAATCATTGAGTCCCCCAATGATGTTAATATATTATACAAAGGGCTAACACAGACTAATGATTGGTGCCAGAGTCATGGTCTAAAACTAAATGCAAAAAAGTGCATCATTATCCCCTTTGGCAAAGAAGTGGCCCCTCCAATTACATTATAGATAGCACCCCTTAAGCTCAAACACAGTGGTGAGAGACTTGGGAGCACAGGTTGACAGCAATTTAAACTTCGATCATCATATCTCTACAGTGATAAGGAAAGCCTTCTATGTTCCGCATACCATAAATAAGGTCATCGCATCCATGACTAAGGATGCTACAACTCCTCTATAATCGACTCTCATTAGACCACTAATTGATTACAATGCTCCTTTTTGTATGTACGTTATGAGACACCTGCAACAACTGGAGAGACTACAGAGGTTTCTAACCAACAAAATTGAGGGCCTCCAAAAGATGTCCTACATGGAAAGAGTGAAGGCCCTATCTGTATACTCTGTATCCTACAAGCTGCAGATAGGTGACCTATGCCTGGCTTACAGAGCAATCTCTGACCCTCTCCTAGTGGAAATGCAGTATGTACACAAATCAAATGGGAGAAGAGACACTTGCTCCAGGGATCTCAACCTAGACTGTGACATAAACAGAACATGTTGGAGAGACAGGTATATCTCCCATAGATTGCCGCTCCTCTGGAATAAACTACCACCTCACATGAAGCAGAGATCCTCAGTGATCCTATTTAAGTGTAATCTTGACAACTGGATTGGAAAACATAAATTCACCCCAGGGGTGGGACCTATGTTCCTCATGGACTTGCTCTGCTAACAATGACCATCCAACCATGGTCAACTAGGGAACAAGGTTATCACATGGCTAGGTTTATTAAGGCCCTATAGCCATTAGCCTAGTAACTGCCTATGAACCTATGAACCTATAAGAAAAAGGTGTATAATAAAACAATCCCATGGCTAACCAATAATCTTGAAAAACTACTAATGAAAGAAACAAAGTTTGGACAGACTGAAAAGCCCAAGTAAACAGCACAGTAAAATCTGGCATATTTTAGACACTTGAAAGAGAGAAGAATTAATACTAACTCAAGAAAAGTCTCCTATTTGTGCAACATGTAAACAAGCCGGCACAATCTGTCAAAAAGATTTTGGCAAGCCATTTAACAGCTAGGTGCAATAGTGCTCCTCAGTGCAACACCTAAAATTGCTTCCAACAATATTAGCCTCAGTGAGCTAAAATACTGGGAATAGTTCAGTAAAGCCTACACTGAATGATTCTCCATGTAGGAATAGTGTTTGCAGCCCGAACACAGAATATGGCACCAAGCAATCCTTGAAACAGGACTGGGGGTGGACACTGAACGGACACAGAGGTGTCCACAGAATGCAAATCACCTCATATGCTGGTGAAAACCATGCAAATGAGGTGATTTTGTGATTCAGCAAGCAGAAAGGCACCTGTGTAAATGCCTTGTCAGCATAAAGAATGTACATGGTTACAAACCATATCCCGGAGTATAAAATTTAAACAGGGGCTGTAACAACCCAAATAAAAGGGTGTATATTACACAGTAGGCATGCAGATGGCCAAAACTATGGTTATTGAGTTAAAAAAGTAATGCAATATATAAAAAATTTTACTTTTTTCATACATATGCCACATTTAAGCAGCATGCAGTGATTTGCAAACATGCCATTTTGCAAAAAAAAAAAAATATATATATACACACACACACACATATATATATATATATATATATATATATATATATATATATATATATATATATATAGGTTCATAGGTTGGTACTAGGCTATCGGCCCTAGGGCCTATACAAGCATAGCCATAACAATTCTCTGGCTATTTCTTCTCACAGTATTTACTTCCCTGGACCCCTGTCTAACAGGGCGACTGACATCCCTGGGGTGAATTTCCTATCTCGCATCCAATCAACAAGGTTCCTTTTGAAGAGGGCCAAAGAGGTGCTCTGCTTGACATGTATGGGCAGTCTATTCCAGCGTCTGGGGAGTCTGTGGGTCAGGAACCTATCCCGCCAGCATGTCTTGTTCATTGTGATGACAATGTTTAGATCCCTGGAGTGTGTGTCCCTGAGGGATTGGGATTTCTTTAAGTGTAGCATGTCCAACAGCTCTGGGTTTGACATGGCCTTGTATGTCAAGCAGAGATCGCCCCTAAGTAGACGATATGCGACAGAGTATAGCTGGAGTCTTTTTAGACCGTCAGCATAGGGCATCTGCTTTAGGCCTGTGATTCTTTTAGTGAGTATTTCTGTGGCCTTTCCAGTTGTTATAGATGTCTTGAGATGTACATACCAAATGGGGCATTGTATTCTATAATCAGCCTAATGAGGGATGAGTACAGTGGGACAATGACCTCATTTTTTCTGGATGAAAAGCCCTTAGTGATGAGGTGTGCCACATAGAAGGATTTCCTAACTGTTGTGGTGATGTGGTTATCGAAGGTGAGACCACTGTCCACCTGTGTCCCTAAGTCTCTTATCACACTTTCAGTGTTTAGTGTACTGCCACCTATGTGGTAATTCATGGGTACATGTTTTTTTCCCAAAGGGGATAACTATACATTTCTTGGCACTGAGCATGAGCCCATGGCTCTGGCACCAAGGATCTGTTTCTGTAAGGCCCTTTTGTAGAATATCCACATCATTTGGGGATTCAGTAATGGCTCCCAGTTTGCAGTTATCTGCAAACTTGGTTAGCCAGAGTCCCTTAGTGTTGGCCTGTACTTCAGAGAAGTAGATACCAAACAAGGGCAGTCCCAGGACTGAACCCTTAGGTACTCCAGTTGTCACTTGTCTGGAGCTGGATTTGGAGTCGGCTACTTTTACAGTATGGGTTCTGTCAGTAAGCCAGTTGGCAACCCATCAAGTGACATAGAGATTAATGCCCAGCTTAGTAAGTTTATCTATGATTCCAGAGTGGGGGACAGTGTTGAAAGCCTTGGTGAGGTCCAGATAGGCTGCATGGACCACCTTACCCTTGTTCACTGCTCTGGAGACTGATTTGAAGAAGTCAATCAGGTTCAGGAGACAAGATCGGCCCTTCACGAACCCAGTCTGTGTGGGGTCCAGTGTTTGAAGGCTGCCAATGTCTTTGTTTATAAGTTCCATGATAATATGTTCCATGGCCTTGCAGATCAGGCTCATCAGACTGATGGGGTGGTAGTTCCTGGGATCCAAGGTGTATCCCCCCTTGTGGAATGGGATAACTGTAGCTGTGCGCCACTCAGCGGGCATGAAGTCTGAGGTGAGGCTATGATTAAACAAGACATTTAGGCGAGGTGCCAGTTCATTTTGTAGTTCATGTAGTACACAGCCTGACTTGAGTAGCATGAAGTTGGCTTTGGAGAAGTTTTTTTATGGAGATTTCCTTACTGGGGGGTGGGGGTGGGATGTGGATGTCAATGGTGATTAGCTTATGGTCAGTCCTGACCAACGAGGGGGTGACCATAGGTGTAGAGCATTGATTTCCCATGTTGGTCTAGGATATTGGAGCCCCTGGTAGGACTAAGGATTAGTTGATCCAGGGCATTGGAATTTATGAATTCCAAGAACCGTTAGGCAAAGGTGTTGGTACACGAGTAGTTTTCCCAGTTAATAGTAGGGTAGTTGAAATCACCCAGTATTAGGGTGTTTGGTTGTATCTTAATATTTTCCAGTATGTTTAGAAAGGTGTAGTGAGAATCTTGGGGCATGGTGGGGGGATCTGTAGCAAGCTACAATTTGAATTGCAGTTTTACCTAGTGTTAGTTGCACGTGGAGAATTTCAGATGCATTGTGTTGGGTAACTAGCCTGGTGTTGTGAATATCCATGGTGAATATGGACACTCCTCCACCTTTAGTGTTTCGGTCCTGGTTTGGTGGCTGAAAAGTGTGGTAAGAGTTGTAGCCTGGTATTGCAGGGGTGCTCACTGGAGCCTTGAACCAGGTCTCAGTTACTGCACAGATATCGATGTTCTCCATTTTTAGGAGTGACTCGAGAGAGTGCATTTTGAGGTTTAGACTTCTAGCATTGAGTAGCATTACCATCAGATTTTGCATACTTATACCTGTTATGATGGTGGTTTTGTCCTTTGAACTTTGCCTAAAAAAGGCACTATAGTGTGTCAAGAGCCTTAGCCAGTAACCTGAATCCCAGGGATAACAGGTGCAAACCATCTCTGGCAAAGCTTCGTGGTCTGTTGATCATGTCATCCCCAGGCAGACAGATACTGGATCCCCTTTAAATGACACCAGAAGCTTAGCCAATTGTTGAAGTCAATTATTTTGTCCTTATACTTTGGTATCATTCTGGGTGAAGGCAGGATGCTACTCAGGGCTAGAGTCATACCTGCCTGGGCCACGTGATCCAAGAGCTCTTCCATGTCTCTTTTCAGGTAGACCAGGGAGGTACGTCTCAAGTCATTCACTCCAACATGGACAATGACAGAGTCATATTTGCACTTGTTTTGGAGTGACTTGAGTGCCATGCATTATGTGGGGGATCCTGGCACCTGACAGGCAGCTGACTGTAATTTTCTCCTTGTTCAGCCTGGTGAGTGGGACATAAGTGTGCCTGACTATAGAGTCACCTATAACTAAAGTGTTGGGTACGACGTTGTCTTGCCTTAGGGGCTGTTGTTGGCTGGCACACTGGTGTTGTGAGTTATGTGACACTTTGGTTGTGATTGGTGTTTGTTTGTGTTTCAGCTTCAGAGGTCCTTGTTGCTTGGGCAGGTTACTGTTAAGGGCCTCCACATATGTGGGTTTAGTGTTGCTATGTGTGGGTGTTGGTGGTGTGGGTTTAGAAGGGCTATGTGTTGCTTGAGGTGTAGTACGGGTGTTAATCTTCTCCTCTTGACTGTCTAGCACAATCTTGGGTGGAGAGAGCTTTGCTTCCAGTTTGACTATGTAAGTGCATCTCTCGCAGGTTGTAGTGTCAAGTGGTAGGAGGAGAGGGTTGTCTATGTACATGAGGCAATTGCTGCATTGTCCCAGTATGCCCAGATTCACCAGGTGGACAGGAGAAATCACCAGAAGCTGACCCTTGGACATGCCTGGTTTGGTGCTTTTTTTTTTTTTTTTTTTTTTGTAAAGTATAAGAGCTGTTTTCCCTTACCTTAGCAAGGTACTTTGCAATTATAGGCTCTTTAGTGCCTATGATTATTTCTCCTTAAAGAAAAATTAAAGAGGAGAGTTGAGTGTTTGTATCAGTTTAAGACTTCCTAGTGCTTTCCATCAGGTTTTAAAGCAAGTGTTAGTCACAGGGATGCTTAAAGGTAAGATGAAAAAAATGGTTTATCCTAAACACTGCAGTGTGCACTAGAGGAGTTAGATGTGAAAGTAGGTAACTTAAGTTTTACCTGTCTAAAAAGTTAAGTTTTAGTGGAGAGTCACTATTTTTAAAATAGCAAGATAGATTGAAAGGGGGTGGTCACTTTTGTATTCTGGTACTGTGGAATACAGTAGGATGGCCAATAAATGTAAATAGTTGAAGGGGAGTGATTTCATAAAACGATAATTTTGTGCTTACTCAAACAAGCCAGTAAAAACAGAGAGGAAATGAGATATATGGTCAAATAAACATAAGGGGAAGGCAACTAGAAAGACAGTGGTTTTTAAGAACACTACAGTAATCAGGTGGGAGGGTAGCAAAAACAAATTCTGCCTAACTCACAAGAGACAGAGCTGTGGTCTCTTTTCAAGTTTTAATATGCCGTTAAAAGCAGAATACAAGTAAAACACAAGGTAAATAACACAAATCACAGTATTCAAAATAGAAAAAGGCAATAAAGTAATACAACAAATAAAAATCAAAGTAACCTTTCCCATGCAGCAAAGTGTAGCAGAGTCTGGGCGAGCCTTTCTAGTAAAGCTCTGAAATGTTTTATTTTACCCCTTAAATAGAAGGTTTAGTTCCTAGCTCCAGCCCCTCAGTCACAGATGATTAACCTTAACTGACTTGTTCTATTGACCTGTACTAATTTCTGCCTGACTCACAAGATACAGAGCTGTGGTCTCTTTTCAAGTTTTAATATGCAGATAAAAGCAGAATACAAGTAAAACACAAGGTAAATAAAACAAATCGCAGTATTCAAAATAGAAAAAGGCAATACAGTAATACAACAAATAAAAAGCAAACTAACCTTTCCCCCATACCAAAGTGTAGCAGAGCCTGGGTGAGCCTTTCTAGTAAAGTGTAAAATATGAAATGTAAAGCTATGCAAAAGTACTGCATTATAGTGCTCAGCACGCAGAGACATACAATGGCAGGTTACAGTGGTTGCTAAGGGGATAGACCCTGGTGTAGTGCAGTATCCAGGGTATACGCAATTAGGTGTATGTAGATGAGGCAGAGTTATTGAATAGCAAATAGGGCCTCTATGTCCATTGGTACTAATCGTGGTAGGGTTAGAACTGTGTTGGTGTAGACATAGCAGACAGCTAACATCAGAAGGGGGTGTGTCACTGTATGTTAAAGTGGATTGGAGCTTAGCACCACCTGTTTGTGCTCAGCTAAGAACAACGAAGCAGGGGAGCATGCCTGAGGCTGCTTGGCTATGCTTAGCTCCATGGAGCATGTTTTAGCTGGTTAAAGAAAAGCCAAATGTGCCCATATACAGGGGAGGGTCCAAACTGCTGAGCAACATTTAGACTGCAGATTTGATGCTGTAAAGCAGGGCTTAGCAGTAAAACAAATTAAAAAAATAAAAATAAAAGGAAATAGCCTGGGAAACCGAATCAACTATAAATGACTGATAAGTTCTGTTCCATTGACACTGACCCATTAAAACCCCTGATGATATACCTGGCAGGTGGAATGTATCACAGTCAACCAATCACACAAGCTGCATCTGCAGCACACCAGTATAAAGTATGCATACACCCTTCAATCTGCTTTTTTCCCACATACTCTGCACCATTGGAGTGCACACTTGGTAATTTTAACTGACAAAATGATAGGGGCTGCTGCTTCTCTGCTACATCTGTGTGTGCTAGAGGCTTAGGTCAGTGATGATGCTGATGCTGACAATAGGCCAAGACTGAGAAGGAGAAGAGTGTTCAGGCCCGGGGAAACCTTTCAAGCACTACATGAGATGGAGATAGTAGAGCTCTACAGGTTGGACAGGGACATACTACAGGAACTCACTGAGCTCTGCTGCCCTCACCTCAGACCCAGAGCTAACAGAGGGGATCCCATCCCAGTGGAAACAAAGGTATGTGTAGCCTTAAGAATACTAGCTACAGGAACTTTCCAAAGACTTATTGGGGACATGATGGGGGTCTCAGAGGCATCCGCATCCAGGGTACTCCACCAGTTCCTGGATGTCATGCTAACACATGCCAGTGAACACATTTATTTACCCCACACCCCTGAGGAGAGGACCAGCAATATGCATCTCTTCCACCATGTAGCACACTTCTCAGAGACACTGGGTAGCATAGACTGCACTCATGTGCACATCAAAGCACCTCCTTTGAGGAGGGTAGAGTCTACATCAACCACAAGGGGTATCACCCCATCAACTGCCATGTCATGTGCAATGTTCAGGGCATTATCATGAATGTGTGTGCTGGCAGTTAACATGACTCCCACAGCTGGCATGCATCAGACCTGTACCAGACATTTGCCAGGGGGGACATCCCATATGGCTATCTCCTGGGGGTACTGGCTACACACTGGTACCCTGGATGATGATACCCACCAGAAATGCACACACACACACACTGATGAATGTTATAATGAGGCACATGCACAAACTAGGAAAATAATGGAGCATGTGTTTGGGCTGCTCAAGTCACAGTTCCGGTGTCTTGACATATCCAGTGGAGCCCTGCAGTACTCTGCAGCCACATGTACACACATGTTCATAGTATTTGCCATGCTACACAATATGATCCTGTGGAAACATCTGCAGCAGGAACATCACAGGGAAGAAACACACAGCCCCCCCACCAGTGCCAAGGTCCACACAGGTACAGGGGGACTCAGACAAGGAACCTCCTGAGCCTGCCCTGAAGGCAGATATAGGCATGCCCAGTATGCAATGGCCTTGGCAAAGAGACAATGCATAGCACATGCACTGAAAACCTACGGACCCAGGGACTGACACCTCACTCTGACTCACATACATAGTAAAAAGGATGCCAGCCACACCACACTACCTGTACCTTACCATGTATAGGCTGTGTACTGCATGCATCCAACATAGTCAGCCCTGAAGCACTGTCCTCGCAACTGCTGCTGACACAAGGTAAGTCACTCTTCTTAACATCAAATGAATGGAGTAGTAGACTGTGGTAGCATATGTATGGTATTGCTGCATGTATGCAAGGGAATGGAGTGGGCTACTGGGATAGCAGCAGACAACTGACAGCTTTGTGGGACAACAGGGACTCTCTGCCAAGTACTGGCTACCCCAGAATATGGAGTAGGCCTCAAAACAGCAAACCCCACTGCACTATGTGGGGGACTTACAAACAGCTGGATGATAGGACAGATGCATGGATGTCAATGTTGGGGACCCCTACATGCCTCTCAACCTCATAAAGCAGGAAATCTGTACAAAGCCATAAAGAAAAGTTGGACAAAGGCCCAAAAAGAGGGACAATTGTTAAATATTGCACTTACAAACTTAGAAAGAGGATAGAATAACAGGTTTTGCATTAACAT